>NC_090298.1:111543750-111849166 GCF_039906515.1 Pseudorca crassidens
CAGGAAGGTAGGCCTCCAGGCAGTCAGTGCCCCATCTAGATGTTCCATTTTGCCCATGCCCTCCAAATAATAAGGCCCCTTTTCCTTTGTTATAAAGTGCCTGACATTAAGGAAGCCAAATTCAGTTCCTATTTCAGGAGACTTAAAATAGGCTGTCTGTAAATTACACAAGTCAGCCCAGAAACCGTCCTGCAACATGAGATTTCCTCATTCCACCCCAAAAAGGATACAGCCGGCAGTGCCCTGTGACAATAGAGATGAGCTCAACAAGATTTAACGCAAAAACTGTGCAGCAACGCAAGGGTCCATTAGCTATGCTACAGGGTCTGCAAGACAAGATGCCAACCACCCAATGCCAGGGCCTGATTTCTTAATATGCAGTACAGGAGCTGGGCAAGAGAATGAAAACTGAGGGGGAAAGGAACATTTAAAACCTTCAGGTTCAAGGTAACCCCCTTTACAGTCTGCAGCATGGACCAGGGACTGGTTAGAGAAGCAGGCTTCACAGCAAGGCAGTCTGGGTCAAACACAAACCCCAGCACTTACCACCTGCCTGCCCTTGGGCAAGTTACTCAACCACTCTAAGCTTTCAGTTCCTCATTTGTGAAAACATGGATGGGATAATTAAAAAAAAAAAAAAAAAAAAAAAAGCACCTATCTCAAATGGGTTGTATAAGAATTAAATACAGTAAGTCACATATAATGGTCTCCATACAGTGCCTGGCAGCCATAGTAAATACCATTACTCTGATCGTTTTACTCATTGTGAACCCTCTCACAGTGAGAAAATCTCTAGCCAAAGCATGGAATTCCATCAGTCCAAAAGGATTCCAACCTAAGGGTCAGGGTAAGGTCTCAGAGATACATGATTCCACAGGTACCCACCGAGAAGCAGGCATCAGGGTCGATCTGGTACTTGGCTGCTATTCCGAAGCGAGTGTTACTGTTTCCTGCTGTCCAGGCCAGATTAACAGCAGTCTCCAACTTCTTATTCACCTTCTGATAAATGGAGCCACCAAACTCTGTCCCGTCATTTCTGCAAATAAGCACAGCACGGATGCCAAGCAGCCCAGGAAGGCGACCTGAGCTGGGCAGAGCTGACAAAGTCTAACAGAGGACAAGCATGTTGTAAATGGATTCAACTGATCACAAAACAGGCACCAAATTACGGCAAGCCTGATAGGAATGGCACAGACACCAGGGTCAGGAAGGTTCAGAGGAAGGGAAAGGCTATCTCAGCCATCACTGGGAACACCCAGAGGCAGCTCAGTCAACTACTCAGGCTGCATGGAACTTGAAGTTTGCTTCTACATTAATCTTTAAAATAAAAGCAGTAACTAGGGCACTGGGATTCTGGATTCTGAGTGATTTCTTTCTTCTGCTGCTAAGGTTATTACTTTTATAAATGCTCTATTATAAAAATGGAAAGAGAGAACAAAGCCAGAAATGGCAAGAAAGTCTGGGCCACTCATGTTCCTCAGAAGGCAGCTTATAACCCTTAGCACCAGCACCCTTAGCACCCTTAGCTGCATCCACTGCTGAGGGTGCACAGCCAGAACTGACCCAGGCCCTAGGAGGAACAGCAATTACAGGAGAGCTTAACCTATTATTCAGACTTGTTGGCCTATGCATACTATTGGCCCATGCTGCAACATCTATGGTCCTGGTGAGATCTGAAAAGGAGCAACTTGCTACATTACAAATGTTTCTGTCTTTCAAAAATGGAATGAAACCCAGCAAGCCAAACTCCTTCCTCTCTTCCAAACACACCGTACTGACCGCAGCCTCTGGGAATATCCCCTTCCCCACTCTAACATTTTTAACATAAAAATACAACGTCAGGGGACTTCCCTGGTGGCGCAGTGGTTAAGAATCCACTTGCCAATGCAGGGGACACGGGTTCGAGCCCTGGTCCAGGAAGATCCCACATGCCACGGAGCAACTAAGCCCATGCGCCACAACTACTGAGCCTGCACTCTAGAGCCCGCGAGCCACAACTACTGAGCCCGTGTGCCACAACTACTGAAGCCCACGCGCCTAGAGCCCGTGCTGCACAACAAGAGAAGCCACCGCAATGAGAAGCATGCGCACCGCAACAAAGAGTGGCCCCCGCTCACCGCAACTAGAGAAAGGCAGTGTGCAGCAACGAAGATCCAACGCAGCCAAAAATAAACAAAGAAAACAAAGAAATTTAAAAAAAAATACAATGTCAAAGTTCTGCCTCATCATTTTGGGTGTCTCCACTGGAAATAGCACTGGAAACTATTAAGGCAGGTCCCATACGCTTTGGAATCCAGCAAAGAGCTTAGAACTCACTAACCCATGAATAAATTGTTGCTGTTTCATTGCAAACTCTGCTCTTCACTAATATACTCTCCCTAAAGTAGATGCTCATTAAATACATTCTAAATTCTTAAGTTTTCCCTGAAATTCAGCCAGACAGACACTGTGCTTCCAGAAAGTACAGGAAGAGCATAGACACCACCTGATTCACAGAGAATCCTGACTTCTTCAGAAAGTCTTGAGCATGCTACAAAACAGCAGCTTGTCAAAAATAATAGATTTTAACTCAAACGGGGAAATTTCCTTGGGCTTAAATGTGTTTAAACATTAGATTTTTCAATACATTCTAAAACCAGCAACACTGCCTTCCTGTACTGAACTCTTAAAACCACAAAGGAACTCGTTGTAAAAAAAATCATCTAGGGGGCTTCCCTGGTGGCGCAGTGGTTGAGAGTCCACCTGCCGTAGCAGGGGATACAGGTTTGTGCCCCGGTCTGGGAAGATCTCACATGCCACGGAGCGGCTGGGCCCGTGAGCCATGGCCGCTGAGCCTGCGCGTCCAGAGTCTGTGCTCCGCAACGGGAGAGGCCACAACAGGGAGAGGCCCGCGTACCGCAAAAAAACAAAAACAAACGAACAAACAAACAAAAATCATCTAGGGCTTCCTGGTGGCGCAGTGGTTAAGAATCCACCTGCCGATGCAGGGGACACAGGTTTGAGTCCTGGTCCAGGAAGATCCCACATGCCGTGGAGCAACTAAGCCCATGCACCACAACTACTGAGCCTGTGCTCTAGAGCCCGTGAGCCACAACTACCGGAGCCCACATGCCACAACTACTGAAGCCCACACGCCACAACTACTGAAGCCCATGCGCCTAGAGCCCGTGCTCTGCCACAAGAGAAGCCGCTGCAATGAGAAGCCCACGCACCGCAATGAAGAGTAGCCCTTCCTTGCCGCAACTAGAGAAAGCCTGCGCACAGCAACGAAGACCCAACTCAGCCAAAAATTAATTAATTAATTAATTTGTTTAAAAAAAGTCATCTAGGGCTTCCCTGGTGGCGCAGTGGTTGAGAGTCCGCCTGCCAATGCAGGGAACACGGGTTCGTGCCCCGGTCCAGGAAGATCCCACATGCCGCGGAGTGGCTGGGCCCGTGACCCATGGCCGCTGAGCCTGCACGTCCAGAGCCTGTGCTCCGCAACGGGAGAGGCCACAACAGTGAGAGGCCCGCGTACCGCCAAAACAAAAACAAAAACCAAAACAAAAAAGCCATCTACATGAAGCACACAGAACACCTGTTACACACCTAGGCCTCTGCAAGACCAGGGCAACCCAGATTAGCTGTGTCAGCTGTTTCCATGCCAGTTCCAAAAATAAACCAGGTCCACTTATTAAAAATCTTGAAACTCAGGTTAGTAAAACCTAAAAGTCATTGCTCTTCCTGGAACTGGTGCAAGTTCCCAATTCCAAACCAAGGAAGCACTTTCCATGTCAGCCAAAATTTTCAATTAAAAAACACTTCTATGCATGTGATATTTTTCCTATGGCTTTTTTGCATGTTACTTTTTTTAAATTTACGTATCTTTTTTGACCTTTTTCAGTAAACATTTCTATGAATTTTAATACAAAGACTCCTGTAGCCAGGATACAGAACAGTCCCACTACCAAACTCCCCTGTGCCACCCCTTCAAAGTGACACCCTTCCTGTTCCCCTCCCCCAACCACTGGGCTGTCCATCTCCATAGTTTTCTTGTGATTTTTTTTAGTTTTAAAAGACTCAAATTTTATTAATTTATTATATTAATGTATTATATTATTAATTATAAAAATTCCTCAAAAATTTTTATTACGGAAATGTTACTAGACCCAATGTTATTAGACCCAAATACCATTTACTTGTCTCTAAATTTTAAAAGTCACTTTAGTGACCTCTAGTGGAAAGAGAGAAATTTGGTAAATTTGTACCCAACTTGCACCATGCATTAGTTCTTCATGTCTACAGAGATTTCATGGATGAAATCTGTTTCCCTTAAATCTAAATCAGCACTCTGCTTCAACCCTCAAGTTTGATTACAAAGGGCTCTCTCTAACCTACCCTGTAATTTCCTCTTCCCTTCATGATACTGTCCAGTTAATAAACTTTTAAATGTTCTGTCATGCAGAGAAGACACTCAGTATTTAACTGAGATAATCAACTCCTAATTTGGCTCCCATGCCTACATTTCATTAAAGCACAGCAAGCTGGTCCTCACGCAGTATACAGAGAAAGAGAGCTACACCTCCCCACCCCCATTTTGTTAACTAAAATGAAAGGCCCTCCAACGTCCATAAAGCTGCAGGGAAGGAACACGCCTGTGGACTGACATCATGCCCTTGCCGTAAGTGATCAGCCATTCTGTGTGTACCAGGGACAACATTTACTGTTCACAGAATAGTAAGAAACTACATCACTTCAGGAAACGGGTAGGTGGGAAACAAGAACAATACTAGCAGGCCATTTGGCTCATCTGATTCCAACAAACTCACTTCCCAGTGATTAAAAATTAAGCTTAGAAAAAAATCATGGTAAACAATCCCCCGACTGCACACACTCACATACACTTACACATTGGTGTGAAGCTGGAACTCATCAGTCTTGTAGCCAACTGCAAAGTTGCTCTGGGTCACTCGAGACTTTGCGGTCTCAAAATTCATCTGGTAGCCAGCCAGCCAGCCCTCGTAACCCAGCACCAGAGCACCCCGGATGGAAGGCCCGGCAATGTCGAAATCCACGTCACAGCCCAGGTTGATATGTTCCCGCTTGTACCCTGTCTTGATTTTAGCATTTTTTTTCCTGGAGGAAAAGAAATTGTATTAAAATCAGAAGCTAACTCATCTTGCAACAAGCATGCCAAGAGACACAAATTTATAAAAATAATAATCCCCGTTTGAATAGGAGGGTAGGAAGGCAAAGCCAGGGCCCCAGATCTCCCTTAAGCAACTTCTGTGCCACAATGGGCAGAACACAACCTCTCTTCAACTGGAATCCAGAATAAGGAAGAAACACCACCATAATGAAGCGAGAACACAGGCAAGAAAAGCTGGAAAAAGAAGCGCTAAGTAATTTTTACTATCCTCTCCCTGTGCTCAATACAGTGGCCTACACAGGCATTCATTATGCAGAGCACCACCATGTAATTATGAAACAGATGCATCTTTGCTATTTTCCAAGTCTGTGGAAAAGATACATCTGTCATGAAGGCAGCTATCTAAACAGCAGCTTTTAATGAGATGGTCATCTTCTTACTTTGTGGCTCACTTAGTAAAGAAATATATACTAATTCCCTTCTAAGTAAATACAACAGTTAGATAGCTTTTAATTCAGTATCTATGAGATCCCAATGAATATATATTTCAGAGAACTGGATAGTGAGGTAGAACCTGGGGCCCTGCAGTCATAGGGGGCCAGGAAGCCCTGGTGGACTGGACAAGATCCCAGGTCTAGTTTGCTGATCCCAGATTTGCATATACGGCCAGATAGTGCCTCCCTTGACTATTACTCAAGACCCAGCATTTCTTAGGAAAGGCAGGTGACTCATGTCACCTGCAAATATATTATCACAATGACTTTTACCAAAAGTCAGCATTAGAGACAAGATCACATCTATCAAATAAAATTTAGACTATTTTCACCTGATTGTTTCTGTCATTCAACTGCAAAATGGACATCTTCCACAACGAGAAACATTCTCAGCAGACACCACAGGAGAAACCAGATATGCTTCAAGGTTCAAGGACCACACAGCCCTGTCCAGCCCAGCTTCATTCACACTGAGATTAAAGCTTCATCCCCAGCACCCAAACTGGGGGCCCTAAATACCATTCCCTCCTAAAAGGAACCAGCACTCCTCAGAAAATTGCAGATTACAGGTTGGGGCAGGAAACGTGCAAAATGAGCTTGAAGCATCTATCAAAGCTATCAAAGACTTTGAGGTTGGGGCAAAAGGACTGGAGAGCTAAGAAGAAGAGGCTCCCACAGGGACTTCCCTGGTGGCCCAGCGGTTAAGACTCCATGCTCCCAGTGCAGGGGGCCCAGGTTCGATCCCTGTTCAGGGAACTAGATCCCACATGCCACAACTAAGAGCCTGCATGCCGCAACTAAAAGATCCCGCATGCCGCAACTAAAAGATCCCGCATGCTGCAACTAAGACCCAGTGCAGCCAAATAAGTAAATATGTAAATATATTAAAAAAAAAAAAAAACAGGCTCCCAAGGGCTTCAAATATGAGACAATATAAGCATCAAGAATAGTATCAGCAGCGACTGAAGCACATCAAATGTTTAAATCTATGAACTCATAATGACACTCAAGACACACACACATTGGTCATCTTTGGAGACTAGAGGATCAATCTGTTATTTTGAAAAGGGTAAATAAGAAAGGAATCAAACATGTATCCCACCTTTCCTATACTAACTATATCTCAAAATAACCAAAGATTTGATAAGTTTCTCTTTATAGAAATATTCCAGCTTAAAAATGAAGAAGGAAAGATAAAGGTGGAATTATCACCAATTCGTAACCCCTTATGAGTAGATCATGAATGGCACTAACATACAAAGAGAAAACCAGGCCTTCTGTGTGCCTCCCTATGGAAGCAGATTTCAGCAACCCCCAAAACGGAATCTAAATGTGATGAAGCCTCTAGACTTAGCAATTCACAGGAAATGTGGGGGACAGGGGAACAAGTTAAACAACACCACAGAACGCAAACAGCAAAATTTACTCTATATATAATTCTAGAAGACAAATGATCTAGTTTTAACAAATAAACTGCAAGGGGAAAAAAACCAGAAGATTTAGGAGCCATATGAAGCAATTTTTACAATTTTGCATGGACAATTTTTGATTCTCTAAAAAATTTTCATGAAATCATGTAAATTTGAAGAGATCAGGCTTGACAATATTAAGAAATTATGATTAATTTTCACAATGTAATGATACGGTGGCTATGCTTTTTTTAAAAGGAAACTTATTTAAAGATACATATGAAAATATGTACAGATGAAAGTATGTGATATCTGTTATTTACTTCAAAATAATCTGAGGGTGGGAGGGGTTGATTATGGATGTATAAATAAAACAGGATTGGCCATGGGTTGATAGTTATTAAAGCTGAGTGATGAGAACATGATGAAGGTATAATATGCTTTTCCGTATTCGTTCGCATGTTTGAAATTTTCCATAATAAAAAATTTAAAGATTAAACACTCCAAGTTCCAATGAGTCAGAATTTCAGAGGTCATAGGTGAAAATAAAGTTAACACCCGTCCCTAGTGACAATGAAACTTACAACTTCTGTTCAAGTTGCTTCTGTGCATTTTTGCAAGCTGTGAAGGAAAGGAGTGACAACCAAACTAACTCTCAATAAGAAAAACTTAAAATAAACCTATTTTGGTCTGCCGGCTCTTTAGAGGAAGAGACCTGGGTTACAACCAAGTATCCAGTTGGCACCAAGCAGGGTAGGATGACTGATGAAAAACACAGCTGCTCAGAGGCTGACATTCAGAAAGAAGGGGAAATCAAGACATGTAGAAATTCGGCATCTTTTAACCACTGGGTAAAATGCTGCTGCTGACACAAAATGTGACACCTGTACCAGGGCCTCTGACCAGTGGTGTGCACAAGCCACACTGGACAGTTACACAGTGCCTCCACATGCCACCCCACTGGATTCTGGCCAGAGGCACCAGGTCCCCAGGGAAAGGGCACTGGTGGGGCAGCGACTAGGTTTCTCTCCAGGCTTGGCTCTAAGGCAGCATTCTATGCCTTCGGAGCTTTTCCTCTTTCAAATATCATTGGGATTTTTTAAAGCTATTTAAATAATGGTGCTAATGTGACAGCACCTGAGAGAGGTATACTCTTAATCTGTGGTTAACAAGCTGGCTTTATCTGTGGTAAGTACTCAGTGTGGGTGCCAGTCCCCTGATGAGGTCTGTCTGCAGCTTCATCCAAATGTGGTATATGCTTACCTCTTTAAAGGAAGCCAGGATACTTTCCCAGGCTGTACCCCTCAGACACTTTGGAAAGTCAGCTTTCATTTCCAATCTCCATCGAGTCATCAAAGCTTTCCTCAAATACCCAGTAGCAATGAGTACATCTTGTACCCACAGTCTTAGTTTCTAAACACCATTCTTCAATAAAAGGAACAAAGGCTCCTCAGAGAACTAGCTGATAGCAGGACTAGGGAAGAACAAGTACACTTTCTGAAGAAGTGCTCCAAAAAAATGACAGGGGCTTGTCAAAAGCACACAGGATGTCAACTTGAAGGCTCCCAATGGCCATATCTGGGACAATATAAGTAACAAAATATAGTAATGGATTACAATCCATAGAATAAAATAAATGTCCAAGAATCCGTACTGATACAGATGACTGATCAAATAAATAAAAGGTGGAGAAGAAAGAGCTCTTCCTTTCAGTAAAATCCCAATTAATAAATGTAGAAGGAATGATGGGAATAGAAATTCACCATTTGGGGGACTTCCCTGGTGGCACAGAGGTTAACAATCCGCCTGCCAAGGCAGCGGACACGGGTTTGAGCCCTGGTCCAGGAAGATCCCACATGCCACAGAACAACTAAGCTTGTGCACCACAACTACTGAGCCTGCACTCTAGAGCCCGTGATCCACAACTATGGAGCCCGCATGCCACAACTACTGAAGGCCACGTGCTGCAACTACTGAAGCCCACGCACCTAGAGCCCATGCTCTGCAACAAAAGAAGCCACCTCAATAAGCCCCCTGACTCGTTGCAACTAGAGAAAGCCTGAGTGCAGCAACAAAGACCCAACACGGCCAAAAATAAATAAATAACATATAAAAAAATAAATTGAAAAGAAAAAAAGAAAGAAATTCACCATTTGCCAAACACAGTTGTTGTAGGCAAGAATCACCAATGGATGCTAATATTTGTGAGTCAAAGTATAAAAATTAGAATATTTGCATGGTCTCAAAGCATCTCCCCACAAGATACTTGTTAATTATAAAGAGAAAAAAAGTAACTTTACAGAGAAATCTGGCAAACGCCACTTTAATCAAGTGACCAAAGTAACGTCACCAGTAATGAGGCGCATTGATATATACCCCCTGATGTCATGCACCAAGATGGACAGAACACAACATCCTATCTACAGCTATCAAAAATAAATAACCTGAAAAATAAATAAATAAATAAATAGCCTGAGTTTAACCATGAGAAAACATCAGACAAATCCAAATCAAGGATTCTACAAAATAATTGGCCAATCATCTTTGAAAGTGTCAGAGTCATGAAAAATAAAGACTTAAAGATGGTTGAGATGGTAAATTTTATGTGTATTTTACCACAAATTTTATTTTTGGCCACACAACACAGCATGCAGGATCTTCCCCGACCAGGGATTGAACCTGTGCCCCCTGCACTGGGAGCGTGCAGTTTTAACCACTGGACTGACTGCCAGGGAAGTCCCCACAATTTTTAAAAACTAAAAAAACTATGAAATGAAATTCAATACATGCCCTTGGCCTTGTCATCAGTGTGCAAAACAACCTTCCCAGGCCTAGGAGACCCACTGCTCTGAATGGAAAAAAACAAGAGAGTGTTCTAGAAGAGACTGATTCCCTCTAGCCACTTTGAAAAGCACCAGGAGCTGAGGCAGATCAACATGCCCTCTTGCCTCCTGATGTGCCCAATAACCAGCAAGTCTAATCTATCTGTGACTGGAGGGCCTAAAGCAGGAAAGTGCAGTCTCAGGAGCCACCTTGCAATTAAGCCCACATACTCTCAGTGTCCCTAAGTAGGAAGCTAGGGAAGAGGCCCTCCAGCATGAAAAATGGGGCTGGCAACAGTGACCAACAGCCCTTGCTTCCAAACACTGCCTGCTGCCCTAGAGCCTTGGCCACTTACATTGTGAGCCGCCTCACCCACGTGGAATGGAGCATTACTGGACCAGAAATCCTGCAGCCTCCACAGCTGAGGCCAGGAGAACAATAACAAACAGCACAGAATGAATCTTAAATCTTACTATGAAACACCACTAAAGGTCCTTATGGAGAAAACAGATGATATTCTTACCCAGTGTTTGGTGAGAAGGATGAATCGAAGGTCAGCTTCAGGCCATGTGCAAGCTGAACAGAAAAGAAATTCACCAACAGGTTTAGTCACAAGACAGGCAGCCGATGTCACTTAATAAAACTGTGTCTTTTCACAAGTGACCATTACCTGATCTTCCACGGTAATCTCCGTGCCTAGTGTGTTGTCAGTGTTCCATTTCTCCGTAAACGTCAGACCATATTCGGTCCATCTGTACTTGGTTTCCAGACTACCCGTCACTTTGGTGGTCTCGGTGTTGGCTGAACCTGAGCTTGTAAATTCCTTTAAAGAAGAGAGTCACAGCCTGCATGCCAGCACTTCATTCTGCACTGCTCCACCCCTAAATGCACTGTACTTTCCTTTATGCAAGAGGTGAGACCCTGAACGTGTGGGTGCGAAAGCTCATTCTATAATTCAGTTAGATATTTGAAGTACAGATGGAGGCTGCTAATTAAAGGAATCTTTCAGGGAATTCTTTATCAGGAGAAAGATTCCTTCCTCCCCTGTAACTCTTTAGTCTGGACAGGAAGGCAATTCTCCTTCTGTCCTACCTCCAGGCTCGTACAGAGAAAAAGCTTTGAGCTAAAGCTGACATTGCAGTAATTCTACCCAAAACTTCCTCCTTCCAACAATTCACAATCTAAAAGGGATTACTAAGATTTGGGGTTTTTTTTCAATAATTATGTGGTATGGAACACAGGTCAATTTTGAAATAAGAAACATGAGGAAAAATAAAATTGAGGCCTGCCCCATATTCCTATGAGTATTAACAGCTGCTTAACTGGGGACCTAGTCACATGGTTCCCCTGGACCACCCATGCCACAGAGGATGCAATGAATGTGACAACCACAAGCTGCCACAATCAGAAAAGTCCCTTTGTTCGCCACCCAGACGGAAGTTATTGATTATTTATTGATCTACAATAAATATCCATGCTCCATAGAGGCAGACAACTTACCAGTCCATTCTCAGATTTTGTTTTCAAATCAAGTTTTATTAAGCCAAACCCTAAAGAAAGAACATGGTAACTGTTAATAGGTTAAATAACTAACTCAAGAGCAGCATCTCTGCCTCCCCTAGGTTGTTTAAAAATGAGATGAGTGCAGAGGGCACCGGTCTCCACTGCTGCCTGCCTCTCTGTGTGTGGAGCCCGGCTGCCATGGAACAGTGGCAGGCAGAACAGACACAGGCCCCACCTGCACTCCCAGTGGAGTCTGAGAAAAGGGTGCATGACAGCGTGAGCACATGCCTAAGACGAGCTCCAAATTTAGAAGCCGCGCTCCACTGCAGCAGCATCCACAGACCTGCTCCCGCCTAGGAGAAGAAACAAGAATGTCCACTTGTCTGCAGCAATTCACAAGCCTACCCGTACTGGGTGCACAACCAAAACTGCTTCACTAGCCATAGAAGGCTTATCTTTTTTCCCTGACATGAAGTTTCTGAGAGCTGACTGACCCAAGTCTCTCAAACTGTAATGGGTAAAATACCAAACATGCCAACCCAGTTTCTGAGCTGAAAGGCCACTCCATGCAACACTCACCATAGCCCTTGGTAAAGACATCCCTGGCAGATTTGCCAAGATCAGCATACGTGGGAGGCACAGCCATCTTCTGCTATAATAAAAGAACCACCAGAATAAACACATTGGTAAGTTTTCCACCAATAAAAATCATCAGCACTGAGTTCCACATACCTTATTCCCCCAGGTGTGGACAAAGAAGACTGTGCTATCTCCTGCTTCTTTCTGTGGCCAGAGCTTGAAACACCCAGTAAGTTTTTATTGACAGCAGACCAGCCTGACTTTGGACCTCTTCTCCTAGGCATCCCCAGGACTGAGCACAGGCCCAGAATATGGTAGGAGTCAGTCAATATTTTCTAAATGAATTCATTGGCAAAGACACAGTCCCATAAGCCAGCTACTTTACTGAACTGCAGGACTCTTGCCAATAAAACATATCTTCTTACAAAATATCAACTGCTAGGATATTAAATACATGGCAATGTATTTTCTATACAGTTCTGATATCATTCATTCAACAAATATTTATGGAGTACCTACTATGTGTCAGAATGGACCCAACTTTTCACAAAACCTTTGCTACGGGAACCCACTTTTAGAGTATCATATTCCTCATAGAGAAAACAGTAAAACCTACCTACCTAACTAGGCAATTCTTCACATGGAAGGAAATGCAACCACATCCCCCCCAAATTTAATTCAAATAAACATCTATTGAGCTTCAATGTGACTTGACTTTTAAAACCAACTATCAAAGTACTACTTGGGATTGATGCACATCACTAAGTCAGTCAACAAGCATATATTAAACACCTCGCTGTTCAAGGAAGGCAAGAACTTCAAATAGTCCTTGCCCTAAGGACCACACTGCGCTGCTGGGAGGCTCTGCACTGATACATTATGTACACAGAATTAAAACCCTAATCCAGATGGCACACACTCTGTGCTCCACCCAGAAGGAGAGGGGAATGCGAGAAAGCACCATCTCCTGCATCTTCTCCATCTCCAAAATTGTTAGCCTCAGCCAGAAATTCAATTAACCCAAGGATGGTTCCATCCATTTTAAATACAGCATACCTAAATTACCAAACTGCATACACCTCACCTAAAGTCACATATAAATGTATTCACACAAATTAACACCCACATGGCATATTCCTGGTTAAATGGGAACCCAATGAAAAGTAGTGCAAGTGATCTCAGGGGAACAATATCACAACTGGAAGCTGCATCCTGACCAAAGCCTCAACTTCAAAGACATTGCAGGGAGCCCAAAAAACCAATGAGTATAATGTTAAAAAACTATAAACTTGCACAATTTTAAATTATAAAACTGTGGTCCTGGTCCTATTTTACTTTTTTCAGAGGTTTTGCTAATTCTGTCCCAGCTCCCTTCTGTGTCAGAGCAGAGAGGAGCAGCCCAGTAAGCTGTTTACGCGCTCCTATTTTTGTTGCTGTTGTTATTGTATTTCTCACACATGATCGGGCCAGAACCATGGGCAACTCAGTCTCCATTAGGATCAGGGCATAAAGAACACGGTGGAAGACCCATTTCAGGCTGTTCCCACTGGCTCTTTCAAGGCTCTCTCCCCTCTCCCCTTCCACCCCAAATGAACCCCATAGGCACACCCACCCCAGGGACAAACCAGGAAACCATCCACCAGGTCCTCCAGAAACACTCTCTGCCTTAGGCACACGCCCCAGCCACAGATGGGCCTGGGCCCCTCCCAGGAGAAGCAATGAAACAACCCTGGACTGAAGGCTAGGTAACAGAGCCCCAAGGAAACGTGCAAAACATCTCAGCAAAGGGCCCAGAACATTCTCCACACACACACCGATTGCTAACAGTTATCAGTGGACAGAACACCCCTCTTCAGTGCTGTCCCCTTCCCAGCTGGGCTACAAACTCAGCCCCAGCCGGGTGACAGGGAGAGCAGTCCAGTGGCAATATCTCCGGGTCAGCTAAGACCTCCTGTACCTCAGAGGTCAGGGCCTTCCCGAGTACCCTCCCCTGGCTCCAGGACCCGCCTCACCACACGTGGCACACGTGGCTTTCACGTCTGGACTGGTCCATCCCTCAGGAAAAAGTCAGAACACTCATCATTTAATGCTCCCCAAATGCCCCTGCTTATCCCTAATCCCCAAAACTGAAAAGCAAAGCCAACTGTCAAAACACACTCCACCCACAGCAAAAATCCCCCTAAAGCGGCCACTGAGGAGATTACCATGCAAGGACAGGAGAGGTGGGATGGCAGAGGGAACTCACATAAGGCCAGGCTCTCCTTGCATCCCCAGCGCAGCAGCGGGCAGGGAAGAGGCACAGGAGCCACGAGCTGAGTGGAGCCAAACCCACTCCTGGCCCTGAGGTAACACCCACCAAGGGGGGCAAGACGCTGACTCCCCTGCACCAAAGGCTGTGTGGCTGTAGCTTCCCCTTTTGCTTCTCATGGAGTCTTCCTCTTTCCCCACCTCTCGCCTCCTGCTGCACTTATCTGACAGGACTGAAGCAGCTCTGCCTCTCTGAGAAGCCCAGCTTTCCTACAGCTGCAAACAGCAGCCAGCACAGTTCTCAGCACCTGCTTCAAAAACAATTTTAATGTAAAAACAATGACTGCCATACACACTTTCTCAGGCCAGGACTAGATGGGGAGAGAATTCAGCATTCTGCTTTCTCACTTAACACCCTGCCTGCACTGACCTGCAGACTGAACCCTGGTCCTGGCCCCTCCCGCCACCTCAATCAGCTCCAAATCACTCCCCATCTGTCTCTGCAGCATCCACCCCACGTGTCTTCAGAAAAGGGAACCCTCATACGCTGTTGGTGAGAATATAAACTGGTATAGCCACTACGGAAAACAGCATGGAGATTCCTCAAAAAATTAAGACTAGAACTATCATATGAGCCAGCAGTTGCACTTCTGGGTATTTATCTAAAGAATATGAAAACACGAATTCGCAAAGACATGTGAACTCCTATGCTCGTCACAGCATTATTTACAATAGCCAAAAAATGGAAAAAACCTAAGAGACCACCAACAAATGAATGGATAATGAATGGATAATGGATAATACTGGATACTGCGCACGCGCGCGCACACGCACGCGCGCACACGCACACACACACACACTGGAACACTACTCAGCCATTAAAAAAAAAGATGAAATCTGACCATTTGTGACAACACGGATGGACCTTGAGGGTATTATGCTAAATGAAATAAATCAGATGGAGAAGACAAATTCCCTGTGATTTCACTCAAATATGGAATATAAATAAACAAAAAACAAAATAAATGAACAAACCAAAACAAACACATAGATACGGAGAACAGAATAGTGGTTACCAGAAAGGAAAATGAGGGGAGAGGGTGGGAATGGGTAAAGGGATTGATATCGTGATGGATGGAAACTAAATTTTTGGTGGTGAGCACACTGTAGTGCACACAAAAGTAGAAATATAAGGTTGCATACATGAAACAATGTTATAAACCAATGTTACCTCAATAAAAAAGAGAAAAAAAAGAAGAAACTCAGCTTCTAGAGGCTGAGCATGAAGCAGGGTGTTCTGACAGCACTGTCTGTTTAATAAGTATACGCGCAGTAAGCATCAAAGTATTTTTACAGTAGAAAAAAAAAGGAAACAGTATCCGACAATAGGGACTAAGTAAATGACAATGTAACCAGTAGGCAGGAGCTCCCTCTACAGGGAAACTGCGGCATCACCAGGGATGGGGGGGAGACGCACAACTAGCATGCCCCACCGCCACAATGGCCTAAGGAGAGCTGAACTCAAGCTGAGACCAACCAAGCGCCTTCGGAAGAGAGTACTGCCACTTCTGACATCAGAACCAAGCAGACTTTATTAAAAGGGCCTCAGAGAGCCACATTAGAAAGTCTGACACATCTGTGTTTGGGCAGCTCACTCAACCAATGGATTCTCAAAAATGTAAATGACAATATCTACTGTTGCATTGGAAAATGATCACTCCCATTCTCCCCAAGTAGGAATACTACGTACAGTACAGCCCCTGAGGAGCCCATTGGTGGGCAGTGCCTAAGTGAACACGCAGTAACTCTAGCGGCAATTCTACTGCTAGGAACACACTCACAGTGGCACCCAAGGCACCCAAAGATGTATACAGGAGGATGCTGACTGAAGGGTTATTTTTAACACAAAACCCAGAAGCAACCTAAATGTCCACCAATAAGGAAACAAATGAATAAAAATTAAGGTGCTTGCAAACTAAGGAATACCATGTGGTAATCAAAAAGAATGAGGTGGATTTCTACGTGGTGGCATAGAAAGCTACCTATGATAATAGTTCAATGAAAAGAGCAAGCCACAGAAAATGTATAATTCCATGTGATTGGAGGAAAACCATTTTACATATGCATCTTTATATGTTCCACATTTGTGAATGGATGGAAAAGCATGTGAAAGGGAAGGACATGAGCTAACCTGTAAACTGTGGCTGCCTTGGAGCTGCTTCTAGAAAGGAAAGGGGGTTTAGGAAAGGAGTGAAGTTAAAATAGGATTTTCATTTTTGATTCTACTTAATCACTTAAGTTGTTTGTGTACTTGATAATTTTTTTTTAAACTAAGGACAGAAAATTTAAAAACCTAACGAATGTGTTCAAAATTAAGCCATGCTGCATTCATGATGCCACAAGTCCCATTCCAAAAGGCTACTGCAGCAGAGGTGCCAGAAGGGAAAACCATCAAAGTGTCTATACTGGTTCCAAGAACAGATTCAAATCACACCGAGGTGGCAGGGTTAACAGGTAAGGCCTGTGGGGGGCACATTCTACCCTCAGGTGACCACTGACGGCTTTGGCCACCCTGCCCAGAAGGTAGGAGTAGGGCAGAGCTCCCTAACTTCAGTGTGCATGAGAGTCACCTGAGGCACGTTTTCAAAAGCCTCCTTCCTCCCTCTCAGTCTTTCATTGCCTATTGCACAGGCAGGGCAGCCCTCAGATGCCACTGAGAAGAGTGGGCTGGCTCCCCGCACCAAGCACCCCCCAGAACCCCCACTTTGAAGCATGTTCTTTTCTCTGCAGAAGCTCCCTCAGAAGGATCCAGGCAGGGGAGCCTTGGTGCTCTCAGAAAGCCAGCAACCATTGCAATGGCTGATACAGAGAGCAGGGCGGCCATGGGTCCAAACGGCTGAGTCAGGAACAGTGGAGAGGAAAAGTTTTCTGAACACAGGCAACACCCAGTGGGTCAACAGACAACATTTTTAATGGCAAGGGTATAACTGGGCTAGGACCTAAACACCAAGAGCCACCCTGCCATGGCATTTCTGCACCCATCCGAGTACCCAGGTGGCAGGGCACAGTGACGAATGGAAGGGGCTATGAGCCTGGCAGACGTTCTAGCTGTGTGACTTTGGACAAGGCACTTATACTCCTAGGGTCTCATTTTACTCAGCTATAAAATGGGGCTAACAATAGTGCCTTGCTACCACTGTTGCTGCAAGGATTAAGTACGGAAAATAGAGCATGCAGAAATGTCTGACACACAGTGAGCACTCAATAAATGGTAGTGTAACCACAATCCATTAATCTGGAGATTTTCTGTTTGCCCCTCCAGACCCACCCTCCTCCTCCGTCCTGCTCTGTGCCCCAAGAGCTGATCATTATGGACTGTTTTCAGTGAGCTATGGGTTGGGCTCAGCAAATAGGGGGCACCAGCAGAAGATAGGAGAGTGCAATTGGGGTATTCATCCCCCAGGCTGCCTCCCTGTTGGTCCTCAGGTGGGCAGTGACTTTCCTCTACCCAACGCCACAGCTCCTGCCAAAGGACCCCCTCCTGTTCTAAAGGACCAAGGGGCCCACACCCCTTGTCAGGTCCCCCACACTCTGCCCATACCTTTGCAGATGATCCTTTCATCACGCTTTCTTTAATTAACCCATGGGAGTGTACATCTGACTCCTGCAAGGACTCCAACCAACACAGCAATCATCGCCTTCACCATCACCATCCCGGGTTCCCCTTAGGAAGGGAGAACTGTAGGAAAGCCTTTGGCTCTGCTATTTCTAACACCATTCTAGGTAGTCTGTCAGGGCAGAACTGGGCCAGCCTATAAGAGGGGCATCAGACCAGCCAGGGATTAGAGCAAAAGCAACTACTCCTAACTCTGGGGACCAGGAAAAGCAACTTCGCCCGCAGGAGGCCAGAGCTGCTCTGAAAGCCAGTATGTGAGGTCAACGCCATCAGGAGCCTCCCTACACCCCTACCCCATACTTTCTCACCAGAAATGGCAGCCCAGGAGAAGGGCCCTGGTTGAATCTCCAGGATGCTGGCAAAGCCAATGCCCGGGCTCAATAAGTGGCAGTGGAACCACAATCCATTATTCTGGACATTCTTTGTTTGCCCCTCCAGATCCACTCCAGACTCTGGTAGGTCGGTCCTCTCAGTGCATCTGTCCTCCCACCCCCCTCCATGAATGTCTCACACAGGGCAGCTGGGCTTTCCAGGTATTGCTTCTATTTTAAAACACCCTGGGAGGTGGGCCACCACCGGCACAGCCTTCCACAAGCCTCAAGAGAATGCAGCTGACTTGGGG
Source organism: Pseudorca crassidens (assembly GCF_039906515.1). Lineage (NCBI taxonomy): Eukaryota > Metazoa > Chordata > Mammalia > Artiodactyla > Delphinidae > Pseudorca > Pseudorca crassidens. The sequence goes on from NC_090298.1 coordinate 111,562,232, forward strand.
ACACCCTGCCTGCCCACCCACCCACCCATCAAGAGGAGAAGACCGGGGCTGGCAGGCAGCATGCCAAGGTCTGGATCCCAGGTGCACCTAGGGCTCCTGCTCGCTGCCTGGCTTGACCCAGTGGAGATAAAATAGACGGTGCTTGGGCAGGTAGACTCGAGCAGACCTGAGTTCCAATCCTGCTCCACCACTCTCTTGTTACGAGATCTTGGGCAAGTCACAACCTATCTGCCCCTCATTTTTCTTCAGTTCCAGTACAGGAAAAGAGTCCCTGACTCAGCATCATTCTGAGGACTGAATGAGATTGCTAGTACAAAGCACTTAGTACAGTGGCTGGTACCCAGTAAACATGTAACACACACAGCGAGAACTTATTACAGATTTTCATTTTATATATTTCTTATCATAATTATAGCTGCCGTGCAGGTTGCCGAAAGGTCACCCTGAACCACAGGGTCCAGAGTTCTCCCCAACCATAATGAGGTATTGTTTGGCTGAATATTGTCCAGCCAGGTACTGGAAGAATGCCTCCTACCTCATCCCACGGAAAACTGACCCTTCTCCTGATAAACACCCTGTGCCACTGTCCTCACAACAAACAGGGTAACTCCATTGACTGCTGTCCACTGACAGCTAGACTATACCCAGCCATGCACATGCTCCCTCTGATCAGTGTAAAAGGGTAACAGTGCTGCTCTGAATAGCAAGTTCTACCTTTCAAAAGGCACTCAAATCTATTAGCTCCTCACAGTGGCCCCTTGGAGTGGCAACTGCAGTGTGAAAGCATCGGCACTGGAGCTAGCCAGTCCAGGCCCTGAATCCCAACCCCGTTCCTGCTGAGCTGTGTGACCTTGGGATGGTTACCTCACCACTCTGTGCTCAAGTCTCCTGACCCGTGAAATGGAAACGACAGTACCTCTCTCCCAGAGCTTGGAGGACAGTGGATTCAACGTCATAATACATACGTCAACCAGCCAGGAGAGTGCTGGGCAGGCCCTCAATAAAGAATGACTGTAATGATGACGATCACAGTTAGAGTGGAGAAACTGAGGAACAAGAAAGTAACTTGGCCTGTAACTAGACCCTATGGCTCATGTCAGAGCTGTGTTATATGAGCTCAATCTGCTCTCCTGGACTCTTTCCAGCAGAGTTCTGGGTAAAGGGCTAAGATTCTCACTTACCCTCACCCCTCTGAGAGCAGGCAGTGAAATGGAGGATTGTGCCCAGGCCCAGCTGATCACCTGATCACCTTTCCTCAGTGGCAACCAGAGGGGAGCCCCTGAGCACCCTGGGGGGCTGCCTGCAGGCTTGGGCTGGCTCTCAGCCATACATGCCTCTCTCTTACCAAAGATGTCACACTTTGAGAAATCCCATCAAGGGCAAAATGGGTTTTGGGAGCACCTTACCGGTAAAGGTGGCGGTGAATGTTCCCCATGACCACCATCTTGGAGGTGGTTGTCGACGTGTGCCTACTGTCCAGTGGGGCCAGAGGCCCAAAGGCAAATCCTCACTATATGGTCCCCCTGAGCCCCTCTGTTTGTCTACAAACAGCCCCTGCCTATAGAATAGCAGAAATAAACTAATTGACTGAGAGGAGCCCCCCATACCCAGGCTCAAGCACTTTATTCAGGACAACTCCAGTAGAAGCCATTGACCCCCTCACCATCTGAGAGGGAAGAGGCACCAGGCCCAAGGGTTTTAGGAGAATCCCCTTCACCAGTGTCACCCCCAGCCCTGCAAGCCCAGAAACACCAGTTCAACAAGTTTCCCAAAGGACTTAGAAAGTCACAGAATGAGGATAACACGTTCAAAGCAATTATTTCAAATTAGGCAACAGTTCTGCCTATCACTGTTCTAGGGCTGTACACACCCTTGTAGCCCTTTATTTATTTGTGACTCTCTGCTAGGCAAGGCTATTTTCTGAAAGTGAATGAGACGTGTGTCCCTCAAAAAGGATGTCCAAGATCAAGGGACTATGGTCTGGGCCTGCAGCCACTACATATACCCATTCAATAATCCCACAAATACTTAATGAGCACCTACTATAAGCCACATGCTGGAACGGTGAAAACTATCCTTCTGTCAGCAAGAGTGCATTCACCCCCACAGACCCTTCTCAAGTACCTAGTATTGCCAGGTGGCACCATCCCACGCACTGAAAACAAAGTTGTATAAGGCTTAAGCCTGACCCTGTAGGAACTCAGTCCAGAGCTGGGGTGGAAAGAAGGCAGACCCTGGGCAGTCTGCCCTGCCCTTGCCTACAGCACATTAGGCAAAGGAGGTGTTCATTTCCCTATCTCCTCTGGAGAGGGGAGGCTGGTCCAGGGGCTGGGGGCCTCAGGTGGAACAGGCCTAGGCTTAGCCCAGGTCTGAACCCACATTCAACTTTCTGCTCCAGCCTGATCCTGTCTGTAAACTTAAAGGTTTTTTAAATTACCCTGAAAGTTACTCAATGCCTGGCACACAAATGCCTAATAATAATGTTTAAAATAACAGAGACCACCTTTATTGAACGCTTTCCAGAGCACCATGCAGAGCAAAATAGTCTGCAGGGGATGGGCTAGATCCTCCCCTAAAAGCCTCAAGGGTAAGTGTCAAGGTTTCTGCCCAGACCTTCTCCCTACCAGGCACTGTTCTGAATGTTTGAAGTTAATCAACTCATTTTATTCTTCCCAAAAACCCGATGAAGAAGAGGTATGATTGCTCCCGTTCTACAGATGAAAAAACAGAGGCTTAGTATCTTCCCGGCTGTGTGACCTTGGACAAATCACTAATGCTGCGTGCCTCAAATCCAAAGGGCTCGGAAGCAGTTTCGTGAAGGCACCGCTGCATTTGATGAATGAATGAGCAACCGAATCAGGCAGGAATCCCTCCTAAGGCCAAGAAGGCCACATCACTACCCGCGGGACCTCTTTTTCTAAGGCCTAACCTTCTGCCCAGCCCCCAGCTCCGGCCCTGGTCCCTGCGGCCTAAGTCGACTGTCAGCCTCCCATTCCGCCCGTAAGGTGCTGGCAGGCGCAGGCAGTGCCGGGAGCCAGCTTCTCCGGGCATGGACCCGACAGGGCGTGCAGGGCCGGGGGCGCGGGACCCCAGTCGTCACATGAGCTCATCCCCGAGGCGACAGCGTGGCCCGCACAGGTCCGTGAGCCCAGCCCGGCGAGCTTAGGTGGCGGGCGGGTCCCTGCCCGACCCGCGCTGGCGGGATCGAGGGCCAGAGGTCGCCTCCAAGGAAGGTCACCTAGACCTAAGGCGGGCCGGGCCTCCACGCGGCGGCCCGTGCCCTTCCGCCCAAAGGTCCCCGCGGGCTTTTGGTCCCCAGCCGCAGGCGCCTCCGGATGTCCGGCCACCCGCTCCCCCGCCCGGGCCTGCTCGCCGCCCGCCCGCCCCGCGCGGCCTGCTCTGCCAGCCGCTGACCCGCCAGGCCCTGGCGGGCCGCTCCCGTTCCCTGCCCCGGCCCGGCTCTGGGCCCCTCGCCCTCACCCGCTCCCCGTCCCATCTCCTCCCCCAACTCCCCACGGGCCGGCCCGCGACTCGGGGCGCAGTCAGAGGCCTGGCCCCTCTCCGCTGCGCCTACCTCAGAAGCGGTGGCAGTGGGCTCAGCGGCGGCTACGGCGGGGGCTGCAGCGTGAGGAACAGAGCCAGCGGCGGGGCCGAGGGCGGGGCGGCACAGACGGCGGCGGCGCAGACCCGCCCCGACCCAGCGAGGCCGGCCCCGCGAGCTCCGCCCCCTGGGCCCTCCCGGGACACCGCCCGGGCCCCGACCGGGTTCGCTTCCAGCGCCTGATCCGCGCGCGGACCTTTCGGGGCCCTTCGGTACTCGCAGCGGACGCGTGTACCCACGGGCGAGTGCGGACACGCGTGATTGCCTGCGTGCGCCCGGGCACAGGGCGGCGGGACAGCGTGGGGCTGACGTGTGCAGAGTTGTGTGCGTGCGCAGGGACAGGCGTGTCGCCGCCCGCGCGGGCCGACCTTGCTGGAGGTCCCTCCAGGTTGAAGCATTCGGGGAGGGAAGGGTCTTCCGGTTAGCTGAGCAGTGGCCGAGGTCCCCTGCGCTAACAGAAGACACGCGGGGACCTGGGCCTCCTGCTCGGCCTCGGAGCTGGGAGACAACACCCCTCCCCCGGGAGTTGATGTGGCGGGTGGCTGGACCAAGGCCTGGCCTGGGTGGACGAGGTGACCCCCGGGTCCTCCCCAGCAAAACCTGCTCAGGGTGTTAAATCAGACTCCGAGCCCCTGAGGGCAGTCACAGACTCGGCGAGGGGAATGGGCGCCCGAGGCGGCGCGGATACAGAGTAGCGCCCACGAATGCTGCTCCTTGGCCCTCGGCCCTCGGCTCCCGGCTCCAGACACAATGTTTCCGGCGCCTCCGACCCTCCGTCTTGCAGCTCCAGGCTCGCAAATCCCTGCAGGGGCCTGGAACGGAACGCGCCGAGAAAACCCCTCAAGATGAGTACACAGTTTACCCCTATAGCGAAGCTGCTAGCAGCCATTTTCGGAGCATTTGAGAAGTGAGAAAAGTAAATTGCCTCTTGCAAGAACGTCCTCTGCTGGGTCCTATGGCGCGCGGACCAACCTAGGGCCCTTCGGGAACCCGCGTTCAGACAGGGCCTGCCTGCCCGCGGGGCTCGGTTAAAGCCTGCGCAGTCTCCCCCGTAGGCCTACGCGACCCACCCCTAGCGGACTTGGAGAATTAATGAATGCCAGGCTGGATGAAGATTCTGCACATCCTTCGCCTTTGGCCAAAAAACGTTCTCCAAGGCTTGAGGCGTCTAGGGCCCCTTGGAGGAGGCGCCAGTCTACAGAATCAGGACACCTGCTCGCAGCAGTTGTGGCACAAATTAGAGGAGTAAGCAACTGGGGCGTTCAAAGAGGCAAGCAGGCCAGGCTGCTGGAAAGAGGCAGCAGCTTCAATGAGGAAAGTGGCAAGTAGTATCCCAGTGCCCTGGGGGTGTTGAGAAAGAAAGGAGCTTATGGTGGGGGGGGCGGGTGTGAACAGAGTGCCCTGCCCCTGTAGGGGCTCCGGTCTGACTGAAAATGTGACGAGGATCTCCTGGACGCCTTGAGGTCCTGAAGAGTAGAAGACTAATACCAGAACTCTCCCCAGGCCCATGACCTGCTCCATGACTGACTGGAGACTTGGAGCTCCCCAACCTGGCCATCCCCACCCCCATACAAAGGCCCCAGCCCACTCCTGGAAAGCCACTGAGTTACCCACCAATGCAGTGAGGAAGAACTTGGGAGGACAGGACCTCAGAGAGGTAGGTAGGACCAGGTGGCTCTTCTAGAAGATGCAGCTTCAGAAACCTCACGAGCTAGGAGCAGATGCCTGCCCAAGGTCAGTAACGCCCAGGTGTGACACTGGGACCAAATGTTCAAGGTGCTCCCTCCCCTCCAGCACCTCCCTGTCAACCCCCCTTTCACTGACCTTCAGCCTGGGGAGAGTTCCCCATGCCCCACCGTCTCTGGGTCCCTTCTAGGGCTCCCCTAGGTGCTACTCTTGAAACAGGAGGGAAGGGGTCAGGGCACAACCTCTGAAAGAATGACATAGCTCGAGGACATGACATAAACTGATTAGAACCAAATGGGTCCAAGATGGCGGACAAGTCGACTTCCAGTAGACCTTGAGCCTCAGTATACACTCACTATAACACATCAGCAAGCTAAATGACACACCCACAGATGCTGTGACAGTTCCAAAACAGACCTTAAGGATCAAAAAGTGATCGGTGGCCCAATTCCTAGAAATCTCCGCCCCTTCCTGAAATAGCTGGAATACTCCTCCCACTCATTAGCCTATGAAATTACCCACCCCTATAAAAACTGACAACCCCATACCCTGGTGCCTTTTCTCACCTTCTGAGGTGGCCCACATTCTGTCTGTGGAGTGTGTGTCTCTCTAAATAAATCCACTTCTTACCCGTCACTTTGTCTCTCACTGAATTCTTTCTGCCATGAGACATCAAGAACCTGAGCTCCATTAAGTCCTGAAACCAGGTGTGTGATCTCAGTTGAAAGACTGTGGGTTTTGGCCGGGTTCGAGTCCCAGCTGCGTGGGTTCAAGTCCCAGCTGCATGGGTTCGAGTCCCAATCTGAGGTGCACAGTTTCACTTTCAGATTAATCACCCGAGTGCCCTTTGAGTCACTTACTGGTTGTGTGACCCTGAGCAAGAGGCACAACCTCTCAGCTTCAACTTCAGAGGGTTTTTGTGATTTTAAAATGAGACACACACAAATAAGCACTCAGAAAACAGTGAAGGAAATCAGGTAGGACACGGAAGCCTCAGGACCTAGTGCTGACCCCTCCCGACCGCAGCCCTGAGGGAAGAGCTGAGCAAAGGCAGCCTGTCCTACCAGGCTTACCACACCACCAAGAGCCACACTGCCAGCCCTGCCTCCACTCCTTCTGCTACAGCTGATTGGGCTGGGGATAGAAACCTGACCCAAGAGTGGCCAATCAGGTCCTCTCTTGCAAACTAAGAAATCCAGGTCAAGTCTAAAAGTTTTCATTTGGGGGAATGACCCTTCTCTTTCTCCTCTCAGTGCACAAGCTTTAATGGAGCTGACTCCATCCCTAACTCCAGGGCTGTCCTTGGGGTGACCCTGGCTCAGCCTGACCAATCAGAGTACTGCACTCCCCTGGCTATAGGGGTGGACCAGTGAGACCCGCCCAGACTTCCTGGGTCTGTTGAAATAAAGATTTTCCCTAAAAATGAAGCCAGCCCACAAAAGAGACAGAAACCAGGTCCTGGGGACATCTTGCTCCAGGATCTAGCCCTGCCTCTGACTACCCCCTGTGCTTTCTAGCTCTCTGAAATGAAAGATTCCCTTTTTGCTTAGTCCAGTTTGGATTAGGTTTTCTTCCCGGTCCTAACTCTGTTCCTCTCCTCTGTGCAAGCAGAGCAATGTACAACATCTAGGAAAGAGGAGATTTTACTTTCATTTTTAATATTGGAATGGGTGATCAGTGTAAGTATATGTTGTCTTCAGTTTCTTTAATCAGTGTCTTATTGTTTTCCAAGTATAGGTCTTTTACCTCTCAGATTTATTCCTAGGTATTGTATTCTTTTTGATGTTTCTCTGATAGTTCATTGTTAGTATATGGAAATGCAAGAGATTTCTGTATATTAATTTTGTATCCTGCAACTTTACTGAATTCATTGATGAGTTGTAGTAGTTTTTTGGTGGCATCTTGAGGATTTTCTATGTATAGTATCGTGTCATCTGCACAGAGTGACAGTTTTACTTCTTCCTTTCCAATTTGGATTCCTTTTATTTCTTTTTCTTATCTGACTGCTGTGGCCAGGACTTCCTCAATATGATTTCTTAATACTGTCTTAGTCAAGTAACCAGAGCTTGAAGATGAGGTCCATGAAAATAGAAATGGAAGATGGAAGATGGAACATATATATATAAATTATTCTTTAAAAATAGTCTACTTGTAACCAGCATCAATGAATTGGATTATAAAGCTGAATTGTTATAAAACTTAAACTTTCCAACCATTTTTCAGGCTAGAGACTGGGTAGCAGGAGTCAAGACTGAGGATTTGTGGTCAAGAATCCCAGTCCATACTCCCTACAATGTGCCCTGTCACTCATTATCCAGGAAAGGACTTGACCAGGCCTCCAGGTTCTGAGTGACACGGAGAGCAGAAATCAATTGGAAAAACAAGATGGTAACCATCCCAAGATAAGAACAATAAAAGTTTTTCTCCCCCATATCCAAAACCATGAGGTGTCCTACAACTAAAATAGTTCCAAGAAGTTCCAATATCATAACCATGGTGGTGGTGGTGGTGGTGTTTATATATACGCTCAAAGACAGAAATATTAGAAAGAACGGTATTAAATACTAATGAAAGCTGTGTTTCAGTTTATGGGACTATGAGGTATTTTTATTCCTTTGGCTCTTTCTGTATTTCCCAGATATTCTTTAATGAGGATGTAATACCTTTCCTATAAAAAGAACTTTCTTTCATTTTTAACAAAGCCAAATGAGGTTGATTAGGAGAGATCACGTAAAGTGATACAATCCGGGATAGCAATTAGGCAATATGTAATACAAATCATAAACCTGCTCCCTTTGACCTGTTCCTGAGAACCTATGCTAAGGCAACAATCCCAAGTATGGGGAATGCTAGCTTCAGAAAGATGGATCGCAGCCCAGAATGCAATACAGACTGGTTTCCAGCATGAGCAAACAGAAGCACATCCCCTCAATGGAGCACTCATGACCTTGAGGAAAGAAGGTTACAAAGACTTCCTCTGGGGAAATATTTCTGTTACAGTGCTCATTGAACACAATTATATTTCAGTATTACTGCAACCACAGCTTAAAAACCTTAAAAATAGTAGACAGAATAATGACCTCCACAAGAGGTCCTTGCCCTCATCACACAAGACTTCCATGTCAAAAGGAACTTAACAGGTGTGATTACGCTAAGGATCTTGAGATGGAAAAATTAACCTGGATTGCCCAGTTGGGCCCAATGTAATCACAAGGATCTTTATAAGAGCCTCAGAGTGAGAGAAGGTGATGTAACAACAGAAGAAGAGATCAGAGAGAAAGAGAGAGAGAAGCCAAAAGATCTACATGGCTGGCTTTGAGATGTAAGAAGGGGCCGTGAGCTACATGATGCAGGCAGCCTATAGAAGCTGGAAAAGACAAGGAAATGTATACTCCTTTAGAACCTTTAGAAAGGACCAGCCCTGCTGATACCTTAACTTTAGGCCTCTGAGACTGATTTTGGACTTCTGACCTCTAGAAATGTAAAATAATAAATCTAAATTGTTTTAAGTCACTCAATCTGTGGTAGTTTGTTATGACAGCAGTAGGAAACTAATACATGAACCTTTGGAAGACAATATTAAAAATGATTTATTAGAATGCTGTCAGCTCGGGCTGCTATGTGTAACAAGACCAGGTGGCTTAAAGCCATTTATTCCTCACAGTTCTGGAGGCTGGAAGTCTGAGATCAGGGTGCCAGCATGATCGGGTTCTTGGTGAGAGCCCTCTGCCTGGTTACATGGTCTTCCTTGATGTGTGCAGGCAGAGAGATCCCTTGTCTCCTCTCCTTTTTATAAGGGCATTAATCCCATCGTGAGGGCCCTACCCTCATGACCTAATCTAGCTCTAATTCCCTCCCAAAGGCCCCACAACCTAAGACCTTCCCATTGGTGGTTCAACAATGGAATTGGGGTGGGGAAACACAAACACGTGGCCCCAATAAATGGCAAGGTTCCAAGTGGCTTTTTTCTTTTATATTCTCTACTTTCCAACTTTTAAATAATGTGGTAAACATATTAAAAGCAAACAATCATGAAAAGAGGCAGGGATTTCTGCTATATAAAACCAACTGCAGTTTGGAACACAGACCTTCCTATCATTGTGCAGCCAACCCAGGCCTCAATCCAGGCCCGGCTCTGTTACTTGTCCGGTCCCCTAAAAGGGACATCAGTGTGTGTGCCTGTGCACATGGGTGTGGGTTGTGAGGGTGGTGAGTAGAATTGACCCGGGCTGGAATCCTACCACAGACTTCTGAGCTAAGAGGAGCAAGAGTTTCTCCTTCGCTCAGCATGTGCTGGCTCCTGAGAGAGATGAAGAAAACAGGGGGGAAATTCAGCTGGGATCCCCTTTTATTGCAGGGAACCCCTTTTCCAGACCTTACCAGTAAGTGGACACATGTGCTTTTCTCTAAAGGCAGAAATGGAGCTGCCTCTTCCCCATGACTTGCCTTCACTGCCCAAGGGTCTGGGGTTTGATGAAGAATTTCCCAATTTCTACATCATGGACTCTGCTAAGAGGCACAACGTGTTTTGTTTTTTAATTTAAATGGTGGGTGAAGTCAAATGGAGTTTATATCTGGTACCAACCTTGTAGGGCTGCCCAGGGATGCTGGCTTCCAGACACTGTCTGTCCAAGCCCGCCATGTAGGGTGGAGTGGTTTACACACTGCACAAGCACAGGCCAAGGGGATGCGTGGGGCTGAAATTCTGCCACAGCTCACGGAGCCTTGGGTCCCAACAAGATTGTGTCAGCCACAAGAAAAGGACTGTGTTTCTGCTTCTGGGCACCTTTTCACAATCTGTTTGGAGGCGTCAGCTGGCAGCTGAGGCCCATGTGTCTCTCTGCCAGGCATTGACTTCTGTTGTTTTCTCCCACAGCTGGTGCCTTCTCATTCTCTGAGCCTCAGCTTCAGTTGGACGACCTCAAAGCTGCCTTTCCCCGCCCACAATCTAAGGCAGGTTCCTTTCTCCCCTCCGTCCTTACTCGGACCTCAGCCCTGTTTGCTCCGCAGCACGCAGCACCCTTTAAAATGACTTAACAGCTGGTTTGCTCTTTGTTATCTGTCTCCCCAACTAGAATGAGTGCTGATCACGTTGCAGGTATTCGGTAAATGGTGAGTAAATAAATGACTGAATAAATGACGAGGGACACGCAGCATAAAGAAAGGGGACTGGGGCTTCCCTGCTGGTGCAGTGGTTAGGAATCTGGCTGCCAATGCAGGGGACACGGTTTCGAGCCCTGGTCCGGGAAGATCCCACATGCTGCGGAGCAAGTAAGCCCGTGCGCCATGGCCGCTGAGCCTGCGCTCTGGGGCCTGCAAGCCACAACTACTGAGCCCATGCTCCACAACTAATGAAGCCCGTGCACCTGGAGCCCGTGCTCTGCAACAAGAGAAGCCACCACAATGAGTAGCCCACTCACCTCAACGAAGAGTAGTCCCTGCTCGCCGCAACTAGAGAAAGCCCGTGAGCAACAAAGAAGACACAATGGAGCCTAAAATAAATATATATTTTTAAAGATATTGTTTAAAAAAAAAAGAAAGAAAGAGGACTGACTTGGAGTCACTTAACGCTCCTCTTTGCAGGTTGCACACCTTGGCAAACGCTGTTTTCTGTCCTAATGGCCAGACATCTAGGAATCATGCTCCATGCGTTGTGAATCCTCCAGGAAGAATGGACTCACAGCCATGGTGTGGGCTGGTACTGTTTAATCTGCCCGTGTAAAGAATTTAACCTCACCCAAAGGAAGGTCTGGACTTTGCCCTAGGCTTCAGGAAAGAAACCTCTGAGCCCTTGCAATGTCACGCCAGATAGGAGTATCTTTACTTAGGGCAAGGGCTGGCCACACAGGATAAACTAACAGTGTGATTTAGGGTGGGGACTGGCCACACAGGATAAACTAACTATGATTTAGGGCGGGTGCTTTGACTCACACGGTATCAGCTGAACCTCCAGGGGGACTGGAGGCTGATGTCAGCTATGTGGATAGTCGACTACAGAGCCCCAGTGAATCTCTGGACACCAAGGCTTGGGTGAACTTCCCTGGTGGGCAATAGTTCATGGGTATTGTTACACATCGTTGCTGGAGGAATTAACAGTGTCTGTGAGTCCACTGGGAGAGGGCAGCTGGAAGCTCCACATTTGGAGCCCTGCTGGACTCTGCCCCACGCTTCTCATCTTTTGGCTGATCTTTTTTTTTTAATTTATTTTTAAAATTTTTGGCTGCATTGCGTCTTTGCTGCTGTGCGCGGGCTTTCTCTGGTTGCAGCAAGCGGGGGCTACTCTTGGTTGTGGTGCGGTGGCTTCTCTTGTTGCGGAGCATGGGCTCTAGGCGCGCAGCCTTCAGTAGCTGTGGCACGCGGGCTCAGTAGTTGTGGCACGTGAGCTCCAGAGCACAGGCTCAGTAGTTGTGGCGCATGGGCTTACTTGCTCTGCGGCATGTGGGATCTTCCCGAGCCAGGGCTCGAACCCGTGTCCCCTGCATTGGCAGGCGGATTCTTAACCACTGAGCCACCAGGGAAGCCCTTTTGGCTGATCTTAATCTGTACTCTTTCCCTGTAACAAACCATCAGTGTGAGTATAACGGCCCTCAGTGAGTTCTGCAAGTCCTTCTACTGAATTATCAAATGTAAGGATGGTCTTGGAGACCCCAAACTTGCAACTGGTGTCAGCAGTGGGGGTCGTCCTGCTGACTGTCCTCCCTCCAATGTTGCACTGCCCTGACCCCTACACACACACACACGTGTACATACACACACACACACACACACACACTGCCCAAGGACTGGCTTTTCCTGGTTTCTCCTGGCTGACTGAGGTCTGCTGTCAGACCACCAGGCATCTGCCCCGGCTGGGAGCACACTGCCTACTGGTTTTTATTCCCCAAGGCCTCCTCCAGGAGCTGGAGAGTAGTTGCTTCCTCTGCTCCTCTTTCCTGGCTGCTGGGAAGAACTTTCTTTCCAGTGTGGGCAGTGACAGGTAGACAGACAACAAATCAGCAGCCTGGCTAGGAGCTCAAGTGTCCCTGCTATTGTCCCCACCCCAGTCTCTCATAGGCCTCTCCTCTGTGACCTACTCTAGTCTGTGCTGGAGAAGAGATTGTAGAGGGTGGGCTGACCAACAGGGTTTTCTCTGGAAATGCTGGAGCTTTCCTAAAACTTGTTAGGACCCTCCTTTCTCTACTGCCCACCAGCTCCCCCAGCTGCCCAGGAGGAGACTGCAGAGCCACAGACAAAGTCCTTCTGGAACCGTGCACCTCAGATTGGGACTTAAACACACATGCCAGGACTCGAACCTAGCCTAAACTCAGATTGGGACTCGAACCCATGCAGCTGGGACTCGAACCCGGCCAAAACCCACAGTCTTTCAACTGAGATAACACACCTGGTTTCAGGACTTAATGGAGCTCAGGTTCTTGATGTCTCATGGCAGAAAGAATTCAGTGAGAGACAAAGTGACGGGTAAGAAGTGGATTTATTTAGAGAGACACACGCTCCACAGACAGAGTGTGGGCCACCTCAGAAGGTGAGAAAGGGCACCAGGGTATGGGGTTGTCAGCTTTTATAGGGGTGGGTAATTTCATAGGCTAATGAGTGGGAGGAGCATTCCAGCTATTTCAGGAAGGGGCGGGGGTTTCCAGGAATTGGGCCACCGACCACTTTTTGATCCTTGAGGTCTGTTTTGGATCTGTCACAGTGCCTGTGGGTGTGTCATTTAGCTTGCTGATGTGTTACAGTGAGTGTGTACTGAGGCTCAAGGTCTAGTGGAAGTCGACTTGTCTGCCATCTTGGATGCATTTGGTTCTAATCAGTTTATGTCATGTCCTCGGGCTATGTCACTCTTTCAGAGGTGTGCCCTGCCTCCTTCCCTCCTGTTTCACTTCCAGCCACAGTCAGCAGAGCCCAAGACAGCAGCAGCTTTGGATGCCTCTCAGAAGTTTAGAAGTTTCAGGTTCAAATCTAAACTTAGCAGCCCTGGGCTTTCCTGGTGGCCCAGTGGTTAAGAATCCGCCTGCCAATGCAGGGGACATGGGTTCAAGCCCTGGTCTGGGAAGATCCCACATGCCGTGGAGCAACTAAGCCCGTGTGCCACAACTACTGAGCCTGTGTGCCACAACTACTGAAGCCTGCATGTCACAGCTACTGAAGCCTGCGCGCCTAGAGCCCATGCTCCCCAACAAGGGTAGCCACCACAATGAAGCCCGTGCACTGCAACAAAGAGTAGCCCCCACTCGCCGCAACTAGGGAAAGCCTGTGTGCAGCAATGAAGACCCAATGCAGCCATAAATAAATAAATAAATTTTAAAAATAAAATAAAATAAACTTAGCAGCCCTACTGCCCTGGTATTACAAAACAAGTTCATCCATGACTCTTACATAAGAAGATTAGGCCCTTTATTCCCTCCCTCACTCCTCCCCAGCTCCTCCTAACGCCTGGGGAAATCCTTGCTTCCCCTTAAGGGTGCTAAAACACCCCTACCCCCAAGGACCTCACCCCTCTTCTCCCTAAGCCACAAACACAAACCTCATTATTCCATGCACAGTAAATCTGAAGTAGGAGAGAACCAAGTTTAGCTTCCTCCCTGTCTGGTGTGGTTTAAGCATCATCCTGCCCAACCACAGAAGATTGGACCACATGACCTCTTCATGACCCTGAGCATCAGGCTCAGCAAAAGTAAGGAAACACTCTTTATTTTCCAGGGATTATGGAACAGGCTGCTTATTTACAAAGCCTTCCTGGGGAAATAAGTAAATAAAGCTACCAAGGTCTTAAGAGACACAAGCTAGCCTAAAGGAAAAAGCAGTCCAAGAAAATCCAAACTTAGAACACAGCCATGGAAAGGTGATGCTTCTGAACATGTGGTGTACATGAGAGTCACCTGCAGGGCTGGTGGACCGTGAAGGGAGCGGGGCCTCGCCTCTCAAGCTTCTCCATTAATATTTCCAGCATGGCGCCAGCACCTGCATTTTTCACAAGCACCCCAATTGATCCTGGAACAGCAGGCTCAGAGAATGGCTGTGACCTTACATAACCTCACAGGAAGAAATACGGGGTGTGGCTGCTCTGAACATCAGTCCCCTGGGGTGTTAAAGGAAATAAATTCAGAAGATTTTTTTTTAACACTGCTCTTCTTCAAGATCCAACATCTGTGTGCTGTAGAGAGGGATGTGACTCTCTAGGAAGATGCTTCACTTTTTGCCATTGTCCTGTCCCTCCTACTCATTTACTCAGCCAATATTCATTGCAGGTTGCTGTTTTCCAGACACTGCCCTAAGAACTGGGGATCTAATATAATGGTTGGTAGAAACAGACACTGTCCCTTCCCTTGTGGAAAAGATAGACTTTGCTCAGATCATCATACAAATAAACACGTAAAGATGAACTTTGATAAGTTCTATGGAAGAAAGATTCTTAGAAACATTCATTCATTCATTCAACAACTACGTATTGATCTCCTACAATGGGCCGGCCACTGTTCTACATGTTGGGGACTCAGCATTAAAATAAGCAGATATAGTCCTTCCTCTCTTGGTACTTACTGTCTAGTGGGCAAGACTGACAGCAAATAAATATGAATTACAATGTCAAGTGCTGGTAAGTGTTCTTTAGAAAATTAAGTCAGGGTTGGGGTAGAGACCAATGGCAGGGGAGTGATCTACTCAGGACAGTCAGGGAAAGCCTCTCTGGGAAGGTGACTTCTGAATAGAAATGAAGGATGTGAATGAAGTGAGCAAGTGGATATTGAATGGAGGGCCTGACCTGACCTGAGGAAGGTGGGCGTGGTCGGTTGTCTGTAAAGATGGAGGTCAGTTCACCCCAACCTCTCCTCTCATCAAGAGGTACAGTCTGCTTCTCCTCCTACTAAAACTGGGCTGGCCTCGGGGCTTGCTGTGGCCAACAGAACGTGGTGGGTGAGACACTGTGCCAGTTCTGAGTCTAGACCTTAGAGACCAGTCAACTGCCGCTCTCTGTCTTTTGCAGCCCTGTCCCCCCCCCCCCCCGCAAATAAGTTCAACTACCCTGCTGGAGAGAGAGGCCCAGCTGCCTCCACACCCCCACCCCCAGCAGCTATCTAGAACACTCCAGCTCTGCCGAGCTCCCAGCTAAATGCGACCACAAGTGTGACCCCAGGCAACACAACATGGAACAAAGGAACGGAACAGCTGAGTCCCTGCACTAGCCCAGGCTTGGGATGAATGTGGCTCAGACAATGGTGAGAACAGCAGTGAAGATGGGAAGAGTGGAGGAAGTAGAGGAACCTGTAGGGCTCAGTGATGGAGGTAATGCTTCTGGCTGTGTAATGAGGGGCTGGTACTGTCTCTACTGAGCTGGGAGCACTGAGGAGGGACAGGTGTGGGAAAGATGGTGAGTTTGGGTTTGACCATGGGAGGCGCCAACCTCCTGCCTTTTTCCCCAAGCCCAGCCTGGTGGGAAAGAGAGTCTGAGGTGGAGGAATCATCACGTCTGTAGGAAAAGGGGAGAGAGCAACCAATGAAGTTGGCCTGATTTTTTCTTAACAAGTACATCGTTAAACATTTAACCAAAATGATGGGAAAATGTCCCATTCTCGCTGACTTCCCTGGTTGCTGCACACCCTGGCCTTATGTGGGGCTTCTCTGGCCCAGCCTTAAGGAGTGGCCCTTAACTAGCCCGACTGCAGCCCACCTGCCAAGGCAAGTTGCTCCACTTGGCTCTGGGCTGGCTGAGCCAAGGGTGCACTCCCACCCATCCACCAACAGGTGGCAGCACACTCCGTGCCCATCACCGAGAGGCTCTGAACAACAAATTCTCAAAGAAGCTTTTCCAAAAACAAACAAACAAAAAAATGGCGGGGGACTTCCCTGGCGGTCCAGTGGTTAAGACTCCGCGTGTCCACTGCAGGGGGCAACGGGTATGGTCCCTGGTCAGGGAGCTAAGATCCCACACGCTGCGTGGTGCGGCCAAAAAAAAAAAAAAAAAAAACCGAAGAAGCTTTTCCGGTGAGCCAGGCATCAGTCTCCCTCATTTATACCCCCAGCTCATCTTCATGCAAAGATTTCAGGCCACTAGGGTGCTGGGCTGGTTTTCTGATCCAGCTCCAAGGGTGATCCCCAGGGAGTATTTGGCTGCATCTGGAGATATGTTTGTCACCACAGGGGAGCACGTGCTACTGGCAAAGACTGGAGAGAGGCCAGGGGTGCTGCCAAGCGTCGTACACAAAACAGCGCCCACAACGAGGAGGACCATCTAGCCCAGGTGAGCAACAGCGCCAAGCGTGAGAAAACCAATTTAATCAGAGTCTCAAGAGTGGGTGGCTCGTGGGGTCTTGGACATCCATGGACCAGGGGCCACTGGACTAGGCTGACTCCCAGCCCCCCTCCCCCAGGCAGCCATGAGAGGCCTCCCGTTGCGTCCTTCACCTGCAGCATCTCCCTCCTCCTTCCCACAGACATCACCTCTTTCGTGCCTCACTCGACGGTTCCTGATCCGCAAACATGTCCAAGGCACTGTTCTGGCCCTGGAGAGACCACAGGGGACAAAAGCAGATAAAGTCCCTGCCTTTTTCAAGGAGCTCAGAGGCTGCAGGGAGAGACAACATATTTTCAAATGGTACGAGTGTTACATAGGCACAAACAAGGCACTGAGATACCAAAAACTAGAGGGGCCCAACTTTAACCAAGATTGGAAAGGCCTCTGAAAGGTGACAGTTGAGGTCTGAAGAAGGAACCACTCTCTTTTATTGAAAAGACAATATACGTAACACTAACATGCATTTCTTTACATTACTCACAATTCTCTCCCGCCCACTTACCATAACTGCAACTATGTTGCTGCTTGTATAATAAATTCATCTCCAGACCTTGTCCCTGTATTGCTATAGCATTTCAATCATCCCATGAGTGTATATATTGTGTCATAAGTTTGTTTCTCCCTTGTTGCTATGTAGTTTGGTGATGGTCATTTGTAAAAGCATTTCAGTGTGGCGAGAATTTTTTAACTTTTCTCAATGGTTCCCCAGTTGTTGTTCCCTCATCCTGTGGGAAAGGACATCCAAGCAATGTAATAGAGCTTCAGGAATCATGCTCAGCTCACCAATCTCACTAGCCTGGAGTTGCCCTCCCCCCTTCCCTCCTGTGAGTATCCACTGAGGTACGTGGGATGACCGCTATCTTATGGTGGGACAGGACCTTGAGATGGGCAAATGTGACTGTACATCAGGGGTCAACAGGGAACCTTGGTATGGTTTCCTGGGCTGTGCCCCATTTGCCCAATCAGGATCCCAAGCATAGGCCGGTGTAGAGGGTTTAAAATATGCCCACTAATTCTTTCACAATCCTTCCTTCCAAAGGAGGATCCTAATTCTCCTCTCCTGATTGTGGATCAAAGGATTTAGTGACTTGCTTCTAATGAAAAAATGCAGTAGAAGTGACGCCATGTGCTTCCAAGACAGGTCAGAAAAGACATCGGAGCTTCTGCTTTGCTTTCCCTAGGATCACTCACTCTGGGAGAAGCCGATGGCCATGTCATAAGGACACTCAAGCAGCCCCGGAAGAGGCCCATGGTGGGAGGAACTGAGTCCTCCTGCCAACAACTGTTCTCCTTGTCCAGGACAGTCCCAGTGTTCACACTAAAGTCCCACATCCCATGAAACCTGTTAGTCCTGGGCAAGTGGAAATGAGGGGTCACCCCAACAGGCAGCACTTTTCCAGCCATGTGAGCAAGTCAGTCCTCCAGCCCCAACCAAGCATCCAGACACCGCAGCCCTGACCAACATTTCACTGCAATTTTGTGAAAGACTCTGGGCCTAGTTACACGGCTGAGTCACTCTTTAACTCTTGACCTACAGAAAGTATGCAAGATAATAAAGGTTGACTGTTGTCTCAAGCCACTACTTTGGGGATAATTTATTAAACAGCAACAGATGAGTAATATACTCAGAACTCTCTATTTCATGACATTCCCGGGTGCCGTGGGCTATGAATCAGCATTTGTGAACCATGGATCTGGTCTTATTCCCTAAAGCAGCACTTTCCAATAGACCTTTCTGCAACGATGAAACAGCGGTATATCTGTGCTGTCCAATGTGATAGTCACTGGTCAGCTGTGGCTACTGAGCTTAGAAATGTGACTGGTAAGATCGAGGAACTGATTTTTTTATTTGATTTCACTTTAACGAATTCAACTTTAAATTTAAATAGCACATGTGTATGATTCTATTTATATAACATTCTCAAAAAGACAAAATTATGGAGATGGAAAACAGATTAGTAGTTACCAGGGGTTACAGATGGTGGGGGAAATAGTGATGGGTGTGGCTATAAAAGGGCAGCATGTGAGAGAATTTTGTGGTCATGGAGTAGTTCTGTATCTTGATTGTGCTGGTGGTTACATAAATCTAAACACGTAAGAAAATGATATAGGACTATACACACGTTGTACCAACAGCAATTTCCTGGTTGATATTGTACCACAGTGACATAAAATGTAACCACTGGGAGAAACTAGGTGAAGGGTACATGAGACCTCTCTGCACTATTTTTGCAACTTCCAGCAATCTATAATTATTTCAAAATAAAAAGTTTAAAAAATTTTTAAATATAAGCAATAACGCATCAAATAGCACATGTAGCTAGTGCCTACCATGTTGGACAGTGAGGCCCTGTATCATGCACAGATCCCCCTGGAATATCTTCTGGTCAGTTAGCCTCTGTTCAGAACTCCCAGTGACAGGGAACTCACTGCCTCACAAGGTTCTGTTTGGTGGCTCTAATAAGAAGAAAGTGCAGGCCAGCAGGTTTCAGGGTAGAAAAGTCTTCCCCTCACCTCTCCATTTGTGCTAGAATCATGAACTAGGCCCAGACGTTCTAGAACAAGTTCTCACCTCTAGGGAGCCCAAGGGACGCAACAAGAAAAGTGCTCCAGTCACCCACCACTTTCATCACTATCACTTGTCGCTCATGAGACAGACTACAAGGACCTCACACTTTGCCCCAATGCGGCCCTGGATGACCACCCTGTCAGATTTTGAAGCAGCCATGACTGACCATTCCAGCTGATCAAGAAAGAGCTAAACACAGGTATAGGATTTTAGAGAGTGAGGAACCTTAAAGACTTTCTGGATTTATCCCTGCCTTTTATAGATGGGAAAATGAAGACTTGGAATAAATCTATAAGTATCAAATTCACTTAGTTCAAACAAGCATGAATTAATTACCTGTAGTAGACTGCATAAGCCTACGTGCTAGCTTTGAAGATGGAGGAAGAGGCCATGAGTCAAGGGATGCAGGTCTAGAGGCTGGAAAATGCAAGGAAACAGATTCTCTCCTAGAACCTTGGAGGGAACATGGCCCTGCAATACGTTGGTTTGGGCTCAGTGAAACCATTTCCGATTTTTGGTCTCCAGAACCGTAAGACAGTAAATTCATGCTGTTTTAAGCCACAAAAATTATGCCAATTTGTTACAGCATTATGAGACTAACATATTGCCTAACGAAACTACATGTGCACCTAAGTTTTGACCCAGCAACCCACTTCTAGGAATTTACTCTGAAGCTACACCTCCAATGTGAAATATGCATGCACAAGGTTATTCATTGTAGAATTGTTTGTGATTGCAAAACACTGGAATCCACTAAGTGTTCATGCACAGGAAAGTGGTTGAATAAACTCTGGTATGACCGTGTGATGGAGTAGTATGCAGCTATACATAAAAATGAGGAAACTAGTACAAATTGATTCCCAAGAGATATTAAGTAAAGGAAGAAAAATGCAAAGGAGTATCTATGGTATCCTACTTTTTCATGGAAGAAAAAGGGGATATAAGAAAATATATGTATATCTGTTCATTCTGCAAAGAAGTAAAATTGAGGAAGGAGAAACTATTAGATTGCTTACCTACACGGGAGGATGGGAATGGACGGTAAGAAGGAGGGAAGGGAAATGGGTAGAAGTCATGATGGGGGAGCGCTCCCTCTCGGAGTTTATCTTTTTGTATCGTTCTGCGTTTTAAAACCATGGGAATATTTCATATACCAAAAAAATTAATGAAAATCAACCAGGATATGGGGGAGCCTCAAATGGAATAAAAACAGTAACAAATGAATTTAATTATATTAGAAACAATGGAACCAGTCACACCAGAAAGTGAAGAAGAAAAGTGCTAATCTAAGTAACTTTGGAAAACATGATTTTGACTGTACATGGCTAGACCAGAAAAGAACTATACATATATATTTCAGTTAGTAAATTTGTTTCTCAGGGGACTTCCCTGGCGGTCCAGCGGTTAAGACTCCGTGCTTCCACTGCAGGGGTCATGGGTTCAATCCCTGGCCGGGGAACTAAGATCCCACATGCCATGTGGTGTGGCCAAAATATAAAAATAAATAAGTAAAAGACATGTGAAAGTCATTTAAAAAAAAAATTGTTTCTCAGGAGTGTATGGGTTAGCAATTCTAAAACTACTTTGTGTATGTAGTGGATTGAGTTGTGTCCCCCAAAAATATGTGTCCAAGAATCTATGAATGTGACCTTATTTGGAAATAGGGTCTTTGCAGGTGTAATCAAGTTAAAGATCTCGAGGTGAGAGGGAGCCCTAAATCCAATGACTGGTGTCCTTGTAAGAAAAAGAAAAGGGAGATTGGACACACAGAAACACACAGGGAAGAAGGCCATGTGAAAACAGAGACAGAGACTGGAGTTGTGCAGGTACGCCAATGGTGGCCGGCAGTCCCCAGAAGCTAGGAGAGAGGCATAGAACAGTTGCTCCCTCAGAGCCTCTAGAAGGAATCAACCCTGCTGACACCTTGATCTTGGCCTACTGGCCTCCAGAACTGGAAGAAAATTAAGTCCTGTTGTTTTAAGCCACCCAGTTTGTGGTAATTTGTTACAGTGACTTTACGAAATTAATAAAATGTGTATACTGGGCTTGAGCAAATAAGTAAACATATGTGGATAAAGAGGACCAGGGTTGTCATTTTTGAAGAAAGGCATTACAAATAAGTAAGAGGATAAATTAAAATAAACCCTGGGGTACTGAATTGGGTCAGAGTTATCAGTATAAAGTCATGATTGTTTTAAGAGAGAGAAATAAAAGAAAGAGATTGAGATGTATGTGTATGTGTCTACATGCCCATGTATTTCCTAGTTCTGTCCACTGACAGGGCCTAGAAGCAATGATGCTCCAGGAACAATGAGTCCACCTAGCCCCCAGATCTTGGTTTCTAAGCGCCAGGCTCCAATAGAGAGGACCAGGGCTTTCTGGAGAAATGGCTGCCCCTGGGCTGAGGCAGGGACTGTACAAGGTGAGCCTGGTGTATTTTGTGATTCCAGAAATTACAAATTTTCTAAGAAAAAAAAAAAGGATAGGTATACCCAGGAGACCACCTGAAAGAGCTCTCAATTGCCAAACCTGGGACAATTTGAGCAAAAAAGTAGTGCTATTAATGAATTATAATCCACAGACTAAAATAAATCTCCGTGAATCCATACTGATATAAAAAATATTAAATAAATAAATGGGGGAGAAAGGACAACTCTTCCTTACATTAGAATTCCAATTAATAAATGTAGACGTACTGATGGAAATAGAAAGTCACCATTTGCCAAATACCACAGTAATTGTTGCAGGCAAGAATCATCAACGGGTGCTAAAATGAGTGAGCGAAAATATGACAAGAAATAGAATATTTTCATAGTCTCAACGTGTTTCCTCTCAAGATATTTCTTAGTAATAGTAGCTTTACAGTGGAGAACCCCAGCAGACACCACCTTAATCACGTGATCAAAGATAGCATCACCAGCAGTGAGACATGGAGACACATGTGCCCCCTGCTGTCACACTCTGAGAAGAGCACAGCATCACCTCTGTGGTCTTCCGGCCAAATGCATAACCTCAGCCTAATTGTGACAGTTTGGGGGACATTCACAAAATAACTGGCCAAAACTCTTGAAGTGCCGAGGTCATGAAAGACCAGGAACAGTCCCAGATTTGGAGAAACTGAAGAGACATGACACCTAAACACAGGATGCAATCTCTGGACTGGAACTTCAACCAGAAAAAAGAGGACACTAATGGGTCCATTTAAGTTCTATTAACATCTGTAGATTATACAAATAATAAATGCTGGAGAGGGTGTGGAGAAAAGGAAACCCTGTTACACTGCTGGTGGGAATGTAAATTGGTGCAGCCACTATGGAAAACAGTATAGAGTTTCCTCAAAAAACTAAAAATAGAGCTACCATATGATCCAGCAATCCTACTCCTGGGCATATACCCAGACGTAACTCTAATTTGAAAAGATACATGCACCCCTATGTTCATAGCAGCACTATTTACAATAGCCAAGACATGGAAACAACCTAAATGTCCATCGACAGATGGATAGAGAAGATATGATATATATACTGATATATATATATATATACAACAGAATATTACTCAGCCACTAAAAAGAAATAATGCCATTTGCAGCAACATGGATGGACCTAGAGATTATCATACTAAGTCAGAAAGAGAAAAGATGCCATATGATGTCACATATGTGAAATCTAAAATGCAACACAAACGAACATATCTACGAAACAAAAACACTCACAAGTATAGAGAACAGACTTGTAGTTGCCGAGGTGGGTGGGGGAGGGAAGGATTGAGAGTGTGGCGTTAGCAGATGCAAACTATTGTATATAGGATGGATAAAAAACAAGGTCCTACCATATAGCACAGGACTCTACCATATAGCACAGGACCTTGTGCTATATCCTGTGATAAACCATAATGGAAAGAATATGAAAAAGAATATATATATGTATAACTGAGTCATTTTGTTGTACAGCAGAAATTAAACACAACTTTGTAAATCAACTGTATTTCAGTAAAATTTTTTAAAAAGATCTGTAGATTAGCACATTGTATGGTATCAGTGTTAATTCCTTTTTTTAGATGATTGTATTATGGTTATAAATGATACATAGGGTAAGCAGAATCAAAGTATATCTGAACTCTCAGTACAATGTTTTTTAGTAAATTTGTTTTTTAAATTTATTTTTGGCTACGCTGAGTCTTCATCGCTGCGCGCGGGCTTTCTCTAGTTGTGGCGACCAGGAGCTACTCTTCGTTGTAGTGCGCGGGCTTCTCATTGCAATGGCTCCTCTTGTTGTGGAGCACCGGCTCTAGGCGCGTGGGCTTCAGTAGTTGTGGCACACAGGCTCAGTAGTTGTGGCTCGCGGGCTCTAGAGCGCAGGCTTAGTAGCTGTGGCACACAGGCTTAGTTGCTCCGCGTCATGTAGGATCTTCCCGGACCAGGGCTCAAACCCGTGTCCCCTGCATTGGCAGGCAGATTCTTAACCACTGCACCGCAAGGGAAGCCCTCAGTACTATTTTTATAATTAAAATTATTTCAAAATAAAGGAGTTTTTTTTAAGGGTATTTATTAAATCACATCTCTGTGTGAGGGACTGAGGTATTGTAGTAAATTCTAGATATGCCTCTATCCTCAAGGAATTACAACATATGGGGTTCACAAACAATAAACAAGAAAACAAACACATAAACGATACATTTCAAAGAGTTAAAAGTGCAACAGAGGGGCTACAAAACCCTGATGCCGGCCCCACCCCCAGAGATGACGCTTTAATTGGTCTGGGATGGCCCTCCGACAGCAGTACTTTGAAAAGCTCCCTCTGGTGAATCTAGGACGCAGCGAGGGCTGAGAACCCTCTACCGCCAGGTGGAGACCTGGTTGCTATTAGAGAATTAGCCACCAGGTGGCACTAGAATCAGGCCCAAAAGGGCTGTTCTCAAACCCTCCTGGGAGGAGACAGAGTCCTCCAGATTAAGGGGGCAGGCGCTAGCCTCCAGCCCCCAGGGGCTTTTTTCACCCTAAGAGTGTGGGGTGTCTGCCCACAGACATTTCCCCAAAACTTTCAGACTGCTCCTGGCTGGAGCCTGCGTGGGCCTTTGTAGGCTACAGGGGATCCCAGAAAGAGCACCCCATCACACACATACGGAGCAAACTCCCCCATGCCTGTCAACTAAGAAAACAAGGGGTGCGAGCACAGCCCTTGTAGGCGGTGAGCCTACCAGGACCACCAAAACAGGCCCCTCTCAGGACGGGGAGCGGGGCCTTAGTTCCCTCAGTCCGCAGGAAAATTACTGCCCCTTTTGGCAACCAAGAGAAACCCCTAAGCATGCAGCACTCATGCCTTAAAAGAAGCCACTGGCTCCCCATCTCCAAATGCCCTTTGAAGAAAAACCCAGGTACCCAATAGTGTGCCTACTTCCCAAATAAGAAAGAGGGGACTCTAGAAGGCATTTCTCCCTGAATTACCTTAACTTCCCCAGAGAGCCACATGGAGTATTGGTTTGATGAAGTGACGTGCACATGAAACAAAAAGTTAACATGATGTAAAAAGTTTTAATAGATTCTCAAATTTATACAACAATATTGTGTTTATTTTCCTTTTTAATTTTCATAAATTAAAAACAACAGAGGGCTTCCCTGGTGGCGCAGTGGTTGAGAATCTGCCTGCCAATGCAGGGGGTACGGGTTTGAGCCCTGGTCTGGGAAGATCCCACATGCCACAGAGCAACTAGGCCCATGAGCCACAACTACTGAGCCTGCGCATCTGGAGCCTGTGCTCCGCAACAAGAGAGGCCGCAATAGTGAGAGACCCGCGCACCGCGATGAAGAGTGGCCCCCACTTGCCACAACTAGAGAAAGCCCTCGCACAGAAACGAAGACCCAACAGAGCCATAAATAAATAAATTAATAAATGAATTAATAATTTTAAAAAAAACAGAAAGTGAATTACTAAATGAAATAAAAATTTCCTCTCTCTGGAAAAAAACCAACCCTCAATACCTCATTTCACCAGGGAGGAAACTAAAGTTCACAGAGGGGCAGGCCTTGCCTAATGTCACACAGAAAGGGTCCTCAGAGCCATGCCTCTGCCCCAGGCCTCCTGCCTTCAGTACGGGGCCCTGCCCAGGCCCCATGAGGAGTCCCCAGCTCCAAGCCTCCCTGTTGCTAATAGGGGACTCCGTGGAAGCAGGGCCCACACGGGGTGGGCTGGACAGCCCACCCTCCAAGGGACTGAGGCACAAGCCTGGCCACCACCCAGCCCTCCTCAGACACCGTCACACTCCCTGACTGGCCTGGCCACCCTTGAAGCTCTTGAGGTGACCCGTTTCCCTCAGCTTCAAAACAAACCAAAATGCAGACCAACATCCTTTGTTTGTTTTGGGGCATCAGAGAAAGGGGAAAGTAGTTCTGTGGGTTTGCACTTAAAAACAAAACTGCTCTGAGCTTCCCGAGCAGAAACCAGACCAAAGGTGAATACAGAGGCCAGAAACCCTCACGGCAATGCTCTCTCCAGATGAGTCAAGGGAGGGCGTGGCAGGCTCAGAAACAAGGCTGCCCACTGACCCGGCACCGTGCTCCGGTGAGCCCAGGTCCGACAGCAGCGGCTGCTCAAGGCCATGGCCACCCCTTGCTCACCCCATACTCAGCCTGGGCAGACTAGACCTGGCAGGGGACTAGGCCCTGATGGGGCCAGGTCTCCTCCCTTAGCAAGGAGGGGTGAGGAGACAGGGCATGGCAATGGAAACCGAGCCAGTGACTGTGGACCTCACAGCCCACCCTCCATCTCAGCCGCCCACAGCCCACAGGCCCGTGCTGAGTGCCCAGGACCAGATGAATCATACCCGGGCCCGCCTCGTGGGAGCTCCTGGTCAGCAGGTGAGATAGTGTGGGCTCACTCAGCACTGGTGCCGCAGGGCAGGTCCAGACAGGCTCTGGTTCATCTGCTTGTAGGACTTTTGTTTCCTGATGAAACTGGGCTCCCCCATGTTTCCACCCTCCTGGAGGGAGCACACAGCAGGGCAGAAACCAGGAGGCTCCAAGTGGTTGGGGACTCCCCTGTCTTGATACCCAGGGTGTGTGGGCCCTGGGAGACATGCTGGCTGGGGAACCTGCCTGGGCCTTTTCCTGAGTTTGGATGAGGGAACGGGAGCAAGTGAAGCCAGGCCCAGAGAGGCCCATCTGGTGCTACTGGATCCTGTCAACAGCCTCAGTGAACACCCATGAGCCTGGTGTGAGAGGTGGCAGGAGGACCGTGGTCAGAGACTCAAGGGTCAGCTGGCCTGGCAGAGTGGTATCATCAATAATGAATTGCCAAGGATAGCCAGAGATGCTCCCAACTGATTGAGAATTCCTCACTTTTCCTGAAACTTGCAGATGCACAGCTTCTCATTTGAAGCTCATTTGAGCTTCACGACTCTTCCAGGCTGGAGAAAAATGACGCAGCTGGGGTTCAGAGAAGCAAAGCAATTTACTAAAGGGACTCCCCTGGCGGTCCAGTGGTTAAGACTCCGCGCTTCCACTGCAGGGAGCACAGTTTCAATCCCTGGTCGAACGAAGATCCCTCATGCCGCGTGGTGCGGCCAAAAAAAAATAAAAATTTACTAAAGGTCACACAGCAAGCCAGCACCTGGTTAGCATGGGCCATACCCCTCCCAGGAATCAGCCCAACGAGAGCAGGATTCTAGGCTGTGGCGCTGACTGGTGGGAAGCGGCTGGAGAGGACTCCTCACCTCCTTCCTTGGTTATTCTGGTCTAGGATGGGTTGAGTAGACTTTGTACTGAGTGACTCCATTTTCTTCAGCTCCGACCATTTTTCAGTTCTTTGGCAATGAGTTAAGCATCTGTTTCTCATTCTCTCATCTAAACCCCTCTCCAGCCTTGAGGAGTCGGCACCTTCATCAGCCTATTTCAGAGATCAGGAAGCTGATACTCATCAACAAGCCCAAGGTCACCCAGCAGGTCAGTGGCAGCCTGGACACGAAGCCAGCCTTTCCCACTACAGATCAGGCTCTTTTCTGCTCAGTACCCTGCCTCCCTCCCCTGTCTCTTTACCAGTGGAATTTCGAGCTTGCACTTCCTCGTTTCCATGATAACTGCCCCAAAGTTGGGTCTCCTCCAGGATCCCAGGTGGGTTGTGGTTTGGGGCCTAACCTTCAGGGGCTCATCTCCCCTTGGAGGAAGGTGGACTCAGACATCTGTGCAGGGGCCCCAGTCCCTCCCCATACCCAGCTCCAGCTCGCATTGTGTGCAGGTGTGTGTGCCCACCAACGGCAGCCAACATCTGGCTACCCACCGACTATCAATGGGAGATCTGCCGCCTCCTTCCTGCCTGGTCCTCCTCAGCTTCTGGGCCCTCAGGGAAGCCCCCAGTGCCTGTGGATTCATAAAAACTTCCAGGGCCCTGCTAAGCTAGCTGGCATTTCAACTCTCTCCACAAAACAGAGGTGGTTCCTCTTCCTTCAGAAGAGGGGCTCAACAGCACGTGTGTGCGCACATTCCCCTCTGGGTGTCTGTGTGTGCATGTTCCTATCTGTGTGTGTGTGTGTGTGTAGACATTCCTATATGTGTGTGTCTGTGTGTGCATGTTGCTATCTGTGTGTGTGCTCACTTGTATTCAGGTACCTATAGAAGCGTGTGTCCAGGTATAGCGAAGACCTTGTGATTTACTGAGCTGTGTGTCTGTGTCACTGTATCATTCATTCAACAAACAATTCTTGACCACCTGCTCCATGAGAGTCACTGTGCCAGTTCTGGAAACACAAGAGAGACCTGGGCCACATGGAGAGCAGAGCCCTGATAGAGGGAACCCTCAACCCAGGCCATTCTGGGAAAGGGAGGCTGGGGAAAGGGCTCTAATTCTACATGGGAGCCAGAGGGCAGTTTTAGCCTTTGGGGGGCTGGTCTCAAGGCAAAGGCCCAGCAACCCCCAACAAGGCCCGCCTGGCAAAGCCCCACTCTTTTCATCCCTGATCTCTTCACGGGCCAACCCCCTAGTGCCAACGAGGGACAAAGCAACAGCTCCTTCCATGGAGGAAAAAGAATGGCCAAAAAGATTCCCAAAGAAAATCCACAAAATCAATCAAAACAACTCCAGGCCCGGCTGGCGTAGACTTGGCTGCCTGTGGAGAAGCACAGCGTGTTGGCCCCTCTGACCAGCGCCCAACTTGTTTACAGAGGGCACAGCTGAAGCCCTGTGTATCTGTTTCCCGTTGCCGCTATAACAAATTACCACAAACGCAGTGACTCAAAACAACACAAATGTTATTAACTTACAGCTCTGGAGGTCAGAAGTCCTCAAATCAAGGTGTCAGCATGCCTGCCTTCCTTCAGGAGGTTCTAGGGGAGAATCATTGCCCTGCCTCTTCCAGCTTCTAGAAGCTGCCTGCATTCCTTGGGTCTTGACCTCATCCACGGTCTGCAATGCCAGCCACGTAGCAGCTTGAAACCTCCTTCACCTCTGCTTTTGTTGTGTCGCCTCTTCTGACGGACTCTCCTGCCTCCCACTTGAAGGAGACTGGTGATTACTTTGACCTCACTGGGATAATCCAGGGTCATCTCCCCATCTCAAGATCTTTACCTAAACACATCTGTGAGGTACCTTTTGCCATGTAAGGAAACGTATTCACAGGTTCTGGGGATTAGGACCCAGGCATTTTAGGCAGGTGGGGAACATCATTCTGCTTCCCACACTCAGAAATGGAAGGACTTACCCAAGGTCTGAAGCGGTTGGGTAAAGGCCAGAACTCAGGCTGCAGACCCCCTGGTTCTCTGTCCTTTGGGGCAGCACCTCAGGATAGAGGAGAAAGAAGCTGCCCCCCAAACTTAAGCTAGTCTCCTAAAATATGCTGGGCAGACTGGTCAATAGCACCTGGTTTGTTTTTCACACCAGTTCCACCACCTACTAGTGGGGTGACCTTGGGCATGTGGCTTAATGTCTCAGCGCCTCGATCTTTGCATCTGTGAAGTGGGGATGATGAGGAGAGCCACCACGAAGCCTGGTTTGAGGGTGCAATGAGCTTGCATTATGGCTGCACTGTCAGAGCTGTGGCAGTGATCTCAGCCGCCCCCCACCGCCCTACTCATCACATTTGGAAATGCGAGACGTGAAGGCCAGGAGAGGGCAGGGAGGCACACATGCACCCAGAAGACCTGGTAACCAAACAAGTGCCCTTGACCCTTGGAACCCTTCTCCTGCCCCTCCCCAGAGCAGTGGGGAGGCCACTTTCTTGGAATCTCCCCAGGGAAGGAAGCCTTTGATACCTAACTGGGTCTCAGAAAGGGAACAAAGGGATACTTTTTGCATGATAAAGCCACCTGCTGGTGCAGGGAAGAAACCCTGCTTCATAGAGTTGGGTGTTGCATGACTGCAGACACAGGCAAGCAGTCCATGGGGTCCCCCAGGGGCGCGGTGCCCACACAGAGGCAACAGAGATTCAGTAAGTGTTCCCATAGCTGGGGGGAGGGGTGACGTCAGAGGTGCTGCCAAGGTCTCTCCAAACAGGAGTTTGGGATGTGGTAAGGAGAGGTTCCCGGGGGACTGGGAAGGCTTCCAGGGCAGGGGGTGTGAGCCAGGCCTCCGAGGACCATTCCTGCAGGAGAGAGAAGAGATACTCTCCTGCCCATCTCCAGGCCACAGGGTCCTCATTCAGCCCCGCAGTAGGGAACGCCAGGCCAGAAAAGACTGCAGAGCCTCCCAGGCCTCTCCCCTGAGGCTGCCTCCTTACTGTCATATGGCCAAGAAGTATTTCCTTAGGTGATACTGCAGACCCTGCCATCAGCTGCAACCAGCCCTCTGGGGTTGCCTTTGCTGTTTTCTGTTTTGATTCTGCACACTTTTCTGTGCCATGTGGATATATGCGAGGCAAATCAGCTCGTGACTCAGTGGTGTTCCCACGTGGGTGGCGAGGCTGGCTTGGCAGTGACGCAGGACACGTATGAGGGTCTCAGAGGCAACTTCACCACCGGGCCCTGCTCTTCACAACGCCACATCACGGCATGATACTGGGTCATAAAATGTTAATCAGTATGCTCCATCATTTTTCTCTGACTTTTTAAAAACATAGGAGCTTTGTCACCACTCATAAAAGACATTCAGGCCATCATCAAAAAATCTACAAACAATAAATGCTGGAGAGTGTGTGGAGAAAAGGGAACCCTCCTACACTGTTGGTGGGAATGAAAATTGATACAGCCACTATGGAGAACAGTATGGAGGTTCCTTAGAAAACTAAAAATAGAACTACCATATGACCCAGCAATCCCACTACTGGGCATATACCCTGAGAAAACCATAATTCAAAAAGAGACATGCACTACAATGTTCATTGCAGCTCTATTTACAATAGCCAGGACATGGAAGCAACCTAAATGTCCATCGACAGATGAATGGATAAAGAAGATGTGGCACATATAAGGGAATATTACTCAGCCATAAAAGGAAACGAAATTGAGTTATTTGTAGTGAGGTGGATGGACCTAGAGTCTGTCATACAGAGTGAAGTAAGTCCTAAAGAG
Source organism: Pseudorca crassidens (assembly GCF_039906515.1). NCBI lineage: Eukaryota > Metazoa > Chordata > Mammalia > Artiodactyla > Delphinidae > Pseudorca > Pseudorca crassidens. The sequence goes on from NC_090298.1 coordinate 111,592,869, forward strand.
AAAAACAAATACTGTATGCTAACACATATATATGGAATCTAATCAAAAAAAAAGCCATGAAGGACCTAGGGGCAGGACGGGAATAAAGATGCAGACCTACTAGAAAATAGACTTGAGAACACAGGGAGGGGGAAGGGTAAGCTGGGGCAAAGTGAGAGAGTGGCATGGACATATATACACTACCAAACGTAAAATAAATAGCTAGTGGGAAGCAGCCACATAGCACAGGGAGATCAGCTTGGTGCTTTGTGACCATCTAGAGGGGTGGGATAGGGAGGATCGGAGGGAGGGAGACACAAGAGGGAAGAGATATGGGAACATATGTATATGTATAGCTGATTCAGTTTGTTGTAAAGCAGAAACTAACACACCATTGTAAAGCAATTATACTCCAATAAAGATGTTAAAAAAAATAAAATAAAATGTGAAAAAAAAAGTTCATACTCATTAAAGAAAATTGGGTGGTAAGGACAGACCACCCGATGGCCTCACTATCCAAGGAAAATTACAGTTAATACCTTGGTTTATTTTTTGTCTCATCTTTTTTCCCCCACGGCATCTTTTTATTTTTAACATGTCTGTGTTCATGCTGCATGCATACCTTCTGATTTTTCTTCATTTAGCATTAACTCATTTACTGCTATAGCTCCAGCATTTAGTGCAGTGCTTGGCACAAATAGGACCTCAGTAAATATCTGCTGAATTAAGGAATGAATGAACATAGATAATTTTTCTATGTTATGCAAAAGTAATAATAATCATAATATGTGACAGTTGAGGGCTTACTTCGTGCTGAGTATTTTATATATATTATTTCATGTGACACTCACAATAACCCTATGAGGTAGGTACTATCATTATCCCCATTTTACAGATGCATAAACTAAGGTTTAGAGAGAGAGAGATTAAGTTCCAAGGTTGTGTAGTTTCTCACCCAAGTTAGCCGATCCCAAGCCTATATTGCTAATGCATTGTATCACTGACTCTCAGTGAACACTTTTAGAAAGAGCATTTAAAATAACTTCTTGGTGTTCTTTCAAATAGGCTGAGCCATTCCTCAATCACAGCATATTTAGGTTATTTTCTGTTTTTTCCCCTACTTTCATAAATAATTCTACAATAAACAACTTCATGCATAACGAAATTCTATATATGTCTATTCATTAGCAAAGACTCCCCAGAAATTGAATTACTGGTTCAAATGGTGCATTTTAAAATCTTTCAAGCATGTTTTCCTTTCAATTATGTTTTGTTTTGTTTTGTTTTACATATGGAAATGTAGACCTATTCCATCCACCACCTACCCTTCTACATGTTCATCCACTGTTTCCAGGTCTGAAGCACCTTCCCTTTCCAGAGAAGTTACTAATTCTATTTTCTACTGGTTGTACAGTTTGCTTTTAAATTATTCAACCCTTTAGTCCTTCAGTGCATCCTTTGGGGGATATGCTAGAGAGAGGCCCCTATTTACACTTCCAAGTCCCCCTAGTAATCCCCCCTCCTCTGGGCAGGGGGAGAGATGAAAGGGAATTGAAAATAAGGAAAGTGAGAAATTCTGCTGAGACTGACGTTCTCCTAATTACAGGGGAAGGAGTGCCCCTTCTTCTACACATGAATGACTTTCTCCCAAGGTCTTCCATTTCTTCTTCTTTCCCTTTGTCTTTTATTATTCTTTATTTACTGGTCCTACCAACATCACCCTTTACCCAGGCCCACTGTTCCTGTGTGCACTGGCTTTATAGACATATGTCTGTGTCCCAAGTTGTGACTGATTTCTCCTTCCTATTCCTTTCCCATGCTGTGCCTCATTTTCTCAGAATATGAAGGAATTTTTGTTTGTTTGGGTCTGGGTAAAGGTTCTTTGGCAGGAGAACATGCACATGATCTTAAAATAAAGACAACATTCTGACACTAAGGTAATGCACAGAAAAAATACAGTGCTCAAACACCACTGCAAATAAATATCCCATACAGATGAAGTTTTCCTGTATGTAACAATATTTCTTATGAATCAACACTGTGAGAGAAGGTGAAAACGGGGGTCCCTACAACTAGGAATAAGAAAAGCTTATTCCAAAAAAAAACACGAAAAGCTTATTCCAGGAAACAGCATTGTTTTATTCTTGCTACTTATATTATTATAACTTGTCCTGTATTTTGAAGGAGGAAGGGCATTTTTTCTTCTTCCTCCAGAGTACCAATCTGACAATTCACACAACTTCCCTCAGCAAATCAGGACAGGATGCAGGAGGTCTGCCATGTGTTCTTAGAAGCTTCTGAAGTGCACTGGTTGACCGGGAGTTAAGGCCTAATAAGAACTGGCTTAAGAAACTCCCTGAAAAACTCACAAGATGCAAAAAATTCTTCAAACATAATATTAGAAATATGTCAAACTGGGAATGAGGTTGTTGCTGGGCACATTAGTGAATGGGCTTTGTGTGAGTGGGTGGGGGAATCAGGGTAAGTCACAGGGGGCTGTGACCCAGGTAGATAAAGACACCTCCCTGCCTCCCCAGCAAAGAAGCACGAAGGGCAGGGGTGGGGGGCGTCTGGAGGGCCAGGGAAGCCACCCCCTCCCTCTCCAGCCCCCGTGGAAGAGCCCTCTGGGTAATTCTTGACAGTGTGCATGGTCCTGGCTGCAGGAAGAGTGGGCAGCGTAGACGCCACATACACTGTGTGGGTTGTGCCCTGCACAAGAGCACGCGGTCGAGGGAGCCAGGGACGCTGAAATCCAGCCCGCACCCTCCAGCGAGGGGGATGGAACACCTTCTTGCAGTTTTCCCAAAGGTGCTGGAAGGGCCAGCGGCTGCGTGGACTGGAGCAGTGAATTGCAGCAGCCCTGGACCAAGAGCCAGGGGGCCAGGCCCTGACTCCCACTCGGCCATGGCTCTCCAGATGGGAACCTGAAATACCTTCTCTGTGCCTCAGTACCCCCATCTGTCTGAGGAGGGGGGGTGGCTAGCCAATTCCGATGGTCCCACGGAGCTCTGCGCTCTAAGTCTATTCTCAGAATCTACAAGCAGTCCTTGCACTACCCACTGTGCGTTCCGCCTGCCGGGGCGAGAGAGAAGACTCACTAGGGTGCTTGCACAGGTCAGGGCAACCAATAACCAACCGTCTCCAGCTCCATTTTGAGGGCTTGATTATTTGTCAGAGCCCTATTGAGCAAGTCAGCAGGTCCCCCTTACTCCTCATCTGGATGTGACACCAGCCGCACCTTCTCCCTTTCCTCTTTCTGTAAACCCAGCTGAAGTGGCAGGAACAATCAACACCAATCAATGCATTGAGCAGCGGTGCCTGTCAATGTACTTGTGCTCACTCACTGAACTCTGACCTGCATGCCCTGGGGCCACGCTCCCAATTTTGCAAGGTGAAGGGACAGAGGTTCCAAATCCCAAAATACATAACTAAGCAGGATTCAAACTCGGATCATGCTGTCTCCAAACACAGGCCCTCATGACGTTTCCACCTCTTTTGTAAGTGGGGAAACGGAAGCAAGGAGTGGGCATGCCAGTTGCCCAGCCCCACAGCAAGTCAGCAGAAAGGTAACTTTCAGTTTATTCTGAGAAGGCCCCTACTCTATTCACAAACTCCCTCAGTCCCCCCTCCCACACACCCACCCCCAAAGCCTGAGAAATTCTGTATTTTGTCAATTTCCCGTGGCTCAGTGGACCTATTGCCCGGCCCTCCACCGTTTGCCAGGTTCCTCCTCCGAGTCATGCCAGGGCCAGGTGCTCTGGGAGAAGGCCTGACCCCCATCCTGTAGGAAGACCTGCTCAGTCCCCCAAGAGCTGAGCTGGGAGGAAACCCTCAAGGTGGGAAGTGGGAGGACAGAGCAGGTTGCTCACACCATCCTGCCTACCTCAGGCCACATCCAGGGCAGGAACAGTGCCTGGCCATCCCACACTGATGATGGGCAGGGTCTTCTCTCCAACCTCCAGTTTGCTGGGCAACTTAGGCAACTCACTCAGCATCTCTGTGCTACCCCCAGACCACAGCCCACCCACCACGGCAGATATTCAACCAACCCCTGCCGTCTCACCTGGGAAAGATGCGGTTTTTTCTAAACCACAAGTCAACCAGTCAGAAACAGTCAGAAACAGTCTTCTTCCAATTCTTTATCTTTATGGTGGATTCCTCCCAGAGCTGGCACAGAACGGAGTACACCAGGGAAATTACGACTTCCTGCAGTTTTGCAGAGCCAAGAGGAGGGAAGAGTTGACTCCTTCGTTGCGAGGGTTGATGTTTGTCACTGACAATGGCATTCTTAAGGAATTATGATATTAAAGATTTAATAACCATTTGATATACAGAGTAAAACATTTCAGTTAAGCGTTTCTGGGAAGTGCTGTCTTCATCTTTACAGGAATTTACCAAGTGTCTTCTAATTAAGTCGGTTCGAAATGAGACACCTCCTTGGTGTGGTAATTTTCTGAATGAAGCTACCCTGAAGTACTAATTAGTTTGTCTTTAATGCTTAATTTACTTGGCCAGCGTGGTGGTTAGGGTGGGGCTGACCTGCTGGAACTGGATGAGGTGCAGTATGCAGCAGGTATGGTCTCTCCTGGCTGGAGAAATGGAGGGGTTTCATTTCACCCTGTCCAGCTTCTAAACTACCAGCTGAACTGACCACAGACTTTAAATTTACCTGGGAAATGCCTCAGCCACTGCCCCTGCTCTTGATTAACCCAAGGAAGCCACTAACTCCTCACAGGAAGCGGGGTGTGAGCTGCCTTGGATGGGAGCGGCTGCCCCATCACCAGAGGTGTCAAGCCGAGGGCATTTGGGTGTTGGGTAGGAAAGTGGGCTGGCTGATCTCAGAGGTCCCTTCCCGTCCAGCGTCCCTCTGATGGTTCCTTTAGTATTCATTCTTATGTCACTGACCAAACATTTATTAGGCTCCTCTCTGTGCATATAAATGAAAAGCAAAGAGGGGCAGGTTCCTGCCTTGGTGGTGCCCAAGGTGCAACTGCGTGGGGTGGAGGGGATGATAACCAGTGTGAAGAGGTCACAAAGGAGACAGGCAGGGGGCTCTGGGACATAGGGTGGGGGCAGGAAGGACCCCCAAGGGAGTCACTGGGAGGGTTGGAGGGTAGATGTGGGAAGTTGTTTAGGAATGGGATTTAGACCCAGTTGTGGCACCCACTGGGTGATCTGACCTGAGGGAGGAGGGACCCTGGGAAGAGTTTTCAGCACTGGGGGAAGCAGGAGAAATCTCAGACACTTCCCAATCTCTCATGCATGCACATGTGTATTCACGCAATCATTCGGGTCCTCATGATGCATAAAGACAATTGTTTATTTTGTTTTTAATTGTTTTTTCTTTTTACTTGAAAGTAAACACACACTAGTAAAAAGTCACACAGTATAGGAATATATAGATTATAAAGTGAAAGTCTCCCCTTATCTCAGTTATCAGCCCCCTCCCAGAGAAAACCACCACTGGCATCCTTCCAGATCTTTTCCTATGTGCGTGTGTGCACATGCGCACACACACACACACACACACACACTGGGCTTTGCTTGGTTTTTTGTTTGTCTGTTTTAATTTATTTATTTATTAAGGCTGCCCCAGGTCTTAGTTGTGGCATGCAGGATGTTCATTGCAGCATGAGGGACCTTTTAGTTGCAGCAGGCAGGCGGGATCTAGTTCCCCAACCAGGAATTGAACACAGGCCCCCTGCATTGGGAGCGCAGAGTCTTACCCACTGGACCACCCGGGGCTTTGCTTGTTTAACAAAATCATATTAAACACATGGTTCTGTGACTTGTTTTCACTTTATGACTTATCACAAACATTCTTTCACATCAGTTGGTACATACAGATCTACCTCATTTTTTTTAAACAGCTATGAGTATTCAATAGTACAGAGTCTAGGTTTTTTTTTTGTTGTTGTTGTTGTTTTCGCGGTACGCGGGCCTCTTACTGTTGTGGCCTCTCCCGTTGCGGAGCACAGGCTCCGGACGCGCAGGTCCAGCGGCCATGGCTCACGGGCCCAGCCGCTCCGCGGCATGTGGGATCCTCCCAGACCAGGGCATGAACCCACGTCCCCTGCATCGGCAGGCAGACTCTCAACCACTGCACCACCAGGGAAGCCCCAGAGTCTAGTTTTTTTATATCATCCTATTGACAGACACTAAGGCTCTTGTTATTTATTTTTAACAATTGCAAACAAAGCTGCAGGAAACATTCTTGAACCTAACTTTCTGTGTTACCTACCCTTGTAGACATATTTGGAGTTGCAAGACGTTTTTGTATCATTTTGTAAATTTTTCCATATGAAATGTTCTCAGAAGTGTGCTGCTGGTTAAATGTTAACAGATGCTGCCAAGTGGCCCTTCAGGAGCAGGCTGGGCCCCCTTGCTCCCTGCCATATTCATGGGACAGTACCTGTTTCCCTGTATTCTCTTCAGCACTGGGTATTATCAGTCCTTTAAATTTTTTGCCAATCTGGTGAGCAGAGAAAGAATCAAAAGGTGCTCCTCGCCGTTGCCACTTCTGTCCTTGTTTTCTAAGTAAGTAGTGCAGGAAGGCTGAGTGAGCGGCTCTGAGGTCGGAGATAATCGGGCCCCTGGGCCAGATGGCTGCTGTCTGTCAAGTGAAGTGAAATTGAAGCTTTATTCTCACCCAGACACTCCAAGGACAAAGCTAGCGGCAGAAGCTGAGCTCTGCTGGAATAAAGAGATATGATGACCACCCCTGAGACCAAGGAAAACTTCCCTGTCTGCACATGTGCAGGAAGGCTCCTTGGGGGTCAAAAACGGACGAGGGGCTTCCCTGGTGGCGCAGTGGTTGAGAGTCCGCCTGCCAATGCAGGGGACGCGGGTTTGTGTCCCGGCCCGGGAAGATCCCACATGCCGCGGAGCGGCTGGGCCTGTGAGCCATGGCCACTGAGCCTGAGCGTCCGGAGCCTGTGCTCCGCAACGGGAGAGGCCACAGCAGTGAGAGGCCCGCGTACCACACACACAAAAAAAACCGGACGGGGTGCCACTGCATAATAAGTATGGACAGACGCCCACAGGCCTCTGCAGTGGGATCCATCTTAGCAAAAAGCTGTGCACACATCTTGGGGCAGGTCCTAGGACCAGTCAGGTGTGAAAAAAGAAACAAGATAATTGGCCAAATGTAAACAAAAACCCGGAAGGACTGTCCTATATAGGTGATTTCAATCACGTCTCTCTGCGCTCCTCATTTAGGACATCTGCACTCCTCTCTGGGTGTGTTTTTCCGCCCCTGCTTCTGACCTAAAGAAATAAACTGTTTCTCTGTGTGCTCTCCCAAGCCTCTCTCCAGGGGGACTGTGACCCCAGTAGACAGGCTCTGGTCCCCCCACCCCTTGAGCTTTCCCCCCCCAGGCTGAGTCCAGTCCACCCAGCTGTCGAATGTGGGCTTCATCACTCTCCCCAGTGCCTGTGAGGCTGGCCCTCCCAGCAGTCCTCAGCAGAACAGACAGGCCCAAGTGACTCAGCACTGCCCATGGCTCCTGGTCTGAGACGGGCCATGACTCACAAATTGCTGGTCTGGAAAGGCTTAGCCAATCTGTGAGGCAGCAACACTGGCAGGGAGCTGCAGAGCTCTAGGCTCCGGGCAATGGGGAAAGAAAGGCCCCGACAGGACCAGCAGACTGGGCACGCCTACGTCTTTCCTCCCCACCAGCCAACGTGAGGCTCTCAGGCTCCCAGGCCACAGAGCTAAGGCCCAGTTTCAGGGGTGCGAGCCCAGGTGGAAGGCTTGGACGTGCTTGGACCCAGGCCTTCCCCAGCTCCAGACCAGGAGGAAACCGGCTGGCGTCAGAGCCTAGTGGAGTTTCAAAGCCTGCGTCTCCCAACCAAAACTACAGCAGAGCAGGGTCAGGGCACCTGTCACGTGCAGTGGGTGTTGGACCCTGGGAGGGGCTCCCCGGCCCTCCAGGATATGCCCCACACCCAGCGCCTGAGCAGCCGTGCTCACAGTCACCCGTGGGAGCTGACACCTCGGGCCTCCTGAGCATCGGCACATCCCCGAGCCGTTGTAGCATGCAAGGGCTTCCAGAGTTTTCAGACAACTGGGTGATTCTTTTGTTCTAGAATAATGAAGCCAGACACACCCCTGTAACCCCTATACCCTTTGCCTTTAGTTCAAGAACAGATTCTCAGCAACAGCAAATGTAAATGCTACCCAAGTTCCACGTCTTGTTTGTTTTCTTTTGTTACAAATGTTTGATTGGGTGGCTGAAGGTGATGCAGAGAGGCACAGGCAGCAAGGAATGAGGGCAAAGCCAGGCTTGGGCAGAGGCCCAGGGAGACTGTGCGTCGCCTGCAGAAACAATCACACCCCACCAGGGCTCTGTCCTTCACTCTCTGCCTCATGAAATCTACAGGCCTCCCTGCAACTTACATACCAGCCAGTGCCCACGCTGCTGCACCAGTGGCTCTACTGGTGATGACTGGTTTACACGCTGGGCTGCTAGCCTCCAGAACTGTGTCAAACAGGCTGAATACTGACTCTAATGAGCAGGCACTGGGCACAATGAAGCCCAGGGTAGGATCAATGGGAGACAAACCTTGGCAGATGAAAATTTGACAGCTGTGCCATTGCTTAAGAATCAGTAATAGTAATGGTCCCCGTATACTGAGTGGCAACCATGCTCCAGCCACCATGCTGATGCACCTCACACACATGACCCCAGCCTCACACTCACCCCAACGCTGAGGGCCTGCATCCCCAGTCCCTGGCACCAGGGAGGCGCTCGCTCAGGAATGTTGTTGCGTGAATAGTGAGGTGGACACGGATAAATCAAAGCTCCTCCCCGTCAAGGTACTCTTTCCAAACTTTTCTTTCCTATAATCATTTTTCTTTTGGAGATTGTGAACAGACACATTTTGCTTTATTTATTTTATCTTAATTTTGAAGTATTTCAAACACATGGAAGAGCACAGAAAATAATATGATAGATCAAATTCCATTTTTAAAAAGCAAAGAATTTATCAGTGCAACACTCAGGATAGGGCTTACCTCTGGGCTGAAAGACAAGGAATGAGGAAGGGGGACACAGGTAGCAAAATGGTGTTGGAGGGGTCACCAGGCTCATTTTTAAATTATACTTCGTAAGTCATATATTTGTTGCATAAATCACTCTATGTGTATTATATATATTACACAGAAATTTTTAAAAAGAAAACCATATACCTGTACCCACCATCCAGATTTAACAAATAAGATTTTATTTGCTTCAGACCTCCTTCCTCTTTTTGTCTTTTAAGAAATATACATTACAGGGCTTCCCTGGTGGTGCAGTGGTTAAGAATCTGCCTGCCAATGCAGGGGACAAGGGTTCGAGCCCTGGTCCGGGAAGATCCCACATGCCGCGGAGTAACTAAGCCCATGCGCCACAACTACTGAGCCTGCGCTCTAGAGCCCGTGAACCACAACTACTGAGCCCGCGTGCCTAGAGCCCGTGCTCCGCAACAAGAGAAGCCACCGCAATGAGAAGCCCGTGCACCACAACAAGCAGTAGCCCCCACTTGCTGCAACTAGAGAAAGCCCACACACAGCAACAAAGACCCAATGCAGCCAAAAATAAATTAATTAAAAGAATTTTTTTAAAAAAGAAATATACATTACACATGTGTCTAAAGCCCATGCTCCGTCCTGTTCCCCATCTTTCCTCCTGGAGACAATTGTTTAGCTTTCCATATCTCATTTGTACATTGACCTTATATCCAGCCATCTTACTTAACGCTTCTTTCTTCAAACAGTTTACCTGTAGATTTCTTTGAATTTTTTATGTTGATAATCATGTCATCTGTACATAAAACTGCAATTTTTTTCTTCCATTGTAATTTTTATTCTTTTTATTTCTTTTTCTTGTGTCTGCTAGCTAAAACATGTAGTGCAACGTTGAATGGTAACAGCAATAGCGGGTAGATTTCTCCCATGCATGATTTTAAAGGAAATCCCTCAAATATTTTGCCATCAAGGATATTGTTTGCTGTTGGTATTTGCTAGACAAACTTTAACAGGTTCAGGAAGTTTCCTTCAATTTCGAGTTGGTCAAGAGTTTTTATAATAAGTGATGTTAAATTTTTATCAAGTGCTTTTTACCTTTGCATCTATTGAGATGATTATTTGGATTTTCTTCTTTACTCTGTTAATTTGGTTAATTTGGGCTTTCTCATTTTAAACTGTTCTTGTATCCCTGCTGGATCAATTACATATATAGTCAACTTGCTAATATTTGACTTAAGATTTTTGCCTTTCTCTTCATAAGTGAGATTGGCCTATAATTTTCTTTTCTCATACTGTCCTTAACCAGCTTGCATATCAAGACTATATTAACCTCATAAAGTTAATTACAAGACATACATTCTTTTTCAATTTTCTGGAACAGTTTAAATAAAAGAAGGATATCGGGCTTCCCTGGTGGCGCAGTGGTTGAGAGTCCGCCTGCCGATGCAGGGGACACGGGTTCGTGCCCCGGTCCGGGAAGATCCCACAAGCCGCGGAGCGGCTGAGCCCGTGGGCCATGGCCGCTGAGCCTGCGCGACCGGAGCCTGTTGCTCTGCAACGGGAGAGGCCACAACAGTGAGAGGCCCGCGTACCGCAAAATAAAATAAAATAAAATAAATAAAAGAAGGATATCTGTTTCTTAAATAACCTGGCAAAAAACACCCATAGGGCTTCCCTGGTGGCACAGTGGTTGAGAGTCCGCCTGCCGATGCAGGGGACACGGGTTCATGCCCTGGTCTGGGAAGATCCCACATGCCGCGGAGCGGCTGGGCCCGTGAGCCATGGTCGCTGAGCCTGCGCGTCCGGAGCCTGTTGCTCCGCAACGGGAGAGGCCACAACAGTGAGAGGGCCGCATACCGCAAAATAAAACACACAAAAAAACCACCCATAAAACTATCTGGGCCAGTTGCACTTCAGTATGTTGGAGGGTTATTGTTTTTTTAAAAAATAAACTTTTTAATTTGGAATAAGTTTTGACTTACAGAAAAGTTTTGCAAAGATAGCAAAGAGGATTCCCCTATAACTCTTACCTACTTTCCCCTAATGTTAATATAAGAGTACATAACCATGGAACATGTGTCAAAATAAGAAACTAAAATTGGTACATTATTATTAACTAAACTCCAGACTTTATTTGGATTTCACCAGTTTTTCCACAATGTCCTTTCGCTGTTCCAGCATCCAATGTGGAATACCATGTTATATTTAGGGAGTTAACAGTTTTTTTTGATTGTTATAGAAACAAGCCCCCAATAAATGCCTATCCCTGTATCCTTACCAATGTATAATCCCTCACACAGTGACTTGCTGTGGCCACGATTTGTTATTATTTGGCCAGTGAGACACGGAAAAATGTGACACAAGCAGAGGCTTGAAGATACTTGTGCACTGGAGCTTGCCCCTTTCTGCTGCTTGCTTAGAATCCTTCTGCTAACATGAGAAGCATGGAATAACCTGATGGAGGCATATGACTCAGCAGACAGCCAATATCAACTGCCAGACATCTCAGGGAGGCCATCCTGAACCATCTAGACCCAGTAGAGCTGCCAGATGGATGCCATTGCCTGAGTTACCCAGGGCAAGACCAGCAGAAGACCTGTTCTTACCATAGTGCCTAGCTAACCTGCTGACCTGCAGAATCATGAGCAAATAAAATGGTTGTTGTTTTAAGACACTATGTTTTAGGGTGATTTTGTTACTTAGCACTAGGTAACTCATACAAAGGATAGAGAATTAGTCTGTTTTTCTACAACTTCGCAAATCAGTTTTGGACATTTACACGTTTCTAGAAAATCATTCATTTCTTTTGAAATTTCAAATTTGTCAGCATTAAGCTGCTTGGAGTCCTCTCTCATAATTAAAAAAAATCTCTACAGTACCTTTTATTACATTCACTTTTTAATTATTTTAAATTAAATCATTTAGTAAATTAATTTAGTAAACTAACCTATTATTATTTGTTCCTTTCCTCTCTCTCTTTTTTTTTTTGTTGGTGCATCTTGCCAGAGGTTTGACTTGGTTTCGTCAAAGAACTAACTTTTGCTTTTGTTTATCTCTCTATTGTTTCTTCGTTTTTTATTTTGTTTGCGTCCATTCTTATTTCCTTTTCACTGCTTTCTTCAGGTTATTCTATTATTCTGTTTCTAATTCTTGAGTTGAGCATACTCAGCTTACTAATTTTTAGTATTTTTCTTTTTCTAATATATATTTCAAGGGGTATAAATGTCTAATCATTGCTCTAGCTGATTTCCACAAATTTTCTTATATTGTGTTTCAATGTTCTCCACTTCCAAATATTTTATAATTTCCTTTATGATTTCTTCTTTACCCTGTGAATTCGCACAGGCTCCGGACGTGCAGGCTCAGTGGCCATGGCTCACGGGCCCAGCCGCTCCGCAGCACACGGGGTCCTCCCGGACCGGGGCACAAACCCGCGTCCCCTGCATTGGCAGGCGGACTCCCAACCACTGCGCCACCAGGGAAGCCCTACCCTGTGAATTCTTTAACACACTTCCAAATGTAATGAGGTTATTTTGGCTATCTCTTTGCTTTTGACTTCACATTTTATTTCATTAAGATCAGAGAATACAGTCAGTATGATAGTTATTCTTTGATATTTGTTAAAATTTGCTTTATGACCTAGTTCAGGGGTCATCAAAATTTTCCTGTAAAGGGTCAAGTAGCAATTATTTTTTATTTTGCAGGCAATACAGTCTCTACTGCAACTATTCAACTCTGGCAATATCCTGTCAATATACCTCAGCTAGAGACAACATGTAACAAATGAATGTGGCTGCATTTATTTTTTGTTTGCTTGTTTTATTCTGATCTGAAAATCATTGTCTTTTAACCAGTGAGTCTAATCTATTTACTTTTACTATGATTTCTAACATATTTCTATTTATACCTACTAAATTAGTCAGTATATTGGTTCAGCTGCTTTTGCCAAGCTATCGAAGGACAATGGCTTAAACAAGATGGAAGTTATCTCTCACATAAAAGTCCTAGCTGGTAGGATGGCTCTCCACAAAATTATCAGGGCCAGTCTCCTTCTTTCTTATTGCTCTGTCATCCTTGATATGCATCCTACTCACTTGTGGTACAAGATAGATTATCTAGCTCCTACTAGTACATCTAAATTCCAGTCAGCTGGAAGTATAGAAGGAGAAAGAGAAGGAAATTTCCCTTCCTTTTAATGGCAACCCACAAGCTGCAACACCACTTCTAGTCACATACCATTGGCCATATCCAGCTGTAAGGGTGGATGAGAAATGTAGATTTTAAACTGCTTGACTAAAAATTACATTGCCATGTGAGAAGGGGGACCAGATATCAGGGTTAAATAGTAATTTAGGCTATATCTGCCATTCTAGTTTGTGTTTTCTATTTATAACGTGCTTTCTTTGTTTCTTTCCCCGCTCTTTACCTACTTTTCATTGGTTTGATCAAATTTTCTTATCTTAATTTCCCTACCACATTAGAAAATACACATTTAGTTTCTTACACTTTTAGTAGTTGTATTTACAACTTTTTACATACATACTGTTTTATTTATTTTTTAAATATTTATGGGACTTCCCTCGTGGTGCAGTAGTTAAGAATCTGCCTGCCAATGCAGGGGACACGGGTTTGAGCCCTGGTCCAGGAAGATCTCCATGCCGCGGAGCAACTAAGCCTGTACACCACAACTACTGAGCCCGCGTGCCGCAACTACTGAAGCCTGTGCACCTAGAGCCCGTGCTCTGCAATAAGAGAAGCCACTGCAGTGAGAAGCCCGCGCACAGCAACGAACAGTAGCCCCCACTCGCCGCAATTAGAGAAAGACCACGCACAGCAACAAAGACCCAACACAGCCAAAAAGAAATAAATACACAAATAAATTAATTAAATTAATTAAATATTTATTTATTTATGTATTTTGGCTGTGCTGGGTCTTAGTTGCGGCACCCAGGATCTTTCAGTTGCGGCATGCGGACTTCTTAGTTGCAGCATGAAGCATGAGGGATCTAGTTCCACGACCAGGGATTGAACCCAGATCCCTGCATTAGGAGCACAGAGTCTTACCCACTGGACCACCAGGGAAGTCTCTACAAACATACTGTTTTAATAAAATATAAATATAAATATTAAAACATTAACCATACCCCAGAGGCAGATCCAGATTTTATGGGACCTGAAGTTTATTCAATTTCGGAGTTTTCTTTAAGAAAAAAATTAAAAAGAGTAAAAGAATTAGTCCTGCAGTTTATGCTTCCTTAGCTTCATGATAAATTCACTTTCTGCTCTACTCTCTTCCAAAATAACAAAAGAATCCTAGAATGCTTTCCTCCAATTACCTTTTCCGTCTCATTGTCTAGTACTTTTTTTTTATTGTTTTTAACCCCTCTGCAATCAGTTGCCGATATTACCATTGTTGCTTTTTTTTTTAATTAACTTTTTCATTCTTTTGATTTTACTAACACTGCCTCAGGAATGAAAAGAGACCATGGAGTACACAACTGTTTCCTTGCTCAAGCATTCTGTCAGTTTGCTTTTTTTTTTTAATTTTATAAATTTACTTATTTATTTATTTATTTATTGGCAGCATTGGGTCTTCGTTGCTGCGCGCAGGCTTTCTCTGGTTGCAGCGAGTGGGGGCTACTCTTCGTTGCGGTGCATGGCCTTCTCATTGCAGTGGCTTCTCTTGTTGCGGAGCACAGGCTCTAGGCATGTGGGCTACAGTAGTTGCGGCACATGGGCTCAGTAGTTGTGGCTTGCGGGCTCTAGAATGCAGGCTCAGTAGTTGTGGTGCACGGGCTTAGTTGCTCCACGGCATGTGGGATCTTCCCAGAGCAGGGCTCGTACCTATGTCCCCTGCATTGGCAGGCGGATTCTTAACCACTGCGTCACCAGGGAAGCCCTCTTGGTCTTTTTTTGAAAGGTGTTTATTTTGCCCTCATTTTTTTTTTTTTTTTGCGGTACGTGGGCCTCTCACTGTTGTGGCCTCTCCTGTTGCAGAGCACAGGCTCCGGACGCGCAGGCTCAGCAGCCATGGCTCACAGGCCCAGCCACTCCACGGCATGTGGGATCTTCCCGGACCAGGGCACGAACCCGTGTCCCCTGCATCGGCAGGCGGACTCTCAACCACTGCGCCACCAGGGAAGCCCTGCCCTCATTCTTGAACAACAAGTAGTTCAGTATAGAATTTGAGGATAATCATTCTCTGCCCTCAGCACTCTGAAGCTAGTATTCTCACCTTCTTTGTTGCTGTTTCATTATCATTTCTCTGCAGAGAATTTTTCTTTTTTCTGTGGTTTCTCTTGGGATTTTTTCATTATCTTTGGTGTCATGAAGTTCCACTACAATGGGGCAAAGTATAGAACGATTTATATTTTCTCTGCCCAGAAATCACTGTGCCTCTCAGTCAGAGGTTTCGTGTATCCATCAGTTCTGGAAAATTAGTAGCTGTCAGTTCTTTGCATACTGCTTCTTTCCCATTCCCTCCATTATCATCTTCTGAAATTCACATTAGAGGTATTTTACCTGCTTTTCTATCCTCTGTGTGTCTTGGTCTCCTTTTCTCATTTATTTTCAATCTTTTAAAAATCTCTGTGTTGGACTGGTACATTCGTCTAAAGTGAATTTAGAACAGAAAAAAAGTTCTCTGGGATGTAGTTTTTGTGTGTTTTAGTAAACCAAATTTCAGTAGCAGTAACCCCTGAGGGCCCCAGCAGAACTGCGGCCCACACAGCCACCCCCCAGGTTTTACTGGGCTTCCAGAAGAAAACAAAGATGAATGTTAAAGAAACCAGAAGCATAGAATGACTTAGAGTACTAAACTGCCATGTTAGAAACAAGAACATCAAAAGAACACCAAAGCTAACTAGAGAAAAGAGCAATTTTTTTGGTGTTCTCTAAACTTTATGGGGAAGACTGAGACACACATTTCAATCACAGTAGCCATTTCAGTTGGCCTCCAGCCCTCTGAATACATCCCAAGGCAACAGACCTCTCCTCAATATGTCTCCCCCATCACCCATGCCCTAATAATTCAGGGCTGTTCTTTAACACGTGAGGGGCCAGCCATGAATGGATTACTGGAGGTCGGGGGATTACCACACAAAGGTGGAGGGATTCTCCCACAGCTAGCTAACCATCGCCTTTTAAGAAGAAAGCTGAACGTTGGACAACTCCAAGTCCTGTAGAAGATCCCTTCCATCACCTCAGGGCGCCTGAGGAGCATCAGAGGGAAGAGAGGGGTGAAAAGAACCAGACCCAGGACCTCTGGGAGACTACGGTCTGGGGGTCATGTTCCTGTCTACTAACACTTCTAACACATCTCATTTTCTCCACCATTAAGGCTTTGGGTTGCAACTGGGGGTGGGGATGTTGCATGCTGATGGTAGCGTGGAAACCAAGACTGCCTGGGTCCTGGCCGCACCCTGAAGAGGCATCTGGCCTGCAGCAGGTAGAGCCCGAGGGAGCCTGCTCAGGAGGCTCTGCACACCACCCCGTCCCCCTTTTCCACTCCATGACTCCATGCACGCTCTGCAAACTAGAAGGAGCTTTGCACTATGGAAGGACTGGTGCCTGGCCCTGCTCTGCCTCCTACCTACAAGCCACCCATCGCCTCCCAAGGCACCAGCCTTCTCTTCTGTGAAATGGGGATAACAATAATTGCCCACTCACCTCGGGGCTGGAGGCCTATTTTGAAAACCAAAGAGAAAAACACGTTAAATTGCTGTGAGTCTTGCGGCGTGCTGTTCAAATTCAGAGATTATGGAGAAGGCTGGCAAAATTTTGTTTTAAATTCTTAGAACTGAAATTCTATTTAAATAAAGTTTATTTTAAATACATGATTATAGAATAAATTATAACAGATTTCTGAAAAGCCTAAGACAATAACAGTCATCCTTTACCTCAGCATCCAAAGAAAAGCACTACTAATAATTTGGTATCCTCTACCTTCCAGTCTTCTTTCCATACACGTATATACCATAACTGGTGCCTTAATTTAACATTAAGAGCACTTTTTTGTAGTAAATATTCTATACCATCATTGCTAATGATCTGAAATCACGGATTTCCTCCAACAGTAACTGGCCCATGGTAAACTGAACTCATTAATGAGTGTAAGCAATCTCTACGGCTTATATGTTCACAGCTCCCCAGTTCTAAACAACGCTCCAATGTGTTGTATGTACGGACATCTTTGCACAGATCTATGATTATTTTCTCAGCAGCAGCAGAGCTGCTGGATCAAAGGTCTGCAGCGTTTTTAAGCACCGGTACAAGTATGTTGCCAAACAGCCTGTTGGATTTTCATTGAAAACTCCTGCACTGATTCCCTGCCCGGGCGGACTCCTCAGCGCTTAGGTCCTGCCCAGCCCGCCCCACTTCCCCCAGAGGAACCTGTGAGGGCTCTGACTGTTCCACCCCAAGTCCGGAGGAGTTATCTAACCCTGAAAGAGGTCTGGGGGATTGCAAGAGCCTAAGCCTACACCCTTCGGCCCTGGGACCCGGGAGTCGAGTTCCTCCAGAGGCCTCTGGCCGGGCCTGCCTGGGGATGGGGATGAATTTACAAAGAGTGCCCAGCGGGTGCCACGGGGCCCATTCCCATGCAAAGCACTCGGCCACTGCCAAGGTGCGGGCGCAGCGGGGGCGGCGCCTCGCTGGGGACCGGGGTTGCGAGCTCGGCCACTTCAAAGCGTTCCGTTAGGGCGGGCAGAGAAAGGGGCCCGGCTTGGGGAGCCGCAGAGGGAAGCCTCCAGGGGATGCGCTCCTTCCCACGAGGCCGCGAAGGTCACTCGTGGCCGAGCTGTGCCACGCGGTGCAGGTGGAGACAGCCTCCTCGCCCAGCCCCTGGGGGGCGCCCTCCTCCGCGGCCCCCCGCTCGGCCCGGGTCAGGAACCCGACCCGCAGACCCTCGGTGCCCTCAGCCTAGGGCACTTTTGGTGCAAGGAGTGGGTTGTGAACGCGGAAGACCGGCCCCGCCCAGACCAAAAGTAACACACTGAGCTTTTCCACCAAGCAGGATTCCCCCAGCCTCGCTTTCGCTTTTTGGGTTAGGAGCGGGTATCTTGAGAGAAATGAGAAATTAAGTTTTGAGTCTGAAAGGATGAAAAGTCTCTCTCTTTACCCCCCAGTTCCAATATTACTGTAAAGTTCTAGAGAGAGGGGAGGTGGAGGGGTGGGTGATGGGACCCTGGACGGAGCCTGGCCTTGCCCTGTGCGTGCACCGCCAGACCTCGGCCGGGCTCAAAGATCATTCCAGCCGCTCCCCCACGGGAAACGGGAAGCCAGTCCTCCTCTCCACACTCTCCTCCGCGGTTGGCCTGTCCCAAGGTAAGCCCTGCATAGGAGGCAGAGTTTCCCCAGGGCCCCTTTCATACCTGAGGTTGTACAGAGGTTGTACCTGTGGTGGGAACCAGCCCCTCGCAGCTGCTGTGCTGCAGAAAGGGCCTCAAATAGCTGAATAGCTGGCCTTAGGGTCTGGCCTCACATCCAGGGAATGAGCAGCCTGAGCCCATCCTGCGGACACCTTCTAAGATATTTATCTGTTCATCTATTCAACAAGGGTCTGTTAGACTCTTACCATGTGCTAGATGCTGGGATTACAACTACAAACAAATCAGGTAGAACATTCAAGACTTTAGACATAGCCCCAGAGAGAGCAGCACACAGGCATGCCAGCCTGCTTCAAACAGCACTCCTGCATGGGAGGAGAACTGGGTCTAAACTTTGCCCCCACGAGGGCACCTGGAGCAGCTCTCCTTGAGCTCCAAAGGCCCTCCCATCCCTCCCACAAATCAGCAGATTTGTGGCTGAGGCATCTTCCCTCCTCCCTTCTGTTACCTGCAAACACAGGAGCCAGCAGTCTAGAGGAAGCTACTTTCTGATGACCCAGGCTGCTAATGTTTATGGACAGCATGTTTAAGGTCAAAGGGCAAGGAGCATGGTGAGTGGCAGGGTGTCAAAATTCAGCTCTGGGTGGAGGTATGAGCCAAATGCCCATTGGGGTCTGACCTTCAGCCTGCAACTTGACCAACCTTAGGTGCAGAAGTGTCCCCCTCAAAGCCACCAGGAAGGTCTGGGAAGGGGGATGCTTTTTAGTTCCTAAGGTCCAGGCTCCTGGTCCACCCACACTTACCCCAGAGATGCTCTCCCCCAACCCCAGTGTGACCTCCTGTAGTCCAGCTGGAAACAAAGAGTGCCTTAGGGTCCTGAAACCTCAAGACCTTTAGAAGACCCTCTCTGGGAATGTGGTCTCCTGTTGTTTCTTTTATGAAAACCCCAGAGCACTTCCCAATCACTCTCTGTAAACAGCTCACCGCCAGTCTCAGCTCTTCATTAGACTTCCACGGGAAGAATGGGGTGAGGTCAGGAGTAGGGGGGTGGTGCCCAGAAAAGGCTGGTGCTGCAGGCTGTGTCCAGTCAAGAAGCCCCTGGGCTTCCAGACCGAGCTGGAACATCTGCCCAACAACCTTGCTAGCCAGACCTCTGGACCCATAACCAGAGCCCTGAAGGGCCCTGCCTCCCAGAGGGATGTCAGGTAGAAAACCCACTTCTCAATAGAGGGAGGGGCCCAGGGTGAATTCTCCCTGAACATTGTTTCCCAAGGGTGAGGTGACTCTTCAAGTGCGAGGAGGTTGAGTAGCCAACACCCTGAGGCAATGATTCTCAAAGCAGGGTTCCTGAACCAGCAGCCTCACCTGGGGACTTGTTAGAAATGCAGATTCTCAGGCCCATCCAAGACCTCCTGAATCAGCAACTCCGGAGTCTGGCCCAGCACTCTGTAGCTTAAAAAGTTCTCCAAGTGATTCTCATAAACAATAAAGTTTAAGCATCACTGTTCTGGGCTGAGGAAGACATTATTTCACCTTTTACTTGAATACCACCTCTGATGGAGATCTCATCACCAGTCAAGACAGCTATCCTTGTGTTGAGCTAGACTGAGGGTCCCACACAAGGGTTCGCTTGTGATGGTGACAATCTGGAAACAATGTGAATGAATGTTCATCAGTGAGAACATGGGTAAACCACCTTTGGGAATATACACTTGAGAATACTGTGCAGTCATTAAAAAGGAACATTGTGGGATTACATACATTGATGTGCAAAGATTTCCAAGATGTACTATTAAGTAAAAAAGGAAGTTGCTAAACAATACAAAGAACTCAGATGTATGTTTTAAAAAACGTCAGTGCAGCCACTATGGAAAACAGTAGGGATGTTCCTCAAAAAAGTAAAAATAGAGTTGCCATATGATCTAGCAATCTCACTGCTGGGCATATATCCAGAGAAAACTATGAGATGAGATGAATGGATAAAGAAGATGTGGTACATATACAATGGAATATTACTCAGCCATAAAAAAGAATGAAATAATGCCATTTGCTGCAACATGGATGGACCTAGAAGTTATCATACTAAGTGAGCTAAGTCAGAAAGAGAAAGACAAATACCATATGATATAACTTATATGTATAATCTAAAATATGATATAAATGAGCTTATTTATGAAACAGATTCACAGATACAGAAAACAAACTTACGGTTACCAAAGGGAAAGAGGGTGGGGGAGAGATAAATTAGGAGTTTGGGATTAACAGATGCACACTACTATATATAAAATAAACAACAAGGGGGCTTCCCTGGTGGCGCAGTGGTTGAGAGTCCGCCTGCCAATGCAGGGGACACGGGTTCGTGCTCCGGTCCGGGAAGATTCCACATGCCGCGGAGCGGCTGGGCCCGTGAGCCATGGCCGCTGAGCCTGCGCGTCCAGAGCCTGTGCTCCGCAACGGGAAAGGCCACAACAGTGAGAGGCCCGCGTACCGCAAAAAAAATAATAATAATAATAAATAAATAAACAACCAGGACCTACTGTATAGCACAGGGAACTATATGCAATATCCTGTAATAAGCCATAATGGAAAAGAATATGAAAAATAATATATATGTATAACTGCATCACTTGCTGTACACCAGAAACTAACACAACATTGTAAATCACTACACTTCAATTTAAAAAAAAAAGTCAATGTACACCAAAGAAAAGTGTCTTTGTATCTATAGACATATAAATAAAAATGCACTGAAAAAGACTGATACCCGCCCCCAGGGAGGGTCCTGGGATGCGGGAACTCTAGCTCTAACCATGCTGTTTATTTTCTTTTCCAATATCTGTATTACTATCATCAAGTCAATTTTTTTTTTTAAGGGAACTTTTATTTATTTATTTTTGGCTGCGTTGGGTCGTTATTGCTGCTCAGGCTTTCTTTAGTCGCGGTGAGCGAGGGCTACTCTTTTTTTTTTTTTTTTAGAGTGATATCTTCCTACGCAACTATTTTATTTATTTAGTTAGTTAGTTAGTTAGATGTTGGGGGTAGGAGTTTATTAATTAATTTATTTATTTTTGCTGTGTTGCGTCTTCGTTTCCGTGCGAGGGCTTTCTCTAGTTGTGGCAAGCGGGGGCCACTCTTCATCGCGGTGTGCGGGCTTCTCACTGTCGTGGCCTCTCGTTGCGGAGCACAGGCTCCAGATGCGCAGGCTCAGTAGTTGTGGCTCACGGGCCTAGTTGCTCCGTGGCATGTGGGATCCTCCCAGACCAGGGCTCGAACCCGTGTCCCCTGCATTAGCAGGCAGATTCTCAACCACTGCGCCACCAGGGAAGCCCCGCGAGGGCTACTCTTCATTGCGGTGCATAGGCTTCTCATGGCAGTGGCTTCTCTTGTTGCGGAGCACGGGCTCTAGGCGCACAGGCTTCAGTAGTTGTGGCGCACGGGCTTAGTTGCTCCGCGGCATGTGGGATCTTCCTGGCCCAGGGCTTGAAAACATGTCCCCTTCATTGGCAGGTGGATTCTTAACCACTGCGCTACCACGGAGGCCCCATCAAGTCAATTTTAAAGAATGAATAAAAATTTTGAAATTAATCTAATTTGATAAAGGATGTTACCTTGAGAAGCAAGCATGCTGAGGTGGGGTTCCTGTAAGCCGGCGTCAGCACAGAGCCTGGGTGGGAGTCAGGTGCCAGAGGTCCCACCCTGGCTCACAGACACCAGGGCACGGAGAGGAAAGGGAGGAAGCACCGGATGGTGCAAATGGAAAGCAGGAGGTTTTGCTGCCCGAGGGGCTGCTAGTCAGGCCATGTCAACCTAACCTATAAGGCGTCTGTAGCAGCCTCACCCACAACCGCTCAACAGTGGGAGGACTGTTGGCTCCCCTTTCTCAAGAAACCTGAAGAAGAACAATGCTCACCCCACCCTGCAAGGATCTCGGGCTGCTGGAGGGAACTCCAAGCCGGCGAGCGGAGATTTGGTATTAGATAGTCTTCACATATGCTGTGAAAACGTCCACCATCCGAGACTCATTTCCCGTGGAAACCTAGACAGAGCGAACAGCGCCATCATGGGTGGGTCCCTACCCCTCCTTCAGATCCCCTGTAACCTTGCTCAGCCATGCAGCTCCTCCTCCCTTCTGTCTTTCAACAGGTCCCAGGACTTTCTCACACACTGTTCCCTAGGCCTACGAGGCTTTCTCCCCAAATCCCCACTCACAAAGACAACTTGGATGCTCGCTTCAGATCTCTGTGGAAGCCTCACTTCTTGGGGAGGGCTTCCCTCAGACCAGGTCATTTCCTGCTGAGGTCAGCTCTCATTTTCATCTTGGCCATTTCCTTTGTAAGTAGTACATGTTGCAATGATGTTTATATATGTCTAATGTTCGTACAATGTCTGTCTCCCTGTCTCCCCTCCCCGCTGAGTCCCATGCGGGCAGGGATGAGTCAGTTTTGCTCATTGCTCTCTCCCCAGCACCCAGCATAACCTGATACCCAGTGGATTCAGGTCCAAGGAGGATCTGTGGTGTCGGGGGTGAGGGGACTCCAGGCCCGGGCTGAGAGTTCTTACAGCACAGCAACCTTCAAAGTGTTCGAGACATGGCCCTTCCTCCATGGTAGCCATGTGCATCTGGTCGTGAGGCAGAGGGCTGGACCAGATGGCCTCTGTGGGGCATCATCCCATCCAAAGACCCAGGGCCATTAGGTGCAGGAGGCTGAAGAGGCAGGAGAGACAAGAACCTGACTCTCTGGGAGCTGAGTCAGGTTGTTTTAAAGGAATGCAGTTTGCCTGCTCTTAGCTTAGTTTGGGTCTGTGTGGGTACCTAACAGTTCTAGGGGGAGGTTTGACTTAATAACCAGATAATAATGATTCCTAATTAGCACTACCCTTGTAAAATAAGCACTTAAAGTGTTTCTCCTTTTAGGAGACTAAACATTCGTCCTTAAACCTCCTTACTCTCAATTGCTTCACAAAGTCTGCCTTCCCTGACACAGGAAAAAATCCTTCACCTCCATCTGGTCCAAAAAGACAAAAACTCTAACTCCTTTCAACGAACTCTTACTGAGCAGCTACCATGTGCCAGATGCAGCCTCTACCCTCACAGAGCTTAGCCTTCATGAGAGAGGGATGTATGGCCCAGGCCCATGTACTTGAAGCCTGTCCTCCCCACATTGGGATCTGTGCACTTCCCACAACACTGGGGCACCCACGGACCCCCATCGTCGTCATCATCATCAACATCATCATCACCAAGACTAACACACAGAGCACTAACTGTGTGTCCCTCTCTGTTTAAGAGCTTCATGTATATTCACTCATTTAATCCTCACGATAACCACAGAGAAGAACTAGCCCTCCCTTTTGCCTTCCTAGAACCCACCCAACCCAGGGAGGCCCATTTCTCCAGGAATCCAGGAATACTGTCTTCAGAACTCGACAAAAATGGAATGTGGTTGTCTGAGTGTCCCAGCCTTGGCCACAGGTCAGATCTCCAGCTAAAGCCGGAGATGGACACAAAAGGCATTCAATGTTCGTGGAAATTTGCCCTAGAAAGAGATCCTTCCTCTTTGGCCCTGCCCCTAATTATCAGTGCCACGGAACGTGTTCCTTATAAAGCAAGCTGTATCAGGGAGCCTGGGGAGCAAGGGAGAACTGGGGAGTCACTGCCACCTGCCAGCTGCTTCTAGAGTCAGGTCCCCTGAGGTTAAGAAGTGCACAAAGGGATGGCTGTCCAGCACACACCTGCCAAGCCCCTGCTCCACGTTGGACCCTCCTTGACCCAACAAGCTTGGGTTGGCTTGCAGACACAGAGACAAACTGGACCCCTGCCTTCAGAGCCTGGAAATATACATGGGTGATGCATGCAAAACCAAGCTGCACACGCACACATGCACAGGAGGGAAACGAACTCTGACTATCCCTCAGGAAAGGCTACAGGGAATGGGTGGTGCGGGGTTGGTGGGAATTCAGCTGAAGGGTGAGAGTATTTGCACTGGCATGGAGAGAACAGGGGCTGGCAGGGGCCTATTCGGAGCACTGTGCAAAGCCCAGAAGGCCAGGCAGACTCAGGCTTGCTTAGGGAACCCCAAGTGGCTGGGTATCCTCAGCACACAGAGAATGCCCTGGGGGCAGGATGAGTTCTGAGAAATGGGCCTTGTAGGCCACTGTAGGGACTTTAGATGTGCCACACGAGGTGTGCAAGGATAGTCAGCAAAGAAGATCCATTTGCGATGTGGTCCCTCAAACGTCTAGGAAGGATGGCTCTGGTGGCCGTGTGGTCTGTGGGTGGAACGGGGCCAGGTGAGACAGAGGAGAAAGTGACAGCCTCGCGTGACAGGGGCCAGAAGGGGACCATCACAGAGAGTGTGGGGAGGAGGGGATGGATTTGGGAAACATCGAGGTAGAAGGACAGGTGGACTTAGTGTCCACTTGGGGTGGGGAATGAGGGAATAGAAAAGCCAGAGAGGTACCTCCAGCGTGTCTGGGCCAAGGGAGCAGGAGGAGGTGATATTTGCTGAGCCAGGAAGCTAGAAGGAGCTGCATTTGTTTGGAGACATACTGCATTTCAATCTAGATCAGTCGAACAAACATGTATTGAGGGCCTACTATGTGCCTGGCCAGGTGCTCCCTTGGTTTACAAAACCGTAGATGAGCTAGGTCATTTTCACAGCCTGCTGGCACAAAGCCCTCTTCCAAGCTTCCCCAGGTGAGGAGGTTCTGACATCTGCTGGTGGGGCCCACTGACGCCCCCACTTTCACCCCAAGAAACCCACTCCACAGGAGAGCCCAGAGGCCGGAACAGAAAGAGAGAAAGAAGGGTTGTTGTTGACCCAAGAGGGAAAACCAGGCTTCCTGTTTGAACTCAGGCAGGTACTGGAAGCTGTGAGTAATGTCGAATCTCGGCCCGCCCAGAAGGCGAAGGTGGTCTGCGGCGGAGGCTTCTCACACTTGCTGTGAAGAGCGGTTTTGAATCATTCACTTGCAGGGGACCTGGGGCCCGGCCAGGGCAGGCTGTGTAGAAGGACCACTGCGTCGATGTGGGCAGGTGGCTGGGTGGGTGACATCCACTCTGCGCGCAGCAGGCAGTCACCCTGGAGAAGGACCCAAGAGCAGATGCAGAGGGTTTCTCAAGTCACAGTCCCCAGTGGCCCTGGCTCCCACCAGCCAGACCATTCTCAAGCCCTTGGAGGCTGGCATTGTTCCCTTCTGCTCTGCTTGGGGTTGGGCCAGTGCAAGATGCATGGGACCGGGGACACACTCTGACTGGGAATGCTGGCCTGAGCTGTACCAACCCCCTGTAGGACCTAGGGCAGGGTCCTTGGACTCTCCCACCCCAGGTCCCTGTCTCTAAAGGGACCTCACAGTGAAATAAAAATCTACAAGCCACCTACAGAGGTAAAGCACCAGATACTGGGCTAATGCCTTATCTCATTTAAGCCTCATAACAGTATTCCTGGGTTACAAACAAGGAAAGCATTCTCTCCTAAATGCACATATTTTTCAACTTTATTGAGGTATAAACTGTACATATTTAAAGTGTACAATTAATAAGTTCTGACCTGTTTATACCCATGCAATCAACTTAACAAATATTCCCATCACCCCCTCAAAGATTCCTCTTACCTCTTTGTAATCCATTCCTCCCTCCTTCCACCCCAGCCCTAGGCAACCACAGACCTACTTGCTGTTAATTTATTAGTAGATTCCTTTACATTTTCTAGAGTTTTGTACAGATCAAAACATACAGTATGTATTCTCTTTTCTCTGGATTTTCTCATTCAACATATTTAGTGTGAGTTTTATCCATGTTGTTGCATGTAGCAATAGTTAACTACTTTTAATTGCTGAGTACTATTCCATTGAATGAATGTACCACAATTTGTTTATCCACTCACTTGTTGGTAGACATTTGGGATGTTTCCAGTTTGGGACTATTACAAAACAAGTTTGCTGTAAACATTTATGTACAAGTTATTGTATGCATGTGTTTTCATTTCTCTTGGTAAATATCTAGAAGTAGAATGTCTGGGTCATATAATAGGTATATGTTTAACTTTTCACTGTGGTTTTAATTTGCATTTCCCTGACGGTTAATGATGTTGAGCATCTTTTCATGTGCTTATTAGCTATTCGAATATTTTCTTTTGTGAAGTGTCTAGACAAATCTTAATATCTCTGAAGCTGAGATACATCTTACAGCTGGTGGCTTAGCATAGCTTAACTGGCAGGGAGTGTTTTTCTCTTTCTTGCTGGGACATAAAATATGGTACACCTTACGGTGGCTGGAATCAGATTCATAAAATACATGAAGTCACTTGCCCTGGGTCATACAGTAGATGGGGGACAGAGCGTCCAACACTGACCCTGTGCTTTTAAATAGCACATTATTCTACATTGTTAGAAGAGTCAGGACCAAGTTTGTGGGCAGTGTGAGAAATACAAAGTGGGTCACCGTACTGCAATGCTGTGCTCTAAGTGCTAGGCCAGAGAGCACTGGAGTAGCCTGGCCCCCGGTGGGACCAGATGGAAGGAAAAGCAGCCCCCAGTCTTTTTTTGGCCCAGGAGCATGGCATGTGGGATCTTCTCCCCCAGGGATCAAACCCACACCCTCTGCAGTGGAAGCACAGTCTTAACCACTGGACCACCAAGGAAGTCCCAGCCCCCAGTCTTACAGGCCCCACTGGCCTTGGTACCCCTCCTCACACCAGGTGCCTTCACTCTCTGAACCTTCAACTAGCAAGGGCTTACCAAGACCAACTATGTGCCAGGCAGGTATGCGGAGCGGATGGCGCTGAATAGGATGCAACCTCTGACCTGCAAGGCTCAGCCCAGAGAGGGAGATAAGTGAGATCCATGGAACACACACTCAGCGAGGATGGGAGTGCTCAGAAGATGGAGGGGTGGTCCCCACGTGCTTTGTGAATGGGACAAAGAAGTCAGTGCTGTGTGGTGCCTACAACCCTGAGTGCTTTAGGTCATAAGGTTCATATCCAGGCTCTAGCCCCCATCAGCTGCATGACCTCAGGCATGTGGCTTAACCCTCTGAGCCTCAGTACCCCCATCTGCAAAATGGGTGATAAATGATGTTGGCTGTGTATATTTCTATTTCCATTTTACAGGCAAGGAAACAGAGAGGATTAAATAGGAAAATGTATGTAGAGCACTTGGCTCAGAGGAGGGCTGTTTGGTCTGGGCTTTAAGGATAGCTAAGAATTTGACTGGCAGGAGGAATGAGGGGATTCCAGGAGGGGAAACCTGTGTGATCCGAGGCAGAGGGCGTGGACACACAGGCGAGGTGCTGAGGGAGAAGACTCTGCTAGAGCAGTGATTCCCTTGCCTCCGCCTCTGAAAGACCTTTGTCATTGCCTCCCGAAGCATCTCCTGGAATGCTGCCAGCTGTTGTGTGTGAGGCCGAGGGTCCAGCCACTGAAGCTGCACATGATAAGGAGGTCCAGAGGGCCAGGCATTCTAAGCCAGACCCTGAAGCTCTGGTGCTTCTCAGTCCCCTCCAGGATGACACAGTAGGGATCCCTGGACAGAAGGGGCTGCCCACAGACAACCCAGAAATCTCCACATGTCTGCTCAGGTCCTGGCCAGCACCAGCTTGCCAGAGTTCCTGTGGCTAGCTACTTAATCTTTCTGTACCTCAACTTTTCCATCTCTCAAATGGGGATATGAAAATATGGCATGCCTGCCTGCCTACCCCACAGAGCTGTGGCTGAGATCAAATGAACTGCTAAAAGGTATGTGAAAGTGCTTCGAAACCTATAAGATGTTATGCTTATGCAAATTCAGGTAATTCATAGAATCACAAAATCACAGACACTCATGCCTAGCAGGGACCCTGAAGAGCTTTAACCATGACACCTGTATTTTCCTGATGAAGAAACTGAGGCCCAGAGAGGTAAAGTAACTCACCAAAAGTCACACAGCTGGTTAAGCAGATTCAAGCCTCAGTTTGTCCGATCCAAGCCAGCTCTAATCCCTCTGCCTCCCAGGCTGAGGATCTTTGAGGTCCCTGGGAACAAGGCAAAGCTAAAAATGAAGTCAAGAGCCAGGATGATCTCTCTTAAGTGACTTGAGAAGCCACTGATTTTAGCCCGAATCTTAGAAGTCTTTGAAAATGCCTGGTCTTTGCAAACACAATTATGAGACCTCCACTGAAAAGCCCCTCTCTTGGCCTTGGAGTATTTTTTGCAATTGTCACTTTAGTCACTCTTACCTTTTCTGTAAAATGGGCCTAGTACCCTACTGGGGTTTGTGCTGGCCGCCATATTGATGTCAACCTTCTCCATGGGTTTGGAGATGAGATAACGGACATGAAAGTGCTTTGAAAAGAGCAAGCATTGCTTATACAACACAAGGGTCTGTTCCAGTTGTGAGGTAATGACTCCAGGCGTGGGCAGCTCTTGGTAGATTCCAAATACCGATGAGCGAAGGGAATAGCTTAAAGTCAACCACAGGAGGTGCAACACCTGATGAATCCAAAACCTCAAGACTCCCCCAGGAGAGCTCCGACATACCCAAGCTCTCTGGGCCGCTTAACAGCAGCCTCCCGGAGTCTTTTCCGTTAAGGAAAACTGATGGGCCTGAGTGCACAGATTCTTGGCCACTGTTGTCAAGGGGAAATAGCTCTTTCTAGGACATGGCCCACCATTTTCTCCTCTTCAGATCGGTGCCTGGTTCTTTTTTTTTTTTTTTCTCCTCTTTGCAAAATCTTCAATACAGGCATCAGAGAGGAGAATTTCACAGACTCAGCACGTTACTATCCCACTTCTCATAAGTTCGGGCACCTGATTTTCTCTTGTGACGCACATCCTACTGGTGAGCACGAGGTACAGTGAGTAGTTTTGAAGGCAGTTCCTTATCATGGAGCGTTATCTGGGCCATCAAAGTACACATTAAGAAAAAAGCAGTTTCAACATCAGACTTGAAGGGTTGACTGTGAAAAGGAAGAGCCGGGACAAAGTGACCACAGCTTTTATCGCACATTTACGAGGGCGGCGTGCGGTGGGAATACTATATTTTGGGCCCGCTGCTGAGAATGCCTTCATGGCCTTTGAACAAAAAACAAACCATGCTGTGGAAATTGCCGGTAATTGTCTTTACCTACAGTTTCAGAGGGCGCACAGCGGGCCTTGCGGTTGTGGGCGCCGTTTCATGCCGGGGTTCACGTCCCCGGCTCCGCATGGCACAAAGAGAATGGAACAGATCAGGGCCTCAGATCTGCACGCACCTGTGGTTTCTGGGGCAGCGAGGCGGGGATTGCCACGAGATAAGGCAACAATGGAAAGTTTCTCACCTGAAAGCTCTGTGGAAGAGCCCCGAGGCCTGGGCACCCTGGGGGAGAGTCATCTGCTCCCAGAAATTAGGAGTGTGGAGGAAGCCAGTCCCCCCCCCCACCCCCGAGTCCGGCCCCTCCCACTTAGGGACCCCAACCCCACGCTTCTCATTTTCTCCTACAGTTTCTTCGGCATCCACTTTGAGGGATCCATTTCACCCGTGAAAAGGCAATGCCCTTTAAAAGAGCAAACAGAACTTTGAAGATCAGAGATTTTTTTTTTCAAAAACTATGCTTGTTCTAAAGATTGCCCTTCATTCACAGTGAGGGTGCCCCAGGGCATCCCTCAGAGAGAGCTGAGGTTGCCAGGGCAGGCCTGTTACCAGAGGCCACCCGACGACCGTCCACAGAGGTCCTCTGACCAGCTACTCAGCTCGCGGGCTGTTCCTGCAGAAGCTGAGGCAGGGAAGTCCAGGCGGCTCTGACGATTCCCGACCTGATGAGCGACCATGCGGAATCTCTCAGAGCCGGGAAAGTCGTGCCAATCGATCCAGGGGCCAGTGCTGGGCTAGGCCCAGAGTGGGCAGGGGCTACTGAGAAGAGGACTCCACAGCCCCCTGGGCTTCAGGGCTCTCTGGGGATCAGGAAGTCCCCCTCACCTGTGACGCCATCAGCACCAAGGAAGGCCTGGGCCTAAGCCAGGCTGGGTAGGACAAGTGGGAAGGGGCCGACCGCTGGCTCATGGGGTGGGAGTTGGAGTGGGGAAGAAGAGGGAGGGAGTGTTCCAGGGCCCCGAGGACAAAGTGGGATGGAAAGGAGAGACAAGCCAGGGAGGGCAGTGGGTGCCATGCTCCCTCGTTCATGTCCTGTTTTTTGTCTTCTTAACTCTTCTTTGTCGTTGTGTTGTTTTATCTGGTTTGGCTTCACCACGCGGCCTGCCAATTTCCCAGACCGGGGATCGTACCCATGCCCTCTGCAGTGGAATCTCAGAGTCCTAACCACTGGACCACCAGGGAAGTCCCTCTTAGCCTCTTTTATCGTGAGAAATAGCCCATTCAGAAAGTCCATAAAGCATAAATGTACAGCTTAATGAATGATTGTAGAGAACGCTCCTGTAGCTACCTCAGGATCAAGAGCTAGAACGCGGCCTGCCCCCTGGAATCCCCCCGCCCCACCCAGTCCAGTCCCCAACCTCCTCACTGAAGGCTACCGTCATCCCAACCTCCAGGGTAATCCCTTCCAACTTTAGTTTCATCTCCTAAGCTTACCCCTCTAACACCACAGAATAGTTTTACCTGGTTTGGGACTGTATGTGAATGGGGAGTCCCTCATTCGTATTCTTTCACTCAACACCACACGTTTAAGATCCACCTGTGCTGTTGTGTGGAGCTTCGGGTCATTCATCTTCAGTGCAGCCGGCCTCCTGGCCTGCTTTGGTGCCCTGATTCTTGGTAGTTGGCTGGGGGAGCCCAGAGTCCTCGCTCCCCTGAACCAGCCTGGGGCGCCAGGCCTCCCACAGGCCATGGGGCTTTGCCCAGACTCGGTTGTCTCCAGCTGGCTTTGCTCTGTGGGGACAGGCAAAGACAAAGAGCAGTGTGCTCCCAACTTCCCCCGCAGAGCTTCACGTGGGGGCACGCTGGAGCCTGGGGGGACTCACAGCAGAGGCTCAGCCCAGCCTCAGCACGGATGCCTGGCAAGGGTAGTGATCCGTGGCTGCCCTGCCGTCTCTCGAAACCAGCTGGGCCTTGGAAACAAACAATAAACC
This sequence comes from Pseudorca crassidens, assembly GCF_039906515.1. Taxonomy (NCBI): domain Eukaryota; kingdom Metazoa; phylum Chordata; class Mammalia; order Artiodactyla; family Delphinidae; genus Pseudorca; species Pseudorca crassidens. The sequence goes on from NC_090298.1 coordinate 111,624,221, forward strand.
CAGACACATCCCAAATGAGAAGCAGGTGGCTTCCTGGGACCAGATTTCTTAACATCGGTTTACCCCTTCTTCAATGTGGTTCCCATTTGAAGGAGTCTGAGCCTTTGGAGCCCATAACCCATATGAAAAATGATATAAATTATAGCTCACCATCCCAGCCTGGCTGTTTAGGATTTGGGCATAAACATTAAGAAAGGGCCACCCTGATTATAAGGTAGAGGTCCTGGGGGGAGGTGGGGAGAGCTGGGAAGCCCCCCAACATGTCTCTCCCTGCTCCCCTTTGGGTGCGGGGAGTAGCCAGTTCACCTCTCCCCACCACCATTGAAAATGAGGCTCAACAGAACGTAGTGAGGCAGGCTCCGAGCCCTGGGAGCGTGGAGACTCCCATCATTCCGCATGTTCAGGCCCAGTGAGTTTCTACCTCCTACCTTTTGCCCATACTGCTGGGCTGTCCTCTCAGCTACCCACGCTTTACCCTTCCCAGACCCCAAGAGTTATTCCAATTCTCCACGGACTATTCGTGGGCAGTTGGTTCAGAGACCCACTGATGTTCTGCCCCCAAATGCCTGGCATTCCTCCCCCTCTGAACCACACCAATTAGCGCTGATTACAGAATGCATACATTGTTCTTTAACGGTTTCATGTGTTCAAGTCCCAAATCCCCAGATGGGGAAGCATGGAGGGGGTGGGGAGGTGGAGATTAGCCAGTTCTCTGCTCCTCTCCGGGCTTTTGTGCTCCCATCTTTGAAGGGAGATGGAGTCAGAGGCCTCGAAGGTCCCCCCTCCCTTGCCCGCTCCCCAAGTGTAAGGTCTGGGGGCTCTGGTTTTCAGGAAAGATAAGTGATGATGGAACGTCCTCCCACCCTCAGCCTCCACCCTCAGGCCCTTTGCTGCCAGGAAACCCACTCCCACCAACCCTCAGCCTGAGTTCGTATCCCTTGGCCTCCACCCCAGCCCCACCCCGTGCCACTGAAAGGCAGCATTGGGGCAAACATCCTAAACCACCAAGCGCTTCTAAAAATATGGTGTTTTTGTCAGACAGCAACCTTCTACTTCCTTCAGACTTTGATCTCCATGCAACCCACGGAGAGAAGACACACTTACAATAACAGTTTAAAGCCTTCATCTTCCCTCGGGGGCTACCTGTCACGGGCTTTGAATCCCCAACTGGGTGGTGGTACCCCCCTACGGTCCTACTGAGCATGCTCAGATCTATCTGCTGTTGGCTGGGGTTGGAAGACTGACACATCTGCCCCCTGGGTGAGTCTGTGGTCAGGGAGAAAAGTCAGAAAAAGTCAGAAAAGACAGAGAGGTTGCCGGGTACAAACTGGCCCTCAAACCCTATGCAGTTTTCTAAGGCCCTTTGCCTTCTAAAATATTAATGCTATAGGATAAGGCAGAATACACAAGTGTTCAAGTGCAAAAATGGGCTGGGAAGAAAGAATGGAGAAGTTACCACCGGCACGGTGCTGAACAGAGTAGGCACTCCGTAAATATCTGTTCAACTTTCAATGAATATACTGACTGAGGAATCAGGAAAGTTCTTCCCATTCTTCCCACAGCCTTGCAAGCTAGGCCTTGGAAGGATGCTAATAGATAGGGATGGAGAAGTGAGGGGCTTCTTAGCAATGGAACAGCATGGGCAAAGGCTCAGCCACGTACTGAACAAGAGAAGCTCAAATTCGCACCATATTTGGCAGAAACAGAGCTATGGAAACTCTCCCACTACTACTGTATGAGCCGTTACTGCCCTGCCGGAAACGCAGGCAGAAAGAATAGGGACAGTGATAAAACGACCATCCATGAGCACCCGGCACCAGTCCTAAGCCCTGAACATGGAGGTCCTTGCAACAGACCTGCGCTATTAGTATCCGCTTTTATTTTTCCTTCAGGGAAACAGCCTCGGAGAGGACGAGTCCTTTGGCCCCAGGTCAGTGACAGAGTTGGATATGAACTCAGGCAGCCCTGCCTGTGATTCATAAGGCCGAGCAGGCTCTGCTCGAGGTCTCAGTGCAGGCTGATTCTGTGCTTGCTGAGCAAGACCCCAGGGGTTATTCCCTTCCTGCTCAGTCAGGGAATAACCCAACTGCCCATTTATTCAGGTCTCTTGGGAGCCAAGCCTTCTCTGCTCACTACCTCATTTAGTCCCCCAGCAACTCCTGAACTGATCCTGGTGTTAGTTACCAAAATCAGCAAGGAAACTGAGGCTCAGAGTGGTTAACTCACACAGTAGTGGCAGAGTGTGGATTTGAATTCAGATCCATCTGACCCCGGATCCTGTGCCCCTAACTTCTCTGCAGCCTCTCTGGGTTTCACCCTCTGCCTGGGAATTCCAGACTGTGAGTAATTCAAACATGTCTCAAAAAGTCAAAATCACTATAATTTCCTAAAGACTTTAATGGAGGCAGAACATCTCGCTTCAAAACAAAGAATTTATCAGCAAAACTGCCAAGCGGGTTGTGAGTCACCGTCTTGGCTTTCTCTCTGTTCTGGAGAGGAAGCTGTGTGTGGGAGGGCTCCAGGACAGGGGTCAGGTTTAGAAGGCCAAGGTTGGGGTCCTGGCTTTGCCCCTCATGTTCTGTTAAATGCTAGGGTAACATCTTGATCATTCTGGATCTGTTTCCTCATCTAGAAGATGGGCAGGTTTCTCTGGGTGATCTCCAACACTGGTTCTAGAGTCCCCCCACTCATGCCAGTTCCCCCCACCAACCCCCTCTGGCCCACCACAAGGATGGAAGAAAGGTACTGTACTTGTAGCATTGCTGCATAGTTCAGTAGATTCTCTCCTGGGGCTTAGGTTATCACAGATTCGCATCCAATTCTTTCTTGGTTTTAGCGCTTTACCACTTCTCAGGGACCAGCCGAACTGCTGGAGTTTCCTTATGATGGCTAATAGCTTTGACCAGGGTTTGCCAAAGACACTTGTGGCAAAGGCCTCTTTCAATCTAACACACAATCATCCTTCCAGGGAATAAAAGTGATTTATGGATTCCTAAATCTACCAGCGATCGGCTGTAGTTGGGAACGGCAGCTGCCCTGGCCCTTGGCAAGCCTGAACGTATGTGCGAGTCACTGGAGCCCAGGTGCACCTCACCTGACAGAGCTGGATGTGGTCCTGCAAAGTTAGATGTAAATGGAACCCACTTCAAATGCCCTGAAGGAAGCCATTAATTCCCAAGGGTGGGCAAGATCACTGCCTGTTCTTTTTAATCAAGTCGGATTTTTGTGTAGTGGGTATGCTGAGGTGTGGTGAGGAAGTGTGCATGGTGACAAGACTGACACGTATGTATGTGTGTGTCCCCAGCACAGTCACACGGGTCCCCTGTGAGTGGTGCCCCCAGAGTTGTTCCATGGTAGCCCTGCATGTGTGTCCAGTAAGCCCACAGAAAACGGGCCCAGACGCAGGACTCCAGGCTGGGGCAGAGCCGAGCATCCCACCTCAGCCCAAGCCCTACAGACCTGTAATTGCCTAGGTGGCTGGTGATATCTTATCACAGGGCCCGACCAGGCCTCCCAGACGTGCCTTCAGACTTCCCAGAATAGGCAGCAGGAAGTGTTCCAGATCTCCCATCAGTGCTCCTCATATCAAGCTCAAAGCATGGATCTGAGTAGGAGAGAATAGGCCTTCATGCAGGGCAGAGACCTGCACCCACAGAGTTCTAGGGGGAGTCAGGGGGAAGGCCCACTTCCCTGCTGCCCAGAGAGGACTGAGCCATCCCCCGAAGGAGAGACGGCTGCTGGGCCACAGTCCTGCAGAGAGAGATAGAAAGTGGCCATGGCAGCCCCTCTCCTGTTGGCCAGTTTCCTACACTGATAAGCACGTAGGAAACCTTTGAATGTCCCCAGCAGGAATGCCCTGCCTCACCAGAGAGTAACTGTCAGTCTCCTACATTTGCAGAGCTCCAACCCCACTGAGGTGCCCCAGAGACCAGACTGTTGGGGCCCATGGGGAGTGGGAGTGGGCTGCAGCTGCCTCCCTGCTTGGCATGATGCAGGTGACAGGGCTTATCGAATCAGCATGGAGAGTGTCCCGTAGGAGCTCTTGGAGTCTCCCTGCGGAGGTGCAAGTCCTGGCCGGCTCTGGATCACTGCCTACCTGGGCAGATGGAGGGGCCCCCTGACAGACACCTGCCCCGTCTCCCCTCTCTTCTCATCAGGGTCCAGCTCAGAAACTAGAACAACAACAGAGCTTCTCCCAGTCCAGACACGTGGTCAGTCAAAGCAGTAGAAGGTTGGAAAGACATGAAATGGGGCAGCTGCCTCTGTGCACCCCACCAAGAGGCCCACATCCCACACCCTAAGGCCAATGGATGGAGTGGGGAGGGGCTGCCCTGGCCTGCAGCTGCCAGGTCCAGGGCATCACACAGTGATGGAGCCTCCCAGGGTCCCTGCTGGGTTCCTGCCCAGGCCGGGAAGCCCTGGGGCAACCCATGGGAACATCTTCAATTTTAACCAAGAGCTCCAGGTTCCCTACACACGGTGCTTGAACCAGAAGTAGCCCCATCTGGGAGTGTTAGCTCCTCTGGGAGTCTAGCCTCCTCTCGCAGCATTTCAAAGGGTTCCCAGAATACTACTAGATGTGCCACGTGAAAAAGCTGCTGTGCTCACATGCATCTGGAACCTTTGAGCTTAAATGAAACCAATGGGTTTCTTCTGAGCAGAAACATCTCAGAGCCTTTATTTCACATGGTAATACGCATCTCAAAAATCCAAGAGGAGGAGAGATTAGGGTGTTTCATGGACTTTATCACAAGACTGTGGTTTCTTGAAATCATTGGGGGACCTGCTTCCATACTTGATACTGCCATCCGCTCCCACTCACAGGGGCTCCAGTGAGCTGCAGGAGGCTCATGGGGCCCAGGGACCAGAGCTGCACTGTCCTGAAGGTCGCCACTAGCCACGGGCCGCTATTTATATTTTAAGTTACTAAAATTTAATTTAATTTAAAATGTAGCTTCTCAGTCACACTAGCCCCATTCTTTTAAAATTTCTATTGGAGTATAGTTGCTTTCCAATGTTGTGTTAGTTTCTACTGTACAGTAAAGTAAATCAGCTAGACGTATATACATATATCCCCTCTTTTTTGGATTTCCTTCCCACTTAGGTCAACACAGAGCACTGAGTAGAGCTCCCTCTGCCATACAGTAGGTTCTCATCAGTTACCTATTTTATACACTAGCCCCATTTAAATGCTCAGTGGGCACATGCGGCTAGTGGCAACCTTTCTGAACAGCACAGAGAACACTTCCATCACTGTAGGAAATTCTATTGGTCAGTGCTGATGAGACTCTCAGGGAGGCTAGGAGACAGCCCAGAGCCACACAGTAATTCTAGAGAAGAGCTCTGGACTTCTGCCCTATCGAGGAAGCCAAGAACAAGCCTCCCTTGAGGCCTGAACAGCCATGGGGCACCGGCCACTGAGGCAGCCTCTACCCGAGTATTTCACAGGGATTTCACGGGGATGGCAGCGAGGGGCACACTTCCTCCACCCAGGGCCTGACTGCCACTCTCTTGTTCCCTCCCAGGGCCTTCTTTCCCAACTCCTCCCCAGGCCTCACTGCTGCTGGATGGGGAAGGAGGGGCTGTGCTCCTCTCTCTCTCTCTCTCTCTCTCTCTCTCTCTCACACACACACACACACACACACACACACACCCATGCTCCCCAGAGGAGTCCCAGTCCTGGGATGCCCTCCATGCCAGGTGACAAGGCAACTAAAACGTTGCCTCTACCCCCAGTCAAGGCCCCACGCCAGCAGCTTGACTGAGCAGCCCTGGCTTTGGGATTTGAGCAGGTTCCAGAAGCTTTCTCTGCCAGGACTCTCAGCATTATCAAATCCCTATTCTGGGGGTGGGAGTTGTAGAGCACCCAGCTCTCTCCTTCATCCAGGGAACAAGGGATACTCTGTTTCCACGCCCCTCCTTCCCCCAGGGCGATGCCACAGGCTGACACCACAGGCCTCCCTCAATGTTGGCTATTTGGGAAACCAAGAAAGGGGCTGTCTTCCCTGGGGACCTCCAGACTCCTTGCTGCCCAGGCCAGTCCTGCTCTGAGGCTGGAAGTCTGGGAGGTCGGGGAGCTGGTCTGGGGGTTGACGCCCAGCAAGCAGTGCCCCAAACCCCTGCCCGCTGCTTCCTCAGTACATCCGGGAATAGGCCCAGGCACCGCCCGCTCCCTGCCGAGGGACACTGCAGACCCAGGGATTGGACAATCTGCCCCTCCCTCTCAGCTCCCTGGGGACTTGGGCTCCATGCAATGCCCAGAGCAGCCACCAGATCTCCTCAGGCTCCTTGCGCCTGTCCTCAGATCTCCAGGCTCCCCTTAAGGCTTCCTTCCCCGGGGGGCGTCAGCCCTGTCCCAGGACAAGGGATCCTGGGCACTCCCCTCCGGGGGAGCTTGCTAGGCTGGGGAGCTAATCTCTGTAGGAAGCCAAGCCCGCGACAACATAGACACCCCACGTGGTGGTCCTGTGCTGCCTCGATGTAGGTCAGTGCACACATGGCTGTGGACTGGCCCTGCCCAGACCCGGGTGCTCAGGAAGTCACACGGTCTGCTCAACGTCAAGAAAGTAGAGACCAGTTTAGCCGCCTACCACTGGTTCCATTTGGACCCCAAAAGGGCCACCATGTCACAGAACTCCCGGGGTCACCATTCACATGACAGTCCACATAAACAACGCCTCCTGGAGTTGTGCAGGCTAAGCTTGTTGACCACATGCAGCAACCCCAGAACCAGGCTGATGGGAGGGCACATCCTGAGGAGAAGCCTCGCTGTCTGCGTTGCACGGCAGCGCAGCGAGTTTGCCCCTCCTCCCCAGGAGCTGCTGCTTCAACCCAGAGTCCGGCCCCAGCCAGTTCCTCAATGAGCCCAGCACAGACCTTTAGCAGGAGACGTGGGGCTGGGAGAGGCCGAGAGCCTCATGGTTCTTCAGCTCTTTCTCTAAAAAGCCACGATTTGAATCACAGGAATACTCCTGTAGTCCAAAAAGCACTCTTATAAACTCATAAGAAGGCAACAACCCAAAGGAAAAAATAGGCATAAGGACACAGAGGACACAGATAAAAACTTAAAAGAGCACTGCAACATGATGCCATCTTTCTTCATGGGAACAGGAAAGACTGACACATTTTTATCACACTGAGTATTGGTGAGGCAGTGGTGGGCCTGGCACCTGCCTAAGTGGGAAGGCTACTTGGTTATTGCCATCACAGCTACAAACACGCATCCTCTTTGACCCAGCACTTCCACGGTTGGGAATTAGCCCACAGATACACTTGCCTATGTGTGAAAGGGTGAATGTACCAGATCATTCACTGCAGCATTGTTTATGACCACAAATACCCAAAACAATCCATATGATGATCAAGAAAAGACTGATCGGGCTTCCCTGGTGGCGCAGTGGTTGAGAGTCCGCCTGCCGATGCAGGTGACACGGGTTCGTGCCCCGGTCCGGGAGGATCCCACATGCCGCGGAGCGGCTGGGCCCGTGAGCCATGGCTGCTGAGCCTGCGCGTCTGGAGCCTGTGCTTCGCAATGGGAGAGGCCACCACAGTGAGAGACCCATGTACCGCAAAAAAAAAAAAAAAAAAAAAAAGAAAAGACTGATCCGTTTGAATATGGTTCATACAGTAGAATACTGTGTCACTACTAAAGCAGATTGAGAGCCGTCTCCCTATACTAACAGTAAGTGATCTCCAAGATATGTTGTTAAGTGAAAAAAAACAAAGTGCAGGACAATATGTTTAATATGCCATTTATGGCAGAAAAAAATTGCATTCGTATGTGCTTGTAGGTACATCGACTACTTCTGAAAAGATATACAGAAAAGTGATGGCAATGGCTACCTCTGGGAGGGGATGGGGGAAGCAAGGGGGTAGAAAAGAGACAATTTTCCCTGTATATCTGTTTGTACCTTTTGAAGTTTTTCCCACTACTTATGTAGTCTTTTCAAAAGATAAATGAAATAAAATATAATAAAGCTCCCTTGGGGTGCACATTTCCCATTTCTCAGCCCTCAGGCTGGTCCAAGCTCCACCCTCTCATAGATTTCCCCCAAATTGCTAGTTTCCCTCTGGCCCCATTAGACCCTGCAGACGATGTGGAGACAGCCCCCAGGAACTCAGATGGAGGAACGAGTGGGGTGCTGCCCACCTTCAGGGGAAAGAGACAAGGCCAGAGCCAGAAGCAGACTTTTCTTCTTTTCTTCCAGCATTCAGATTTCCACAACTGACTTTTTTCCCACATTTTCTTATTGTGGTAAAAACCACATAACATAAAATTTACCATATTAAGCATTTTTAAGTGTTCAGTTCAGTAATGTTAAGAATGTTCACATTATTCTGCAACAGAGTTCTAGACTTTTTCATCTTTCCACACTCAAACTCTATGCCCATGAAAAACCGATCTCCCCCTCCTTCCCCTCCAGCCCTTGGCAACCACCTTTCTACATTCTGCTTCTATGCCCGAGGCATGATCCCTGCTGGGAAGATGGGCCCAGGGCCAGAGTTCCCAGGGGGTCCCGGCACAGTGTACACACACCACTCACAGCTCAGGCAACCCCATCCTGTCCTCCATACATGCAGCATATTTTCAAGGTTGAGAGCATGGACATTCCAGCCTTCCACTCACAAGGCTGTATGTCCCTGGGCAAGTCTCAGCCTGTTTCCAGCTCAGTAAAATGTCAACTCACTTATAGTCATGGTACCTTCCTTTCCATGGGATTGGATGTAGTCGAGCATATTAGATGAGTAGCCTGGCCCATGATACAGGCTCAGCAAATGCTAGCTTTGATCAACATTATCATTGGAGAAGCTCACATCTTAGTCTCAGTTCTCCGGATCCGTGCATGTGTGCATCTATCCATCTACCCATCCATCCATCTGTTGCCTGTTGTCCTATGAAGGACGCCCTGTCCTGTGTAATGGGGAAGGGTTGAGGTCACAGCCTTCCCAGGACCTGAACATATATTCCTTGAAGAGAGAGGAGTAAGCCTGTAGGTCACCACAAGTCCTCAGGAAAATCGCTGCCCTCAGAGGTTCCTAACCGGTGATCTATGGAATTGGAGCAGAACCAGGCAGATGGGGCTGTTTTTCCTGAGAAAGGCTCCTACGGGTCCTCAAAGGGGCCACAATCCATCACAAGTTCAGAACCCTCCTCCACCTGCTGCCTGGTACCTGACAGCTTCTGATTGCCTTGGCCTACCCTCCATCTCCCTCCTTGAAAGGTGGGCTCTCCACCAGGGCTACCCATTAAGACACAAGCCCAACAGAGCACAACCCAGGCTCTGGACCAGGTGGAAGTGGGTCTGGGGTGACTTGTTGGTAAGTAGTGCACTGGTGTGAGTGTGGGTCCATCCCCACAACACATCACCTCTGGGGGAATGAGCACATTGATCCCCTGGGCCCTGAAAGCTTAAGATGTGATCGTGGTGAGCTTCATACCACACTTCCAGGCGCTCCAGCCCATTACTGAAGGGGGATGCTTCCAACGGAGCTTGGAAAGAGGTGCAGTAGAGTAGACCTGGCGGTGAAGGGAAATATCCATTGTGTAGCCCATGGCTTGGCAAGTGACAAAACAATGTACTGTATGGCCTCGGTTTCAGAAAAAAAGCCAAAATGCATATATGCATGGAAAAGAAAGTCTGAAAGAAGAACATCGAAACCTTAAAAGGGGGGGACTTCCCTGGCGGTCCAGTGGTTAAAACTCCGGGCTTCCACTGCACGGGGCATGGGCCCAATCCCTGGTCAGGGAACTAAGATCCCACATGCCGCATGGCATGGCGAAAAACCAAGCGAACAAAAAAACCTTAAAAGAGGCCAACTCTGGATACTGGAACTATAGATTATTTTTATCTTATTTTCTATCATGAATGTGTATTATATTTTAACTCTGCAGTTCTCAACTGGGGGTAATTCTGTCCCCAAGGGGACATTTGGTAACTTCTGGAGACACTTTGGTATCACAACAGTGGGGGAGGGGTGCATGTGGGCTACTGGCATCCAGCAGGTAGAGGTCAGTGATGTTGCTAAGCATCCTACAATGCACAGGACAATCCCTGGTAACACAGAATTATCTGGCTGAAGTGTCAGTAGTGCCGAGACTGAAAAACCCTGAGGAAAACGTCAGAAGTCTCTCTAACAGAGAGACTGGGGTGGGGCAGCATGAGGCACTGCAAGCCGAGTTAGCCTGTCCCACGGGCCGAGTGGCAACCCCTTCTCACCCACCTCTCCATGTCTGAGTAGACATATATGGGCTCTCCAGCAGGCAAGCTGTGGCCTGGCCAAGGGGCCAACGGCCCCCTCTCAGGAAGCTGTGAGTTTCCTGGGGCCCAGACTATAGCTGGAGGTTCACAGCTCCCAGCTCACATTCCCATCAGCTTCTCCAGTTTCACCTTTTCCCAAAGCCCATCCCTGTCTAACGAGAAGACCTCGACACATATCAACACTGTCAGAACCCTTAACATCGCTGCAATCACTGAAACCCCCAAGTTCTCAAACGTCCCGTTCCCAGCGTTTCGACAATGGCATCCTGTTTTCTTTTGGAAGGAAACCCAGGTTGGATTGATTAACAAATACAATCATTATTTAACCTCAGAACTTGGTTTTGAAATTAATTTACAATAAAAGAAAAAGTCCGTGCTAAATAATCTTTAATTATATGTTAAGGGCTCAGAATGGAAAACATTCAGGATCACAAGGGCACAACCAAGCTCATTAGCTCTGTTTTTGCTTCTCAAGTATCCCTACTGGTACTCACTGAGGGTCCAGGCGGAGAAAAAGGCTTTTAAAATCAGACCGTTGAGAACTTCACCCAGAACAGCCACAACACAAAACTCTTTTAAATAAATCTTTGGATGATGAAACGGTGAGGGTGCATTTACACTGGCAGCTAGGCACAGGCATAGGGAAGCCATCTCTTCCTGGAAGCCCACAGCCTCCTCGGTTCACCAGGGAGAGTTCATTCATTCCAGTGGCTCGAGTGCACTTGGTCCCTGCCGCTCTACACACCCCCACCTATGGAGGGGCTGCTGGTGGGTGGACCTCAGCGGTGCCCCTCTGGGTGGTAGCGGGACAGGAGCAGCAGTGTATGTTTGTCCGGAATAAGGGTCACAGCCATCAGGGAGATAGTTGTCTCATTTCCCCTGCAACCGGGGCTCCGGTTCCTGGGGACTTTCCCACTGGAACCTTCACAGGACAGGTCTCGCCAACACAAGGATTTCTTTTTCTTGGACAATCCTCTGCCAGCCTCTGACACTGCTCCCCTCTCACCCTCCAATCCTCTGTGCCTGGACAGGTGGTGGTCCCCTGTGTGGCCCTGACCACCAGCCCCATCTCCATCACATGAAGATCCTTGGCCCCAGGCCTCTGAGGCTTCTTGAATGAGCTCGGCCCAACCTTATCCTTGGAGGTATCTGCAGCCTGCATAAGTAGGGGGTTCAAGTCATGGTGACCAGGGCAGGCTCAGTGCCTACTCTCACTCCTGGAGTCTCCCCCAGAGAGACTGAGGCACTGGGGAGGGAGCCAAGTCCGAAGGGGCCAAGTTTGGGTCCATAAGGGACAGGAAAACAGCCCAGGTGGGCCGCACTGGATTCAAAGTTGTGTTTGAGGGCCTGTGATTCCGGGGCCTATATTTCTTCAGGAGCAGGGGGCAAGCCAGACAGGGTTCCAGGCTCAGATCCTGCAGCTATGATGAGCAAGACAGTCAGATGCTGCTGAGGCTGCCCCAGCGGGGGTAAAATTCTGAGGCCAAGGAGAAATGGAGCCTCATGAAAAGAAGCCGTGAGAGGGAAAGGAGAGGAGGAGGGGAAGTGAACAGACAGGCAGGAAAGACAGAACTCATTGAAACTCACCAGCTCAGAGCCTGCAGTGCTTCAGGTTGAGGCCAGACTCTTCGAAGTAGGGCTTTTGGGGAGACTGTAATTTGGGCCAGTCAGCATCTGCCTGAGCCTGGCTTAGGGGACTGTTCTGGCTTGCCCTCTAATCAGCGCAGAATTGCCCCTCGAAGGGATCAGCCCTTTACGTTACCAGAAGTTAAAGGCCTCCTGCCTCTTGGGGCCCTGAAGGCCCATGGGGGTCCCTCTCACTCCCTTCCTCTCCACTTCCCCCATTGGCTCATCTTCTCATCTGAACTACCTGGCACAGCTTGAGTAGAGCAGGGCATCCTGTCTGGGAAGTTTCCAGGGGCTCTGCCAGCTGTTAACCAGCCTTCACACCCTCTCCCTGGAGTCAGCCTTTCCCAGCTGCCTCCCTCACCTCACCAGAAACTGTTGCCAAGGCCCAGGGGTCAGGCCCAGTGGGAAGGGGGCTGTCCCACATCTCCCAGGCCTTGCTGGTACAGCCCGGCCCCTTGGCTGGCCCTGGGCCAATCCAGCAGGCTTTGTGCGTCCAGCCCTGTGCATAGGCCACAGGTGGCGTCTTTCATTTATTAATTTAGACTTTATTCCCCACCTACTTCTCATAAGGATCTGAGGCCCCTCAGGGAGTACTTAGTGCCCAGGGGTACAGACTCTGACACTGCCCAGGGCACATTTCTAGAAGGAGGTGTCAGAAGAGCTGCCCAAAGCCAGGGCTCTCTCTGGGGGCAAGCTGGATCAAGAAAGCATTTGCTGGAGGACACAAGCCAGCCAGAGCCAAGTCCCCTGCCTTCACATCTTACTCAGCTGGGCTTTGAGGGCACCCAGTCATTTGCATAGCATTAGCATTTATTTGCATACAATGCAAAGGGTGGAAAACCCCTCCCCAACAGTGGGCCCCAAGATTACAGTCCCTAATGCTTTGCTCCCATATCTGTAGCACCCAGTGGTAGGCAGAGGATCCTGCCTGCGATCTGGGCCTCCTACCTAGAGGTGGCAGCCACTGTGAAGGTGGTAGCAGCAGCAGACACAGGCCTTGAAAAACAAGAGACTTTCACATGTGACTCACACACCAAGCACTAAAAGCAAAATTACAGTGTGAAAACCAGAGATAGCAGAGCCTTTTCTGGGGAATCCCCTCCAGCTCCCTTCTGTTTCACTCCTTTAAAAAGCCCTGGCACCACCCAGCACTCTGGAACCCTCCAGGAAAGTGCCATGCGTTCCCAGCCATGACGGGCAGGGGCTGTGCCACCAGGCTGGGTTCCTTGATGCCCTCTCCTGGGCCTCTGGGTAGGAGCAGAGAAATAGGCAGAAGTGGATTTAACCCAGGATGTGTGTTAGGAGCTGGGGGGTCATTTGAGACCTCTGAGCAGTTGCTGCCTTCCAGGCCACAGGGCTACTTCACATTCATCTTTTCCCAGCCTGGATATCTCATTCTAATCCATTCTGTGAGCCATCCCATATCCCTCCAATAAACTCCTATTCTGCCCCCAAATTACCAAAGCTGATTTCTGTTGCTTACAAGCAGTAATCCCAACTGGCACATTCCCCATGACGGCAGAAGGCCCTGAAGTCCTTAGCAAAGATCATCTTCAGCTCCTGACACACCCCAGTGATGTCTGCCATCCCCAAGAGAGCAGCCTGGCTCCAAATCCTTCTCCTATCAGCTACCAGTATCCTGACCTTGGAAAGGCACTTCCTCCCTTTGAGGCTCTAGTTCCCTCACTTGCAGAATGAAGCTGCTAATCAGGAAACATAGGCTTGGAGTAAAGATTCCATGAGATAAGCACAAGCTGAGGGATGAGTGGGGACTCAGCAGACCTTAATTTCCTTTAATTGCCATATTTGCAGTCATACCAACGTTCTATTAATTCTTCTGATTACTTTATGTCGTTATTATTTTCATTGTTATTGTTAGAGGCAAGAATAACATGGTACACTCATGCATTATCCTGTGAAGTAGGAAGGCAGTCATTACTGTTCCTCACTTTACAGAGAAGGAAACTGAGGACCAGAGAGAGTGACTTAGAGGGCAGGCTCCCAAGTCAGATTCTGTGGGTTCAGGTCCCATCCCCATCACTAACAAGCTTTGTGACCTTGGGCCAAGTTACCGGTCCCCTCAGAATCTCTGTTTCCTCATCTAATAAAATGGGGGTAATAAGAGTGCCTGCCTCACAGGCTGGATATTAGATAACACCAAGGAATTATTACTCATTTTTTTTTGTATGTGATAACAGCTTTGTGGTTATTAAGAAAATGTCCAGGGCTTCCCTGGTGGCGCAGTGGTTGAGAGTCCGCCTGCCGATGCAGGGGACACGAGTTCATGCCCTGGTCCGCGAAGATCCCACATGCCGCGGAGCGGCTGGGTCCGTGAGCCATGGCCGCTGAGCCTGCACGTCCGGAGCCTGTGCTCCGCAATGGGAGAGGCCACAACAGTGAGAGGCCCACGTACCGCAAAAACAAAACAAAAAACAAAATGTCCATGTTTTTAGAAATACATACTAAAGCATGCAAGAGTGAGATGACATTATATCTGGGATTTGCTTTAAAATATTTAATTAAAAAGAGAGAAAGAAAGCAAAGGAAGGAAGGGAGGGAGGGAGGGAGAGAGGGAGGAAGGAAGGAAGGAAGGGGGAGGGAGGGAGGAAAAGCAAAACATTTGTGGTAAATCTTGATAATTGTGAAATTGGGACGATGGGATATAGGTGGGTTCATTATACAATTCTCTCTACCTTTAAGATTTCTCAGTATAAAGAAGACCCCACCTGCCTCATGGAGCTGTTGTGAGGCTTCGGCTGTGCTGGCCCACAGGAGGCACTCAGTAAATGCCAGGTGACATTCTTACCGCCATTACTGTTGCTACTATCCTTCCAGCTTGAGCAGCTGAGCCGGGGTAGAGCCGGGCCTCGTGGCCCTGTCACTCTCGGGGCAGCCCTCACCGTGGGACCTCACCAGCTGTGTACCACAGGTCTGTCAGCAGCACTGAAGGTGGGGCTCAGACCGAGGCTCAGGAGCAACTGGAGGCTTCCAAGCTCTCGTGCAGCCTGCCACCCCCGTCAGGCCCCGTGTGAACGATTCTGCTCTAAAAGACCCCCTTCTGGGGCTCAGTTGAACCTGCACATCCGGCCGCCAGGCCTGCTCCAGAGCCCAGGTGAGAACCCTGTCACAGCTCCCTGATAACTGAGGGAGGTGAATTATGCCAGTGAGACCGAGCGTCTGTCCTCTACTCTAGTATTCGGTGGGGGCAGCTATAGCGAGAGGCGGGGATCCAGTGTCCGCGCGCCAACCTCCTTGCTTCCCACCCCTGCCGTTCAGACACAGCCTCTTCCAGATCCAGCCACCAGGGGGCGCTGTGCGCGGGTCCGGCTGCTCCCCAGCAGGATCCAGCCTCCCCACCACTGGGAGGGAGGAGGCTGTGGAAGCAGCCGCCTGGTCACCCGAGCCGGCCCGGGCAGCGAGGGCGTGAACTACTTGTAATGCAGCAAGCTCCCAAGCCCCACTCTACCCCGAAAGTGTTTATTTACACCTGCATTTTTTTTTAATGACATTAAGTGGTTTATTTTTTTATTACAAAAGCAGCTCGTGCTCAATATACTAAATGTGTGCTTTGGATTTTTGTTTATTTTGCTGCACGTTTCACGATGTCCTGAGCTTGGGGCAGGGGGCTCCTAAATTCTTTGAGCTATGGAGTAGAGGAAGGAGCGCCAATGATTTGTGAGACCTGCCTCTCTGGGCCTCTTTCCCTGCCTGCACATTCAGGGGTCCTGGCAATCTCCTGAGTCTCTCTGAGCTCTAGCCATCTGGCTTTCCTCAGTGCTCAGGGCTGGTCCAGGGAAGAAAGGATGACGAGCACCTCCTAACCTTTGCTCCAAAGGCCCCCGTCCCTGCCTCCCATCTCATTGCCCTCCAGTGCAGCTCTGACCCCTCCTCCAGGGACCCTCCCTGACCACTCTGGTCCTCACTGCTCTCCTACCCTCTGAGGCCTGCACAGCTAGATTCAGCTGTCTGGGGCCTGGAGTTACACCAGGCCCTCGTCCATACAGTGGAACTCTTTAACTTCCCACTGACGATCCCCCATTTTCTGGGGGCTCTGGCACCGGCAGTCAACAAGACAGTCCTGGTCCTCTCTGTGCCGGCACCACAGCTCAGCTCCCTGACTAGCCCGTGAGCTGGTGACCCCTGGGCACCTTTGGGACTTTCTGTGGGTGTAAAGGGAAGACCAAGACAGCATTTCCCACGCTGGTATGCCGTGGGTCTGTCTCAGGTACAGGTCTCAGCAACCAAAGGGGTTTCAAGTGCTTTCCCCCTACAGATCTGAATCTCATCTTTGAACACAAAACGAAAAATTAGAGCTCAACCACAAAAGCAAGAGTAGTTCTAGAACCAGCCAGGTCCCGCCCCTACTATTTTGGAGGGGGAGGAGCTGAAGCAAAAAGCCTTGGAACTTCTGTCCTTCCCGGTTTGGGGTCCCGCGTACAAGGCTCAGCAGGAGGCCAGGAGTATTTCTCTGGCTCCAAGGTGGAGGTATGAATTCAAGTTAATCTCTGAGAGCTCTGCAGTCCTGCCCTCCCAAAACTGGCTGCCAAGCGCTAGCCCCACCGTCAGGATGGAAGGGCCATCCCAGCCCCTGCCTAAGGCCCAGAATCTGCTGCAATGGGCCAGTGGCTATGGCCCAAGTGCTGCAGCTGCAGAAACCCCCGCCCCAGCCAGAGCAGCTGCAAATTTCGGAAGGGGAGTTTTCTGCTTAGACCTAGTCCCGCAATGAATCAGGATGAGCAGAGGGGCCCCACGAAAGCCTTTTCCCATCCCCTATTTTGTCAGGCTCTGCCATGTGCCCATTTCCCCAGGGCACTACAGGCCCCAAGAAGTAAGTTGACTTGTTTATGGTCAGTGGTCTCAGCTGTGCTAGAAGCTTCCCTCAGCAGTGGGGACAGCCCCGAAAGGGGGAGAATGTTGGAGAGAAAGAGAAGGGGTGGGTCACGGCACCAAGGGGGCTTGTATGTGCAGGGCTAGAAGAACCAAAGCCACTTAGAACAAGAAAAAGAATTCCCAGTTCAAAGGGGTGCCTTCTCCCCCAAGTGCTGCCCTCAGAGCTGGGTCCACCCTGGTGGCCCCTCAAGCCTGTTAGAGGCAGGGACAGGGAGAGGAGGGAGGCAGGGGAAGCTGCTTTTAAACCGCCTCCCACCTACCTCCTGCTTCAGCATCTTCCAAAACCACAGGCTGAGAGGAGAAAGAAAAGAGGAGAGGAGAGAAGTTCCAAAATTTTATTAAAGACAAAGCTTGACCAGAAGGGGAAACCCTTTAAGATATCAGTAATAATAGAGCAGTGAACAAAAAGTAAAAACAGCAGAGCTGACAAGGAAAACCGCAGTTGTCATCAGAGGCCCACCAGTGATCCAGAGGCGAAGAGATGTACTTTCACCGCTGCAGAATGGAGACTGGCCTTTGGGACAGTGACTTGGAATCACCTCCCTGGCAAAGAGCTTCTGACTGCATGGACCTGTCTATCTGACAGCCAGGAGAGGCTGGGAAAGAGCTTGGCATCCCTGAGCCTCCTCATCCCAGTCAGAAGCCCCAGAGGCTGTAGCTCTGTGTCCCAGTAGACAATAAGGCCATCTCCCCTGACGGTTTCTGAGGAGTACTTCTGTGCCGAAGGAGGCCATGGGGGAGCCTCCAACCGCGAGGGATTCCTTCTGTCCTCCCACTGTCCTCACACAAGGACAGGGGAGATGTCTCTGTGGGCTGCGGAGTTACTGATAATTTGGAGCCCCGGCAACCCGGGTTTGAGCTGTGTGACCTTGGGCAAGTCACTTCCTCTCTCTGAGCCGCAGTTTCCTCATCTACCTCTCAGGGTTGTTGTAAGGATCAGATGAGATAACAGAGGGGAGGGAATTTTGTAAACAGTGAAGTGCAGTGTCTGGAGACTTCTGGAATCCAACAGGTATTTATTGGACATCTGTTCTCTGCCAGGCCCTGGCTCAGCCCAGGGCACACAGTCATGAGCAAGAGAGAGGAGTCCAGCTGGGACAGAAGAGAAAATGGGAGTGAGCAGGACACCTTAGGCCCACAGCCCCACACCACCCAGAGAGACTGTGTCCTTGTCCAGCTCCTGTCCCTTGTCCCTGGAGCTTGTCTGGGGTGGCCCAGCTCCCTCAGCAGTGTCACCGCCAAGGCAAACACTGCCAGCCCAGAACTCTGGCTACTTCCAGGCCCCCTCCTCCCCATCATGGAGATTACTCAGCTGGAGGAAGCAGGGCTGTAATTTGTAATCGGAGTCACCCAGCAACGTTTCCACAAATTAGTCAGAGAAATCTCTCCCAGGCAGCAGCCACGAGAGGGGGCTTCCAGCCTGACCAAGGCGGATGGGGGTTGGGGGACGCCTCTGACCCCTTCCTGCCCACTGATCTGTTGTTACCCTGCTCTCATTGGCACCTTACCTCCCTAGAGAGGCTGCAAACCCGTGGGGCAGCAGAGCCGAGTGACGGAGAGCCAGACCACCCAGAGTTTAAACCTTCACCCTGCCTCTCATCAGCTGTGTGACCTTGGGCAAGGAACTTCACCTTCTCAGATTCACTTTCCCTAATTTCCCTAATAATAGTAGTTTCAACCTCATTAGGCTGTTGTGGAGACTAAACAAGGTGATTGATATAAAGACCTTTGCACGGTACTAGGCTAGGCATAGGTGAGTTTATCAATTAATTTTTATCTCTTTAACAAATACATGGTACTTACTATGGACTATTATGGACCACAAACAATAACTCACTTCATCCTCACAAGAACCGAATGAGGGAGGTATTATTATCTTTCCGTCTTACAGAGAAAACTGAAGCACAGAGAGGTTAAGTGACTTGTCCAAAGTCACAGAGCTACCAAGTGGCAGAACCAATATTGAAACCCAGGCTCTCTCCTCTCCTGCTTCTTCCCGTCTTTCTCCTCAGCCCCTGGTTTTAGAAGTTGCAGCAAGAGAGGGGAGGCTGATTTAAGAATAAGACCCCTCCCACCACCAAGCTCTGTCCTCCGTGACCCCAGCAGGCCTAAGGCAGGTACCTGGGCACAGAACAGCCTCCAGCTCCATGATGTCAGCCACTGAACTAAGCTGCTGCCTCAGAAAGGTGACTCTGTGGTTATTAACCCCCTTGAGATCAGCCTCTTACAGCAACACCCTCTCCCCTCCAGCCTCCAGCCCCAGTTTGGAGCCAGAAGTATCCAAGCTTTTGCTCTCACTCTCAGACACCTGCGGTGGACTCAGATGGGCCAGGGAGGGGCAGGCCCACTCAGGAAGTACAAGGGACTGCCCACAGCCTCAGAGGAGCCTCAAGGGTAGAAATGCCCTCAGTGGCTTCCCTCCCTTGGAAGCCCCCAGCCTCTGCTCATACACCTCTGGTGACAGGGAGAGCTCACTTGCTCTGTTGGTGGCCTGGGCGGCCCACGATTGGCCAGTTCTGCCTGGTAGACGTGCTTCCTCAAGCCAGATGAAATCTCTCCATGTAATTTCCTCCCATTAGTCCTGCCTCTGCCCTCAGGCGCCACAGGCCAGCTGGCTCCCTCCGGCCTGCAGACATCTGGAGATGGCCATCTCTTGGCAGGAGGAGTCCCTACTCAGGAGTCCCCACTTGAACACTCAGTGGCCTCGGCCTGGCCTCAAAAGGCAGGGTTCCTGGTGCCTTCCCCACCTTGGTTCCTGTTCTCCACTCATGACTAGCAGGACTGCAAGATGGCAGGACAGCCTCTGCTAAGCACTTTGAAGGGCTGGTCCTGAGCTCAGCCCTGCTGGCTGGGATCAATAATAATAATTGAAACTGGTCGCTACTTAGCAAGAACCTACTCCACACGTGACACTGTGCAAAGTACTTTACAAGCAGGAACTCATCGCATCTTCCCAGCTTTTGAGACAATACTATCATTGCGCCCACTTAACAGATGAGGAACCGAAGGCTCCAAGAAAGAGGGGACTTGCCCAAGGTCCCACCCACAATGAGTAATTGCAGAAGGCCTGGTTCACACACAGGCTGTGAGCTCTAAGCCCCTCTCTTGACCACCAGACAACACAGACAGCAGTCAAGGGACAGGAGACTCACTCACAGGAAACAGAGACTGAACAGCTCAGGAGCAGTTGAGGGGTTCCAATTCTAAAGGCAATGGGAGTCTGGAAGGGAGAGAGATCCCTGTGGACCCAAGTAAGTGGGAAGGCTTCCTGGATAAGGGAGAGACCAGAGATGAGCCTTGAAAAAGCAAGACATCTCAGACACTGCAGAATTCCCAGCTAACAAACCAATGGGAATAGCCCCTGGGAGTTTGAGGAACTGAGGTGGGTTGGACCTTTGCCCAACAGCCCCATCCCATGGGCAGCAGGCATTTATTAAGCGCCACAGTATGCTTGGTCCATATTAGCACTCAGCAATGGCACAGATGAAGGTTCCGTGATTCCAAGAAGCTGAGACTCCAGTAGGCCTAGAGTGAAGCCTGGTTAGAGCTGTAAAGACCAGTTTGGGGTGCAAGTGTTGCTAATTTCCTCCATATCAGGGACACAAATTGGAACATGTTCTGGATAAGGAGTGCCCATCTCTGCCTCCTGAAACCAGGGATACCAGCATTTCCCAAAAGACTTTCAGGGGAGCCACGTTCTTTGGAAAATCATACATGGAAGAATAGTTTTACGGTCAGATAAGTTTGGAAGGCACTTAACCAAAGAAGGCTAGACAGGACTTTCCTGGAGCAGGACTTCTCAGAATCTTTACTGGCCGTGTACATTGGGACTGGCAGTGACTCCAGGGTCTGGCCCAGGTCCCCTTTAATCCTCCCTACCTCCCATGTCCTGTTGCTCCTCCCCCCGCCCAGCTGCTAGAAAAGAGGGGGCACTCTACTTGGGGCACTGAGCCAGAAAGCCTTGAAGCCCAGTGCAGGATGGTGGATGACGCACCCAGGAAGTAGTCTGTCCTAGGAGAGGAGGTAAACAGGGAGAGCTGGTGTCTGGGGAGGTAGTACTTGGGAGAAATTGTCCCAGTTGGTGGGGGGCTGAGGGGACTGTAGGAACTGGGGCATGAAGGTGTGCCATTCTGGGCAAGGCTCAACAGATAGCCAAACTCTCCCCCAGGATCCTGGCTCACCTAGGCCCCAGAGACCCTATGGGGTCAAAGTTCATCACAACCCAGAGTGTGGGCTACTGCCCCACCTCCTAAATTCTACTTGCCTCCTAGGCTGACTTTCATCCTCCAGAAGCCCTCCGTGTCTACCATGACATGCGTACAACAGCCATGTTTCCAAACCCCTGGCTCCTGGGAACTCTATTGGCCTGATGTCCCCCGCAAGACGGCAAGTTCCTAGAAAGCGGGTACTGGGCTTGCTACTTTCTCCCTGAATTCTAAGTGGTCACTGCTGTGAATGAGTCACCCATCCATCTATCCACCCACTCATCCATCCACCCATCAAGTAAGTCATCCATCCAAAAATGTCTGAGCACTGCAGTTCGCCAGCTCTGTGTCACACCCTAGTGATAAGCAGCAAAGCCCTGACAGCCCTGTTTCAAAGAGACATCGAATGGTACTTTCCTGGTAAGACGTTCATACGTCCACGTGTCTCGGGCCGTTCCCACACCCCAAACAGGAGCGAACGTGGGCACACTCTTCCGTGAAACTGCCGGCGACTCTCACATGGACACTGGGCCTCAGTGTCCCTCACTTCCTGTTGCATTTGGAGTGCCTCTTGTCTCTCACCTCTGGACTCATCGCCACAGACTCCTCACTGCATCCCTGAAACTAGGTAAGGGGCACTGGGCCCGGAGAAGGCAGTTCACCCAGCAGGCCAGGGGTGGAGCTGGGTACGGGACACAGCCTCCCACTACTGAGCTCCCGGGAGACCAGTGCGCCCTGGCTGCACAGTGCTTGGCACGCAGCAGCCACTCCCAGCTTGCCTTTGCTGCTGACACCTTGGTGCCTCTGACTCCAGACCCCTTCCTGTGGAAACCCAGGACTCTTTATTCCTCTGGGTGAGCAAATCCCAGCCCCATTCACTGGGAACAATAGCTGGTCCCATGTGGGAAATTAGCCCCGGGAAACTGTCATAAGGAGCCCTCTGAACCTGTGGGGCAGCTCTCTTTATAATCTCACCACCACTACGACCCCTCAAGCCAATTTGGCCAAACTTCCTTGGGTTTTCATCAGGAAAAGCTAACATCGAGCTTCATTATTAACTATATTTTAAGAGTAATTCTCGGGCTTCCCTGGTGACGCAGTGGTTAAGAATCCGCCTGCCAATGCAGGGGATACGGGTTCGAGCCCTGGTATGGGAAGATCCCACATGCCGCGGAGCATCTAAGCCCGCGAGCCACAACTACTGAAGCCTGTGCGCCGAGAGCCCGTGCTCCACAACAAGAGAAGCCACCGCCATGAGGAGCCTGCACACCACAACGAAGAGTAGCCCCCGCTCGCTGCAACCAGAGAAAGCCAGTGCACGGCAACGAAAACCCGATGCAACCAAAAATAAATAAATAAATTTATATTTTAAAAAAAAGAGTAATTCTCGGTTAGTGCAATAATTGCGGGGGAGGGGGTCTGGGGGAGAAACACAGAAGATTATAAAGATGGAAAAAATGACCCCAAACCCTGTTGCTTCATTTTATTTATTTATTTTTTAAATGTATTCGTTTATATATATTTTTTTGGCTGCACTGGGTCTTTGTTGCCGCCTGCGGGCTTTCTCTAGTTGCAGTGGGTGGGGGCTACTCTTCGTTGCGGTGCGCGGGCTTCTCATTGCAGTGGCTTCTCTTGTTGTGGAGCACGGGCTCTAGGCGCGCAGGCTTCAGTAGTTGTGGCTCACGGGCTCAGTAGTTGTGGCATGTGGGCTCAGTAGTTGTGGCTCGCAGGCTCTAGAGCACAGGCTCAGTAGTTGTGGTGCACGGGCTTTGTTGCTCCGCGGCATGTGGGATCTTCCTGGGCCAGGGCTCGAACCCGTGTCCCCTGCATTGTCAGGCGGAGTCTTAACCACTCTTGCTTCATTTTAAAGGCAGCTGCCAGAGCAGTCACATCCCAGCAATTGTGTGTCTTTGCCATTCTGCAGGCCACAACCTCCCACATGTACAGACACACATGCACAGACGTGCAGTGAAACTACACAGAGTTTTCAGAGAGCAAACTGTGTTTCTAGTAACAAACCAGTCTGACTCTAGGACGTGTGACCAGGCTTTGCCCCGAGAGAGAAAGCTCCATGGGAAGTGTTCCTGCCTGGAGCCAGCAGCCCAGCCTCCAGGCAGCGTTCAGCAAGCCCCGACAGGATGCCAGGCGGCTGGCGGGCAGGAAGAGACCCACTCTGAACCTCTCTCCCCGTTGTAATTTACCAAATCCATCTGGGGCTCCTTTGAGCTGTTTTCTGGAAACACCACATTTCAAGGGTCTCCCTGTTAGAAAAGGTCAGAGAGTTCATGCGGGCCTTTCATGTTAAAGGAACTTGAAAGAAAAGGAAAGGAAATGTATATTTTCAGCCTTAGTTGTGATTAAGTGAGCTCAGGCCATGAGAACATTTAGATGATTTACATGACATTACATGAAGAGCCAATTAGCCTAACAACTTCTGAAAAATATCTAGCTCAAGAGCACCCATTTATTAGAGTGCTTGGAATGTGCTGGGTGTTGTGCTAAGCTCTTTCCTAGGATACATGAGTCATCTCAGCCTTGCTCCCACAGTGTGAGGCAGGCTCTGGGGTGACACCCATTTTACCCCTGAGGAAGCTGAGGCTCAGAGAGGGTCGGTGATTTATCTGCGGTCCCCCAGCTAATAAATGACAGGGCAGGGATGGAAACCAGGTCTGTCTAAATCCAAACCTAGAGCTCTCTTGTTCCATCCCTCAACCCTTAAGAGCTCTGATTTTGTCCTGCGTTCAGCATCTGATGACAGCGCGATCCACCTGGTTCATTTGTGTGAAAATGAAGCCTGGGCTGCGTGAGTCCAGAAGATTCTGGGGCCTCCCTGCAGTTGGCCCTGGTCCCCAAACTCCCTGGTCACCTCCAGGAGGGGCAGCCACAGCAGATCCCACTCACCACACCACAGAGGAACCCCAGGGCCTATCATCTCTGTTTGGGATCTGAGTCAGCGCCCAGAGCAAGCAGTCTAGGGCGAGCCCAAGGGAGAGATGGTACGGGCTGAGGTCTGTCTGACTCAAGGCAGATGCTCTGGGCCCTCTCAACCAGCAAAGGGCTTGAGCCACCCTATTCAGACCAGCCAGGAACTTTCCCCAATCCTCCTGGTGGCCCCTGTATGCAACGTGAGCCACCCAGAAAGCTGGGATTCTATTAGTGACAGCTCATTCATCAGCATTTGTCTGCAAAGATCACAAGGCAGATAAGGACACCCTCTGGAATTTTAGAAGTCACCACACTAGAGTGTGGTGGTTAGGGTAGCTCAGGAGTCAGACTGCCAGGGTTCAGAATACTAATACCCTCACTTCTAAGCCGTGAGACCTGCAATGACTTATTCAACCTCTCTGAGCTTTTTAGTTTCCTCATTCATAAATGGGGATAATAGTCCCTATGTCATAGGATTGGTATATGGTGAATAAACGAGATAATGTGTGTGAAGCTCTTGCCATGATGCCCGGCACATAGCAATCACTCAGTAATATGAAGTCACTGTGTGGATGATGGATTCAGCGCTGACCAGACAAGGGGCTGCTGCAGAGGTGGGTATATATCTTATGGGGACAAGCCTGAATACCTTTTCCTCTCTATCTCTCCAAGCGCTACAGAGCCTTCCAGGCCCAGACGAAATCCGCCTCCTTCAGGAAACCAGCCTGACCGTTCCAGCCACATTGATCTCCCCATATCTGAGCTCCTTCTGCCCATCATCTGTACAGATTAATACAGTAACAAACTCGGCTCTAGTAATTTCTGAGCTTCTCAAACAGTCAATGCCTCCTGGAGGGCAAGTCCTCATTTCAGCCCCTCCCTTCTCCACAGCCTGAGTCCAGGTATAGGGTAGAGGCTCCCTCAGCAAGCCTTCAGGCTGATTTCAGTGTGGCTGTGGATGTCTGAGCCTCAGCTTCTCTCTCCCAACCTTACCCCACCTCACCCCTCTGTTCTCCCTACTCACCCACCCCCCTCCCCCGGTTCCACCCAGCAGGGCAAGAGGTTGGGGCCATGACCCCATAGGGCAGCAGATCCCAGACCTTAGGATTTCACAGCCCTATACAATGTCCAAAGAAATTTGGGGTGGCAGAGAGAACAGAGAGTGGCCAAGTTTTTCTTTTGCCAAATAAGAATATTTAAAAAATCAATTCTTACTATGATTTTAGTAAAGAAAGGCTGTTTTCATCCCAATAGAACAGAAAGTTCATAATCTCTGATTAAAGGCTAATACTTTAAGCTGAAAAAAATTTAGCCTTATTGAGAAAAACAAACCAACCACTTCACTGTTGCCCTGACTTCTCTCCTTTCTCCATGGAGAAAACTTCAATCCCCACTGGCCTATGTCCACTGTGACGGCATGGGTCTTCGGACCTTCTCCTGGAGGAAGGAGGCTCCTGCTAAGCTGGGGTCACCCGCAAACAGAGGAGGACCTCCAAAGCCTTTGGATTAGGCAGATTTGTATTCCCATTCAACTTCCCAGAGGACGCTCAATCCAAAACCAGACCCTGCAGCCTCAGGGGCAGGGGATGGGGGGAAGCTGTGGGCCCCTCCTCCTGTACCCTCTCCCCTCTCAACTGGGCCAAGTCAGGCTGGAACAACCCTCCCCCACACACACACTCTAGAGAGGATGAGTGAGACTGAGCAGCAAGCTCACAGCCAGGAAAGGAGCCAGGGGAGACCTAACGGGCAGGGTCTTCCCACATCTCCGTCACCAAGCTGAGCACCAGTGCCCAACCCCCTCCCCCCGACCCCCACCCCCACCCCGCCTCGCCCCTCCAGCACCGGGAAGGGAGGAAAATTGGGCACTCTAGCCCTGAGGTGGGGGGGCCGAGGCGCCCCGCTGGGCGGGTGCAGATAGGATCTGAACGCAGAGAAGGGCGGCCGTGGCTCTTTGATCCGCAGCCAGCGCGGCTGGGCCTGGACCCGCAGGGGCGGCGCGGCCCTCTTCCGGCCAGGCTTTGCGCCGCTACAGGACTCCTGTGGGACTCTGAACCGGACACGCGTCCAAGACGCTCTGGCCTCCTAAATACCCTCTGCACCAGTTGCTTTCGGGAGACGTGGGAACGTCTACACTGAATCCAGCACCGAAACCTGCTGGATTTACTGCACCGCGATCCGAAAGGGCCGGTGTCTTTCCTAGATGCAGTGGCTGAGCTGAGGTCAAGTGTGCTGAGGAGGCCCGCGTGGACATGACACAAGGTGCCTGGTAGATGCGATGGAAGGTGTCTCACGTTCCCGCCCTCCTCCGGCTACAGACCCTGCAGCCTAGATCTTGCGAGGGTCCGCCTGCGCCAGGCTCAGAGTCAATAGGCTCTGCGGGAATGCGACTTCCCGGTTAAGTTGCTGGGACCATTGACCCCTCGTCAGAATCCCGTGGCCCACGTAGCTGCCCACAGTCTCCCCTCCCCCGGCCGCAGGTTCCAGGCAGGGAACTCAGTTGAGCGAGGTGTTGGGGGTGGGATTGGGGGGTGGGGCTGGAGGATTGGAATGGGGTCTGGCGGGATATTTCCTCCCTGCCCTCTTGGCTGTGTTCGCGCCTCGGAGCCGCCACATGGCTGAGAGGCCCATCACATATGTGTAATGTATGAGTCCCTCATACAACAGGCACTCAATAAATGTGTGAGGGGTATATGCTTGCGTTAGCACTGTGTGCGGGCGACCTGGAAGGAGGGCCCAGATTGGCAGAAGGCTGCAAGATGCTTCAGAGAATGGAGTTTTGAGGAGTCCTAACTCTGCCGTCCCGGTGTTCGAGCACAGCCTCGAGCAGCCCCCGAGCTCTAGGAAGCCCCCAGTTCCAAGCCCAGGACATACTGGGCCCGGGGCACAGACTCTGCTCACACCTTGGCTCCCGTTCCAAGGCACCCACAAACTCCGTGCCTTCCGCAGCTGGCGGAGAAACCTGGGCGCAGGAAGGGACTCCCTTGTTGTAGGTGAGGAATCAAGGTCAAGAATCTCCTTTAGAGTCCCCGCATTTCAGGAGAAGTGTGATGCTTTTCAGGCTCCTCCGACGCCTCACCCAGGTTATGCCTGGGAGAGCGAGCCCTTTAAGTCTCTACCCACTGGGCACGTCCCGGCCTCTCCCGGGAGAGGAGGGGCGGGGCGATATGGCGCCGCCCATCGACAGGGCCCGCCCCCGGCGTCCCCGCCCCGCCCCCGACACTCAGCCGGCGGCGCCTTTGATGTTCGGACCCGCCAGCTCCCCGAGCTTCTCAGCCCTGCGTCCGCGCCCCGCGCCCGCAGCCCGCCCAGGCGGAGTCAGCCCGCGCTCCGCCCGCCGCGCTCCGGGCTCGGAGGTCCGGACTCCGGGCTCGCTGCCTCCCGGGCCGGCTCCGCGCCCCGCACCCCCGGCGCCCCGCGCCCCCGAGGGAGGAGCGCACCATGCCTCAGCTGGACTCGGGCGGGGGCGGCGCGGGCGGCGGCGACGACCTCGGCGCGCCCGACGAGCTGCTGGCCTTCCAGGACGAGGGCGAGGAGCAGGACGACAAGAGCCGCGACAGCGCCGCGGGCCCCGAGCGCGACCTGGCCGAGCTCAAGTCGTCGCTCGTCAATGAGTCCGAGGGCGCGGCCAGCGACGCGGGGGTCCCGGGGGCGGGCGCCGGTGCCCGCGGCGAGGCCGAGGTCGGGGCCGAGGTGAGCGCCGGCCCGCGCCCCGCTTCTCCCCCGCAGCCGGCACGCTCCGCCGGCCCCGGCGCTCGGCTCGCGCTACCCCGCCCCTCCCTCCCGCGGCCCTCGGGGGTCCGCATCCCTCAGACCCCTCCTGCCCCGGGCCCCGAGCCCCCAGCTTTCCCAGCCCTCTCAAGGCCCCTCTGGATCTCCCCGCAGGCCCTCGGGCGGGAACACACTTCGCAGAGACTTTTCCCCGACAAACTTCCAGAGTCTCTGGAAGACGGTGAGTTTCTGCCGGCCTGGCTCCCCTCCTCCCGCTAAGGCCCGGCCTCGGTGGGAGAGCGGGGCCTTTGCGGACGGGAGGGAGCCGATGGGGTGCCTCCCCCCAACTGCAGCTCGAGGAGGCGGTAAAACCGAGGAGGTGGGGGAGTGGGGGGCGGGTTTCCCGGGCGCCGCCGGGCTCGAGTCACTTCCGGTGCCCTGACCTTTATAGGAGTAAACAGACCCCCGCCATCTCCGCTTCCCCTCCTGCCCAGGTGACTGACTAATCCCCCGACTTGACGAGAAAACGTTGGCCAAGGTTCCTTGGCGGGAGGGCGGAGTGGGGGCCGAGAAAGGGAGGCCCGAACTCGGGGTCCTTCGTCGAAACTTGGCACTGCGGGCACCCCCAGCCCTTCAAGTCACGAACTTGAAGGGGACCCCTTGGCAATTCCGATTTTCTCTCTAGCGAGCAGACATCCTTCAGCCCGAGACGCCCGGGCTGGCGCTTCTGACCAGCTGTGGTTTTTCCAGGCCTGAAGACCCCGGAGTGCGCCAGCGGCATGTACAAAGACACCGTCTACTCCGCCTTCAATCTGCTCATGCACTACCCACCCCCCTCGGGAGCAGGGCAGCACCCCCAGCCGCAGCCCTCGCTGGTAAGTGGCCCCAGCAGCCCAGCCCGCCTTGTGCCTGCTACCTTCCTGATCAGGTATGTGAGGCATGGGCAAGACTAGACTTTTGCCTAGAACAAAATGGATACAGAACTCTGTTCTTGTCTCTTTCCCCATCCACACCCAGCGGGATCTGAACCAGAAGGAGAACTTTCCTGAAGTAAGGAGGGCTGCCCTAGGCACCCCACCTGCCTCCAGCGGTTGGCTTTTGTCTTCCAGCTTGCTCACGAGCAGGCGTGGGCCCTGTCCTGGTGCTAGGTGGTGCTGGGATGGAGTCGGCTTGGAGAACGGTTAAGCTGAGACCACCCACCCCTCCTGACGGTGGTGTGTGTGGTGTGCTCAGAGTTGTGAGCTTGGCTGTTAGCCTTCCCCCACTAAGCCCCAATCCTCAGTGTTCGGAGGAACGGGCAGAAAAGCTGGTCTGCTTCAGGTCTCCTGGTTGTACAGGAGAAACATGCTCTACTCGCTCTGTCCTTATTGGCATGAATGTGGCCTTACCAGAGAAACAACCCGAACACGATGTGTGGAAAGTGGGTTTTTATGAAGCTGGCTTGGTCTCAGATGCACCAGGAAGGGTTTGCAAAGGTGTTTCAAATCAGTAGTGTCAGTAAGCGGCCTGTTTAATGAATTTGCAAATTAAATTTAAGTCCCCAGTGCTTTGAGAAGATTCCATGATCATTACAAACCATGCTTTTTGCCCACTGGTGCAGATGACCTAAGGTGTGAAGAGCCTCTTCTGAATGCTGTAGAGCAGCGGTAAAGCTGCACTTACGAAAAATTCAGATTAGTGTTTCCGAGTGTGCTCAGCTGGCCGAAGTCAGGGGTGAGAGGAGAGCTTCTAGAGTTCATGTAAGGGTTTGGGGTTTTTGGTGGGTGGGTGTTGGGTGCAGATAGACCCAGGGCAGGTCAGGCCAGCAGTAGGAGGCTCACATGGCTAGTGGTGGGGGTCACTGAGAGGGCGGAGAGTGACTGCCAGGCTGTGTCAGATCAGGAGTGAGGAGGGTTGGTTCTGAAAGCTGTTTCATGCTGAAGCTGGTGGGACATGAGAAAGTAGATTGAGCCTTCTCTCCAGAAACCCAGGATGGAAAACCTGGTAGTAGGCAGCTGACTAGAAATAAGCTCCTTGCCCTTTGGACCCCCATTCCTTCATCTGTGAAGGAACATGTTGGTTGAGTGGTCTGTCTGGCTTTCTGCTCTGGGGTGGCTCCATCTGTGAGGTACTCGCTTCCTTCCAAGTCTGTGGGGCAAGGGGCTCACCTTCTGACCTTGCCACCTGACGCAGCAGCTCTCCCCAGAGACCTCTACCCTCCATGAGCTGATACTGAAGGATGCTTTGGGGGCCCCCTATAAGGTGTAAACCCTTAGATTTGGGGCCAAGTGGTGGGACCTGACCCACCACTGCCAAACCACAGGCACGTGAGCTGCTGACAGGGGGCTGGCGTCCCTGATAATCATGACTAAACAAAAGGCCTAGGACCCAAAGCAGACCTAGCAGGCAGATTCCCTCCAGCATCTTATGATTACCCAGAGGGGCAGGGAAAAGGCGGTGTTTCTGAGTTTCTTTCACAGCCTGGGCAAGTGGTAGGAGAGTGCCCAGAGTGGGAGTGCCTCGTTCTTCGTAAGGGTGTGGTGATGGGACCATTTGGTGTCCTTTAGCTTACACTGGTCAAAGTGTAGGCAGATGGATGGCTGCCTCTAGCAGTCAGGATTGTGGGGGGAGTAGGAACTAGGGCAGGCACACCATCACTCCCCTGGCCTAGATCATTCATTTTTTCAACTTTGGGCTCTTTCTCAAGGTACAGCAGATGCATTTCTATGTGTCGCACCCTCTCTTATAGGGGCAGATCCCTTTGTCCTCCTCCCCACACAGCTATAGCCTCCCGCAGCCTGGCTTATGGGAACACAGGAGGAGGGCAGGCTCTGGAGCTGACTTTCTGTGCCCTGGCATCGGCTGCTCCGTGGGGCTGGGGACAAGGACAGAGGCAAGGGCCTAAGGTAGGGAGATGCTGGGTGAGGAAGATGTACGTGAATATAAGGGAGCCTCCTTTAAGCAAATCTGATACTTACAACCAAATAGCAAATAAGAGTAGTAGTTCTTTGTGTTACTCAGAGTTGTGTGGACATATAAAATATGGTGAGGATTTAAAAAGCAAAATTAATTGACCCCATGTTTTGGGAGCACATTTATCATGTGATCCAAGGTTCATGTGTCTGGAATGAGAAAAGAAACTCTTACGATGGGTTAGGAGTCCCTTGTAGGGGACCTGAGGAAAATCACCTTTGGAAGTTTTTTTCCAAAGCTCTGCTTTCCTGAGCCCCTCTTCAGGGGACAGATGACACACTGGCCAGCCCCTCCCCGTGAGCCTTAGAACTTGGCCCCTCTTGCTCTTTGCACTTTCTGAGAGAATCCAAGTGGTCAACAGTTGTGCGGGGGAGCTCAGGGCCGAACGCTTGACCTCCCCTGACAGTGGGGAAAACCCATGCCAGGGACCTCATCTGCCCTTGTGTAAGTGGAATACCCACGCAGCTACTACGCTGGACACCTTAAAGCAGGC
This sequence comes from Pseudorca crassidens, assembly GCF_039906515.1. Classification (NCBI taxonomy): domain Eukaryota; kingdom Metazoa; phylum Chordata; class Mammalia; order Artiodactyla; family Delphinidae; genus Pseudorca; species Pseudorca crassidens. The sequence goes on from NC_090298.1 coordinate 111,655,282, forward strand.
AGACTTGAACGTTGTCAGGAGCAATGGGCCAAATGACCACCTCACAGACAACTGCCAGGGGGGCAGAGGGATTTTTTTCCCAAAAGGTTCCTTCTTTTTGGTACTTGGTTTCTTGCAAACTCTGTTTTTGGAAGTGGAAATTAGGTCAAAGTTAATTTCATAGCTGATGTCTTTGAGGCATCTAATGTAGGCTTGCAGACAGTTACTGGCCTAGACCAGTAGCCACTATTGGTTTGTTTTGTTTGCTCCGCTCTGGGATTGAGGTGGGGAGGGGCAATGACTGGTCCTGCGCCAGACTTTGAGGGATTTCTGGGATGAGTAAGGCATCACTCCTTAGGGAAACTCAGAGTCTTAGTGCAGAACTGACAGTCTGGTGCAAATCCCTATCTCAAAAAGGATATGAGGCCATGTCACTCTTCTGACCCCTTCTATGGGCTCTGCTTGGTATCTGTGGCCTGGAAGGCTGCTGAGCCTTTTGCCATTTAGTTGAAATGCCCAGGATAGGCAAGTCCATAGAGACAGAAAGCAGAGGAGTGGTTGCCGAGGGCTGAGGGAAGAGGAGAATGGGTAGTGACTGCTCATGGGTACGGGGTTTCTTTTCTTGGGTGATGAATATGTTCTGGAATTAGTGGTGATGGTTGCACAATCTTGTGAATATATTAAAAGCCGCTGAATTGTATACTTTAAAATGGTCAATTTTAAGGTATGTGAATTACATCTCAATTTAAAAAATAAATAGCTGAGCTGAGCCTTTTGGCTCTTGCAGGGACTTGGGGCTGTTTCCCTGTGCCGTCCTGGTGTCTGGGCATGCCCAGAGACATCTGACGTGAAGGAGCCCACTTGAAGCAGTGGGCTTCTGGCCATCGGGCTCATGTTCTCTGACTCCAAGGTCTGAGGTACAGGTGAGGGGAGCGAGCCCTGGGGGAGCAGGAGGTGAGGGTATGAGCAGGACTTGAGCAGAGGAAGGAAGTGCTGCTGACGGGTGGCTAGCCGGTCCGGGGGGGCTCTGCAGAGATGCACCCACCCAACCCTCCACACCCCTCAGAGGGTGAGCAGTGGGGCCTCACGGAGGAGGGGTAGTGATGCTTGGTCACCAGCCCTGGTTGGGATGAAGCCTGTTAGGAGAGAGTTTGGCACCAGGCTGGCCACCAGACAGAGCAGAACCAGCCTTTGCCCCTGGAGTGCCCAACTGAGTGGAGGAGACAGATGAATAGACCTGAATCCCTGGCCAGAGGAGTACTGTCACAAAAGGTCCTGCTGGCGTGTCCTGGGAAGACCTGGCCCCTGCCTAGGCTGTGAGGAGGGTCTGCTGAGCAGCTTCTTGAAGGAGTAGAGTTGTCTGCCAGATGAAGACAAATAGGGGGCTGGCAGGCATCTGGGCTCCCTCCAGACATCCCAAATCTTCCACGTCTCTACTTCATTCGCTGCCTCCAAGCCCCAACCATCACCATCCCTCCCCCAGGAAGGCAGCCTCCACTAGGGTCCCTGCAGGACCTGGGTCCCTCCCCACAACCCTACCCTAACCCTCAATCCAGGATCCACAGAGCAGCCAAACATAAGTCAGATCCCACCTCTCGCCTGTTGAAGCCCTGTAGAGGCTCCCATTGCTCTTGAAGTAAAATCTAAGCCACTCACCACGGCCTGAAGGCCTGGGTGGCCAGCCCCTGCTGACCGCCCCTCCTCGTCTGCACCATACTCTTCCTTTCTCCCTAAAAAGCAGCCACCTCAGTGGCCTGATAGGTTTTACAACCACCAAGTTCTTTCCATCTCAAGACCTTTGCGTTCGTTCCCGCAGTTCGGCATTCTCTTCTCTAGCTCTTCACCTAGCTGCCACTTCTCATTCCTCACTCAGGGCTTATTCAGATGTCACCTCCTCAGAGAGACTTGCTCTGACCATCCAAGTGGGGCCTTCCGTCATCCCCCACCGGGCCTCGGCTGCCTTGCCCACCCCAGCAGCTCTTCAGGCCAAGGTGGTTGGCACTGGTTTATGATGCACTTGCCATGCTTAGTCCAGAGACAGCCCATGTGTCAGAAGTATGTCTGAGCCTTAGTTTCCTCATCTGCACAATGGGAGTGGCAAGCCCTCCTCCCAGAGTTGGACTGAGGACTGGAGGCAGCAGTACCAGGGACGTGCCCAGGAAGGTGCCAGCGTGGCCTGGGCTTGGGGGTCGGGGTTTGGCCACAATTGATCCCTCTCCCTTGCTGTCCTGGCTTCTCTGGGACCAGGGGTGGCTCAGTGGTAGGCTCCATGTGCACTTCTGTCTGGAGGACTATATCTCCACTTTGGGCCACGGGGTTTGGGGGTTTGAACCCTGGGGACCAGCCCTCAGGTGTACAGGCCCCCTCCTCAATGCCTGCCTCACCCAGGCATTCTTGGGAGGAAAAGTGTTATTCCTGGGGCCAGACTGGGAGCCATAGCCACTCATTCCATCCTGAGAATCCTCTCCCACCGCCCAGAGATTTTGCGGAAAGAGGCTCCCCTTCCCCAGCCATATAGAAGCCCTTTACACAAGATGTTAGGGGCTTAAGCTATTTTGTAAGAAAAAAAGGGAAAAGACCTTCATGGCCATTAGCCTCTGAGCCACTCCCAGAGCTTTTCTCACATGGTGCCCCGTGTGCAACACCCCTGTGTCTTGCTCCGACGCTTCCCTGGTGTGCAGGCCCCCAGGCAGTGCCCATGCACAGCTTCTTTGCTTGTTTTCCCTCATGTTTATTATTCATCTCTCCCTCGTGTGGCTTCTAGTTTGCTCGCAGCTTGCCTTCTTTACCAGCGGGAATGATGCTCTATACAAATCACTCCTTGGTTTCCGTTTTGATTATTTTCCTGGAGCATAATGTTCAAAGAGAATTATGGGTTCAAGAGGTAGGAAGAATCAAGGCCCCAGTTCACTGAGGGTTCCTTGCGGTGCCCAAGCATAGCTGACGTGGAGTTTCCCCTTTTTTGTTGTTCATTTTATAGGTTCGTGGTGGGCAGTGAGACTTAAAAGTAACTTTGACTTGCATTCCTTCCTGACTTGGAAGGCTGTGTGGTATTTGGAAAATCTGCAGCAACCCCCTCACCGCCAGCTGCTCCCAAGGTGAAACTTCGTTTTCGGGGCTTCCCTGATGCATTTCAGGGCCAGGAAAGCACCCTGAAGGAGGCCTATCCTGCAGACCCCTGCCCCACCCTGTCACCAGGGGCTGCTGTTTTAGGGCTGCCATCCACTCCTCCAGCTTAGCAGGGTGGAGAGGCTGACAGAGAGCCCGGAGTTGGTCACCAGGACCCAGGTATTCTCCCCCGGCCCCAGCAGGGTTTCAACGAGCCAGCTTCCATAGCCCGCAAACAGGGATATCCATACCAGTTCTGCCTACTTCCCCAAGTGCTCCAAGACTTAGGCGTGAGTGGAGTTGAAAAGGGGGGGCCTTGGTGGTCCCCTCTCATGGCCAGTTGGCAGACCATGCCCTCCTGGGTCTCCTAAGATCACACCCAACCCCCGTTCCTGCATGAAGGGAGGTTTAGCGGAGCTGCAAGAATGGGCTGCAGGGGCACTGGTTTCAAGTCGCATAACTGCTGAGGTCAGGCTGGATCAGGGTGGGCACAGAGCCACATGGAGGGGATGAGGGGAGCTGCAGCCTCCCTCTGAGCCTCCTCGGGCAGCTGCGGTTCCGAAGCCATACAGTCACACTCCCTCATACCTTGTGACTGGCTGCTTCCTGCCACTGTGTACAAACAAGACTCTGTTGGAGGAAACAGGTGTTTTATCAGGTCACAGGGCTCCCCCTCCCCGAACGGTACAGTGCACAGATCCTTGGGTAACAGCCCTCCTCTGCAGGTGGGGACAGTAAGGCCAGGTCAGGGAAGGGACTTATCCAAGGCCCCTTAGAGGAGTGAAGGGGGAAGGCCTGAGTCGGGAAGCTCCGCCCTCAAATACCATATCTTCCACTCCTTGGCTGGGTGGCCTTGGGTAAGTTAACTCCTGTGGGCCTTAGCTTTCTCATCTAAACATGAGGATAGCGAAGGTTCCTACCTCCTTGGGTTACTGTGGAGTGGAGCGAGATAGTGGATGTGGAGTTCCCGGCACATAGTAGGTGCTTCCTGAGTGGAAGCCACTGTGGGAGGGATTGTTAACACTGTGTGGGAATGGCCCTTGTAAAGGACGCCGGTCCAGTAGGTGCAGTGCTCCTGAAGGTGCGGCTGGACTGAAGCCCCTGATGCTCTCCGTCCTCAGCTCAGCAGCCAGTTCCCCTGGGGCAGAGCAAAGAGGACAGCTGTCCGGCCCAGCCAGCCCTCGGGCCCTCAGCTGGTCGACGACATAGTGCCAGCTGTACCTAGAATCCTGATCCAGACTCTTAACCGGTATTTACTGAGCCCCACTTGGCCTTGGCTCAGCTCAGAGGGGACGGCTGCCTCTGCCCCACCCCGCAGAGCTCAGCTCTGGCAAGGCAAAGAGACTCTCCTTGGGGCTCAGAGTCGGCCGTGTTGGATAAAGGGCACTGAGGAGGGAGGGAGGCCAGTGGGGGCAGCCAGGAAGGCTTCCTGACAGGGGAGAGTTCTGGCTGGCCCAGAACCTGCGAAGGTGAGAGTGGGAGAATGCTCGAGGTCGGGGGCACAGCTCAAGCAGAGGAGGAGAGGCAGAAATTAGTATGTTCTTGGTCATTGGAAGAGCCACCCGAAGCCCAGGGTCTGTGAGGCTGGAGAAGGGCCAGCACTGAAGGCCCAGCACGTGACCTTAATACCCGGGGGTGCTGGTTCCAGAGCCCAGGAGTGGCTGGTGGGTACCTGCAGTGTGTTGGCAGCATGAAGGGCAGTGTGGTGCCCACGGGAGATGGTTTGAGTTGAACATAGAGGGTGAGGCGGGCAGAGCCGGCAGCTGGGGCAGGTGGATGCTGGGATGCAAGGGAGGGGGTGGGCTTTGGGCAGGGCAGACCCGAGCGGACTGGCACATGCAAGGCAGGAGTGCCTCAGAGGTGGAAGTTTTGTGTTGTTTCTTTTGACTCTCAGTCTCACTCCAGGGTCATGAGTCCAGGGTCTTGTCCGCTGTTTCCTGAGGGGAGCTGAACCCCAGAGGTCAGGGTGTGCAGCCCATTGGTGCTTTAGCCAGGGTGTGGAGAACACGTCTCCTCAGCACTGTCTCTAGCAGGACTCCAAGGCCCCAGGAGTCAATGGAGGGTCTCTGAGACCCCAGGACATTGTTAGCTTCTTCCTTCAGGCAGTTTGCTGTCTCAGCTCGCAGACCTTTGATGCTTGGGGTTTGGACGTGGGTGCCGCCTCCCTCCCTTAAAGAGGTGTGGCCCACATCAGCCTTGGCATGTGTAGTCTCTGAGCTGCAGCCCGGGAGGGTTTGTCCTGGTCAGAGGGTTTGGCCCCTTCTGGTCCTGCAGAACATGGGGCTCCCGTTGGCTCAGTCCCCTGGTGGGTAGAGGGACTGTCCCCTGCTGGATAGGGTCCCTGGCCCAAGGTAGTAGTTTGGTGAGTTTGGCCCTCTCTTGTGGGGAGGCAGCCATGTAGCCTGTCCCACCCATGGAGCCTGCCTGCCTGCCTGCCTGGGCTGTGCTAGCAGATATGGCTTTAGAGCCCAGAGGGAGATGGTGACACACAGCCTTCATGTCACAGCCAGCTCCACAGCCAAAGCTCCTTGGAGATCAGAGGAAGCAGATGCTTTGCCAACCCCTTTACCCCTCCCGTTAAAACAACCATCTCTCTCTCTCTCTCTCCACGAACCGGAGAGGTGTCTGGGCTCCACACTCTCTGCTTTCAGCTGATGGCGAGTGTGCGGCTGGGGCTGCAGGCGTGGATGGGCAGGCCCCAGGGAACAGTGCGTTCTGGGGGTGCATGGTTACAGCTGCCCCAGCCCACCGTGTCTGGGTGGCCTAGCCAGGGCTGGCCGGTCACCCCTCCCAGGAAGCCCAATTTGCCCATGAGGGGAGGGGGCTATGATGGGTAAGGAAGCCAGGGACCAAGGCCACCTCCTCCCCTGGGTGTGTGACCTCAAGCAAATCTGTTAACCTCTCTGGGTCTCAATTTCCTTCTGTAAACGGGGGTGGGGAGCTCCGGACATGAGGATTTCTGAAGTTCAGACGAGGGTCAGCTGGGGAGGCCTGCTGCTCGGGTGGGCCTCAGGGGGTCTTTGGTGGGTATTGCAAGGACTGCTCCAGGCCTGGTCTCCCTGTCAGGCAAGAAGGAATTGTAGGGAGGGAGAGACAGGTGACAGAAGTCCAGTTGAGGGTATTCTGACTAACTCTGACCTGGCTCTGGTGGCAGGAGGCCCAGCCTCCCGGTCCGCTGGGCCGCCATCTGAAACGCATTACCAATGCTTTGTAAACTGCACATCATTCGGCCACATGAAAGCCTGGGATCTAAAAATAGCCATTCCCAGAGGACACCCCGCATTGGCGGGGCTCAGCTGACCTCTGCACGCACACCCACCACTAGGCCACCTCCCTTGCCAGGGGGCCCCCGACTGGCAGGGCCACACCCACCCACCCTCCCAGTGTGGGCAGCCACTGCCGGAGGCCACTTTATCTGGGCACAGATCTCGTCCAGCTGCTCAAAGCTGCAGGCCTCAAGGCCTTAACTAGGGCAGAATGTCTGGAGGAGGCAGCTGAGAGCATGTCAGTGGCCGCAGGACCCCTTCCCCAGACCATAGTTGCCTGGCATGTCTGTGGGAAGCCAGTGGAACCATCTTACAGATGAGGACACTGGGGCCCTGTGGAGGGGAAGCACAGGAAGGGGGACTTGGCCACTGTCAGATGGTAGACAGGAGGGCCGCTGGTGGATGTGCTGGTATGAGAAGGGCAGGGTCCTGCCCTGGACCCCGTGGTGTCGGTGGAGTCTGCCCCAGCACGAAGGCAAGGCAGCTGTGGGTCTCCAGGCTGCTACGGTTGACTCTTTGCCCTACTTTCTGCAGGCTCCTTTTCCCTATAGTCTCTATGACCAACTGCAAAACCACTCTTTTCCCTAAAAATAAACATGCTTATGGGATTGGGGGAAGCTTTGTAGCTATCAAAGGAAATAATAGGGTGTTTAAGAAAATTACATTGCGTTTTAAATAACCAGCATGAAAGTCATTAAGTTTGAAGTTTCATTCAAATCAGATGGCTCTGTGGTTGGCCCGGTGGCCAGGCAGGCAGGGGGTGGGTGGGCACTTAGGGACGCTGAGAAGCAGCCTGTGGAGAGCTCTGCAGCAGCGGCAGTGAGGTCTCTGCGGCTATAGCCAGGGTCCAGGCGGGGCGGCCCCAAGTGTGCGCCGGGCTGCAGCAGCCGCCCCAGAGCTTGCCGACAGGCTTTGAAGCAGGCTACAGCCTGGGAGCCCCCCAGCTGTGGTGGGCAACCCCATGGGTGGGGCTGGGGGGTGAACACAGACCAAAGGGTGTGGGGCCAGATGAAGCTGGGATTGCAGAGGCCACAAGCGTTGATGGCCGTGTTGAGGTGGGGTTTAAGGGATGGTGGTTGGGATCAAAAGGGCTGGAGAGGATCTACAGGGCCAAGGCCACATCTGTCTTCTTCACTGCTAGAATCTTAGCGGCCAGCATAGCGCATGACCCATAGTAGGTGCTCATAAACTGTTGCAAGAATAACAACAGCCACAGTAATAGTGCATGTGTCAAGAACTTCCCAAGTGCCAGACCTGTGCTGGGGACTTAATCCTAATAGCAAGATCCTTACAAGAAGCCAAGAAAGTAGATACTATTATCGCTCTCATTTTACAGATGGGGAAACTGAGGCTCAGAGAGGTTAAGAACTTGCTAGTACCTGTCAGAGTCAGGACTTGGACTCAGGTCTGTTTTACCCCAAAGCCCAGGCTCTGCTCTGTCCCTTTGGTCTCGATTGTGTGGAGCTCATTGGGAGCATTGCAGGCTGCAAAGCTGAACCCACTCCTGTTGAGTTTATGAGCTGAATTCCTCTGGCCTCAAGGAAAGACTTGGCCCTTACTGCCCCTCCTGGGCGTGACCTCAGAGCTCTGGACCTGGGTCAGGGCTGGACCACATGCTATCGGGGGCCAAAAGGGTTGTTTCTTGGTTAAAAGCAGGACCTCAGGGCTTTCAGAATAAATATTACCTGGAAAAGTGTTTATAAATGACATTTAAGATGACATCAGGTTTGGGAATTCCCTGGTGGTGCAGTGGTTAGGACTCTGCGATCTCACTGCCGAGGGCATGGGTTCAATCCCTGGTTGGGGAACTAAGATCCCGCGAGCCTCCCAGCGCAGCCAAAAATTAAGTTAAATTTTTAAAAAAAGATTACATCAGGTTTGATGCATGATGCAAGGACAGTTAAGAACTGTGTATAGGTTGATTCCTCCTTCCTAACTTTGGTCCTGGTCCTGGCTTAGCTTGGAGCTCACTGTTGGACTTCTCTGGCCCAGGTGCCCTCCTCTGTGTGGTCCAGGGATGGGCTAGAGGGTGTCCTAGGCTCGGAGACAATGGGAATGGCTGGACTGAGGAATCTGAGGGCATCCCTGCACATGGGTGTCCCCTCCCCAAACCCCTTGGAAACCAGATCCACCTCCCAACCCTGCTGCGGCATTTTGAGGGTTTCTTCTTCTACCACTGCCCTCCTCTGCTCCTCCCGTGCCACCCCCCACGCCTTCCCCCGCCCCTGCCCTGGCTCTGGTCACTGAGGGCTAGTCAGGAGCTCAGGAGTCTGGCCCAACAGCAATCTGGCCGTAGTCCAAAGGAAATCGAGGGCCAGCAGCCCTGGCCTGGCACAAAAGCCGGCTTTCCTGAAAAGCCTTGGTCTAGGAACATGCTCGCCTTTGTCTTTTGTTTTCTTCTTCGTTAATTTTAAAAAATATTAGCACACACAAATATTACTTCATTTAATCTCTATGAGATATGGATATTGTACAGATGGGGAACCTGAAGCACAGAGAGACACACTTTGCAAGTGCTGGAGGAGAGATGTGAATTCAGGCATCTACCTCTGTGTTCCCTGCCCTTACCACCTGCTACCTTGCCTCTCAGACAACATATCTATCCACTCATTTTTGAAAAGTTGGGTTTTATAGCTACAGCTGGGTCGCCTTGGCTCCCCCATCCCATCCATCCCCACTCCTCACCCCCGCCAGGAATTTAGTGTTTCACCCTCTTCCTGTATTTTTATAGTGTTAGACCCAGGTGTGTATCTGTAAAAGCTGTTTGGTGTGGTTTTTGGAACCCCCTAACTCAACCTCATTAGAGGGCTCCACCCCAAGAGGGCCCCTGTGACAGTTGCAGCAGCCCTGCCCTCCTCCGTCTGCTTACACTTGGCGTGAGGGGCTTGGGTGGGAGCATCCTGGGGCCTGAAGCCTCCAGCAACTCGTTTCCACTCCTTGCCTTGTTCACTTGGGATAAACGGCTGGACTGAGTCCAGGCAGAGCCCCAAGGGCCTTCCTTAACTGGCAGTAGCTGCAAGGGTTAGACCCAAGTGAGCTTCCTGACTGTGGCCCCAGAGCAGAACTGTCCTCTGGGCTGGTACAGGCAGCTGAACAGACCAGGTAACTCAGAGACCCCCATCTTATCTTTGCTCCTCAGAAGCTGGCTGGAATTAATCGGGGCAGGAATGCAGTGCCAAGGCTGGGGATGAGATCTCCAAGTCTCCTCTGCCTCCCACCCTTGAGCCGTCGCTGACCATCAGCCTCCGCCTCTCTGGGCCCTGCGCCAGGCCGCCCTAGCTCTCGCTCCTAGGCAGCACACTAACTCTTCTGCGGTGGCCATCCACCCCGCATGCACGTGGACTGGGAAGAGGCCAGACCTGGTGGGAAGAATGACTTCTCACGGTTCCTTTAGTCATTTACGACTGAGGACCCACATCACCTCCTATGAGGGCAGGGTGTTGCTGGCAAAATCCAGCGGGTCCCGGGTAGGTGGAGGTCTTAGTGAGGAGACCCAGTGTAGGGGGGAGAACCTGGCAACCACTCGGCTCCTGCGCCTCACACGTGTGGTCTCCATTGCTGTGCGCTACCAGCTGGCCTGGGAGGCCTCTCACCGAGTGGTAAAGATCTCTGGCCAGGAACCCCAAAGGGCTGGATTCAAATCCCGATCTGTCTCATTACTTGCTCTGAGACCTTGGGCAAGTCATTTAACCTCTCCCGGCTACCCTTTCCTCATCCGCACAATCTGTACACACGTCACAAAGTGGCTGGGAAGACTGGTGGGATTCGGGGGGCGGGGGGCGAACCCTGCAGGGTGCTAGGCACACAGGAGGCGGCCACTGGTGGCGGCTGCCGTGTCTAAATCTGCACCTCCACTGCTTTCTTCATGCCTTTTCTACAAAGCGTTTTTGTTTTGCTCCCAAGGGAACAAAACCTCTGAACTCCTCAAATGCCTTCTTCCCAGAGCCTGGCTTTCCCTACTGCCAAAGACAGCCTGAGCCGAGGTTGTGCCCTGGCCTCTGCCTCAGGCACATGGGCTCCCGGAGGGCTGGGCCTTGAGGAGCTGGGAGGGCGACTGCCTGGACAGGGGATGCCCAGCCCCCAGGCTGCTGCAGAGTCCCCAGACAGTGTGTCGGTAGCATCAACTAGCAGCTCGGCTGCAGCAGCTCCCGGAAGCTTATATTTTCCTCTGAAAACATCCTGTCCTGAGGGGCGTTTACCTCAGAGAGGAAGAAGGAAAACAAAAGTAAACGAATGCATAGAAACCGCTGGAGGCTGTGGGCCAGGCCACTCAGCTAAGTGAGGTTCCGCTAGCTCCGGGGGTGCCTCGGGGCCAGGCTGGGTCTAGAGCAGGCCTGTGGTTTGCCAAGCCTGTAGGCAGGGACTCAAGTCCTTGCCTCTGCTGTGGCAGGACCCCCTATCTGATGTCAAGGCCAGGCAGCTGGTGGACTGGCCACGTGGACCTGGGAGGGCTCTGTGCATCCCTGGCCACAGTCCTGTGCTGGCAGGCGGGACTAAAGCCTCCTGGTCCGCAAGGGTGTAGCCCAGCCATACCCTAGCCCTCCAGCTCAGCTGGCCACACGGCCGCGGCTCCATGCTCTGCGGTGGGCGTCTAGCACAAGGCGTCCAGCACGCTGTGGGCGGGGTGCTTGAGGGCCGTCCTCTGGAGAGCACCATGTCCTGGGCAGCGGGGGCTGGCAATAAAAGGGCATGAGCCCAGCCAGGGGATATCTGCAGATGTGGGGTCTGGGGAGCCTGCACATCACGGCTTGGCTGATATGCAGGCGAACCTCCTTTGGAGGACCTGCTTCCTTCTGGGAAGTTCATTCTCGTGGTCCCAGGCCGTGGGGCAGCTTCCCACTCAGAAACTGGCCAGACTCCTTGGTGCTTAAGCACCGTGGGTGCTGGACAGTGGATCCCCAGCTCCAGACCTAGAGGACTGGGGGAGCTGTGTGTGGTGGGCACTAGTGGGCCCTGGAGCTGGGAGAGGAGTCCAGAGGAACTGATCAAGGCCAGAGCAGAAGTTGAGTGGCAGACCCTGGATGGAGCGTGGCCTGGTTTCTGGCAATGCAGGGAAGAGAAGTGAGAACTGGAGAGGACCTTTTGAGCAGGGCCACTGTGTGGGGTTATGCAGGGAATCCGGGCCAAGGAGCTGAAATCTAGCCTGCACTATGCTCCACAAGCCACGTGCCCTGGTGTGGGCCTGGCTGTCTCTCCAGAGGAAAGGGTACTTTTTCTAGTTAGCACAAAGGCACCATATGAACTAGTGGTAGCCCTGGCTTTGACTGTCTGGTGAATTCTGACTCCCAAGGTGTTACAGGAAGGAGGAGATGGGGTAGAAGGAGGCACAGGGTCTCAGTTGCCAGGCAGGATGTCCCTGACTCCCAGCAGTGGCCCCAGTTCCTCCCAGCCTCCTGTGTGCTGCTGTGACCATGCCCAGCCCCAGCCAGGGTGCTTTGTCCAGTGCTGCCACATGCTCCCTAAACACTGGCTCACACTGGGCCCTACCTACACGTACTGCTAGAGACCTAACTTGAGAGCCCAACAAGTGGTGGGAGAGCTCTCCAGGCAGAGGCAACAGCATGGCCCTTGAAGCCAAAGTGGCTGGAGCACAGAGGGAGAGGAGGTGAGAGATGAGAATGTGGCTGTCTGGTGTTGCCTGAAGACCCTGAGAGACCTTAAAGGGGTCCCCAGCACTGACTTGCAATTTTCTCAGCGTCACTGAGCCTCACGACCCTCATGAGTAAAACAGGAAGGATAATGCCTGCCTCAAATCAGTTGTCACATGTGGCATTTACAATACTGAATTTCACATCTGTGCACTTGGCAGAGAGAACAATAACTATCAATAGCCCACCCTTCTGTCTAGTTCGAGGTGTGGATCTGCCCTCCTTCTGTGGACTCATCCCAGGGGCCGTTCCGCAGCTCCAGAGCGGGCATCAGGAATAACCCCCCCCCCCTTCTAGGAGCCAAGAGACTGAAGTCAGGTCCATGGTTGGATGAGTGGGTAGGCATGCACGGGTTCTGGGGCATCAGGTATTCTAGAGGCCTTCATTCAGCAAGTCTTAATGAACATGCCAAGCACAGACCCTGGAGAGGCAGAGATGACTAACAAGCCGATTCTGCCCTCCAGGACCCCTAGGCCAACAACCCCTGCAGCAAGTGGGCAGCTCTGCCTGCTGGGCTGGTGGAACCCCACCCAGGTCACAGTCCTAAGGAAGTGGCCCTTAGACTGAGGTCAGGATGAGAAGGAATCAGTATGGCAAAGAGTAGGAGGAAGTGTGGAAAGCTGGGAGGGGAGGGTGTAAGGGGTGGATAAAGGTGCAGAGGCGAAGAGCTGGACACCTGGGTAAGAGAGAGGCAGGCCTGCGTGGTTGGGTATGGCTGGGGTGTGGCTGTGCGAGAGTGAGTCGGGGAGATGTGGGCTGGGGACCTGGGGTCATGTCCCAACTACTGCCATCAGGCAAGCTCCCTGTGCCGACAGCCCTGGCAGGCAAGCAGGCATGGGGTATAGCTAGAACCCCAATCCCAGGGTCCCAGAACTTACTGGAGCATCTTTAGGGTCAGGGGAGCACTGGCTTAGGTGACTCTGACCAACTAGGCTGAAGAAGGGAGAGACTGAGTTTAGGACTGGGACTCCTTCCCCTGTTCCCCCTTGTTCTGTCCTTGATAACCGTAGGGCCTTTGCAGTACAGTTGGTGGAATCTCAGCTCTGCCACTTACAAGCTGTGTGACCTTGGGCAAGCTATGTAATGTCTCCATCTCAGTTTCCTCGTTTATTAAATGGGGATAATAATTGTACCTATTTCATAGGTTTTAGGAGTACATGAGTTAAACTCTATAAGGTGCTCAGAATTATGCCTCGCACAGGGTATAAACCATCAGCTGTCATTAGCAGATGCTGATCTCCTGGCCTGAAACATTCTTCTGCCTGATACATTGTAGGAGCTTAGTAAATACATCCTGACTGACTGTGTCTGCTGATAGTGGTCAACTGCGAATTCTGGTGCAGTGTGTGTATGTGTGTGTTGCGGGGTGGTGCTCCTCCTGGCACAGTCCCTGCCAAGGGGAGGCCTTCTTGGGAGGGCCTTGTCAGCCTCACAGGCTTCCACCCTCCAGGCTTGAGACCAGAGGAAGCAGAAGCTTTCTTCACTGAGAAAGTGTTGTGCGGCTTCTTAAGCGTTTGGGGGTTTTCAGAGTCAACCGTTAGAGGCGAGGGAGCTTCTCTGCTGGCAGTGGCAAGGGCTCTCAGGGTGCACACAGCCTGTAAGCCGACCTCTGCGGTCTGCAGGGAAAATGCCGACCATGTTTATTTTTCACCTGAGCCTGCAGGAAGTTGGGGGTTGGGGAAGAGGGAGGCGGGAGCAGCCCGGCCAGGCCCAAGCCCGACTTCAGAGCAGAGGAGACCGACCTCAGGAGTCCCTCATTTCCACCTCCTCCTGCCTGGCCCTGCCCTAGGGCCCCTTCTTGGCTCCAGCCTGCTCAGCAAGAGGAGGGCATGCTGGGGCACCAGAGTGAGGAATTTCCAGCCATGGGCCAATGAAAAGATCCCAGAAGGATGAGGACCGCCTTCGGGACGATAGGTTTTGAACCGGCATGGGGAAGAACAGTAAGAGCAATGCTGTGGCAGGAAGGACCGCCTCTGCTAAGGCTGTTCCCAGTCCAAGGGTCTCAGAGTCTAGACTCGTCCTGGAGTGCTGCAGTCTGGAGGGGGAGAGGGGAAAGGGGCTGTATGCAAAGGCCAAGAACAGGGGTCTTGGAGTGTGCTGATCAAGGAGTATGGTCTGCTGTTAGGTCTTTCATTTGTTTATACATCCCACCATGCTGGGAGCGCTTACTGAGTGCCCAGCGCTATGCCTGGCACTCTGCCCTCAGAGGTAAGAGATGAGGTTGTGTCGTCGAGATACTCAGGGACGGGTGGGGACGATCAACCCAGGCCTGCCTCCTTCCCTCGGAGGCAGGGCACAGTCACCATCAGGGGAGGAGAGGAGCAGAGCTCCAGTCACTGGGCTCCCCAGACACAGGCCAGGCCCCAGGCAACTCCACCCTGCTGGCTGGGCAGCCTAGCCCTGGGACAGCCTTGTGCTGAGGCCGTGGAGCGGGACGTTCCATTTGGCTGAGAGGGGCGTGGGGCACCAGGTCCTGCGCCAGACAGTTTCCCCTGGCTGCCACCACCGGGCATGCAGGGGGCTGGGGAGTGAGGCTGAGAGGCAGCCTGCACGAACGTGGGAAGGACTGGCCAGGCCCTCAGTGCTCTGCCCTGGAGCCCTGGCACCTCAGGGCCTCCACCTGCTGGCAGGTTCTCAGCCCCACCTCCACCCACCTGGCACTTCTCCTGTGGCCTGGCCACAGACCCCCGTCTAATGAGGCTTTTCCCCAGTTCCCAGGGAAGGCTGGGGGACAGGATGAGCCCTCTGTCCATCTGCTCCTGTCACACACATACATAACCAGGCCAGAGGCTATAGGCTGAGCTGGATTCTGAGGTTTCCTAGACCTAGAATGAGCTGTGTTACAACATGGAGCTTAAACAACCTGGCCAAGGAGGGTCAGCTCTAGCTGTCCCTCAGGTGACAGGGCTTCCTGGCCCAAACGAGCCTTCCCCGGGGAAGGTGGTGTGCTGCGAAACCTGCTGTGGAGCCACCCTCTCCCTGCCCTGGGCAGAGTGGGACTCCGGGACTGTCTTCCTAGAGCTGGCACCTTGGACCGCAGGCTCTGCTCCTAAGATTCCCCAGGGTCAGAGCTGCCTGTTCCACCAGCCAGGCTTATAACTCTGAGAGCTGAAAAGCCAGAGCCAAGGCTGAATGGCAGGGCCTTCTCTGAAGCAGAAGTTTAGATTTGAAAGCTCTGTGGTCTGCAGCGCCCTGTGGAGGGTGTTCATTCCACCCATTGCACCAGGGCTCCAGGCGTTTGTGCCCTTAGATGGCGAATAGTGGAATGCCTTCCACCAGGGTCCCAGGTTCCTGAGGGAGTGGGCCCTGAGGCTCATCTCCATGTGTGCCACAAGGCCTGGGATCTGGCTAATCCCTGTCCTAGGAACTTATCAGGGTAAAAAGGCCCCCGAGGTTTCCAGAAAGCTTTCCACCTTCATAGGCCCTTGGCTCCTGCTCCCAAAAATTCTAGGATAAAGCAGGGTTCTTTGCATCCATGACCAATGAGGTAGGCAGGGTTGATATGATCATGCTCATTTTACAAGGGGCATACTGGCCCAGGGTCCTATAGAGGAAAGGTCAATGAAAAAGGTCAGCAAGCCTAGAGCTGTACTTCCCAACCCACTTCCCATCCTGGCACAGTTAAAAATGACCACTGGAGTAACTGGAGGAAGAGGCTGGAGGCTGAAACAACCATGAGAAGTGCTGGGCATAGTGAGCAAGGAGCGAGGACGGTACTGGGGTTAGAGAGGTAGTTGGGGGCCTGATCCTGGAGCTCCATAGGCCTGGGCTGAGGAGCGACGTGATCTGATTTCTATGGCTGCTGGATGGAGGACTGAGGAAGCAGGAGGCTGCTGCAGTCGCCAGGTGAGACGTGACTGTGGCTTGGACTGGGTGGGGAAAGGGAGAAAGAAAGAAGTGGCTGGATTCTGTTATATTTTGAAAGTAGAGCCATTAGGATTTGCTGACAAATTGGAGGTGGAGTGTGAGAAAAAGAAGCGTCAAAGGTGACTCCAAGCTGTTTGGTCTCAGCCACTGGAAGGAGGGAGTTACCATTAACTGAGGAAGATGGAGAGGAATGTTTGGGGCAGGGAGTCAAAGGTTCTACTTTGGACATGTTGAATTTGGGGAGCATTTGGAGAGTGGAGTTCCTAGAAGTGGGGGCTGGAGATGTGGAGTCATCAGATGAAGACGTTTAAAGCCGTAAGCCTGGATGAGAGCAGCCTGGGAGGGGAGGATTGATAGAGAACTGAGGGCCAAGCTTGGGTCAGGTCAGGAAGAAGATAAAGAGCCAGAAACAAGGCTGAGAAGGAGTGGTCTCTGAGGTTAGAGGAAAATCAGGGAAGTGTGGCATTCTGGAATCGAAGTGAAGAAACTACCACAAGGAGGAGGGAGAGATCAGTTGTGTTCAGTGTGCTGAGAAGTCAGGTAAAATGCAGACTGAGAATTGACCGCTGAGTTCAGCAACATGGAAGTCCCTAGGGACCTTGACGAGTCACCTAGGGAAGTGATGGGGCAAGAGACTGGCCTGGATGAAGGGATAATGAGAGCTGAAGACTAGAGGCAGCAAATGGGGACAGCTCTGCTGAGGTCTGCAGTAAAGGGGAGCAAGACACGAGGTGGCAGCTGGAGGACTTACAGATGCGAGAAATAGCAACCTGCTGGTACCCTGGTGGGAATAAGACTGGGCTTGCAAAGTGCTGGGCACAGTGCCTGGCATGTGGCAAGTACTCAGTACATGAAGGGGTCACATTCCCCCACACCCCGTACCCCACACCTACTATCCCAGTCTACTCCTCTCTCTGTTGCCGGTCACCTGCAGGCCTGAGGGTCCTGTTTTCCACCTTCCATTCCCCCGCACGATCCCAACCTGTCACAGGTGAGTCTGGGTCCGTGCTGGGGATAAAAGAAGGCCTGGGAATGACAGGAGCTTCCCCCAGCTTGCTCAGGAAGCCCAGCCTTCACACAGCAACAGGAAGGTCCCAGCAACCAAAGCTTTGAACAGCATGGCCCTGTCTTCACTCTTCACAAGTGATGCTGCCAGTGGGCTGCCAGGCGTGTCTGCCATCTCCAGGCAGACCTCCTTTGGCATAATAAGATCAAAGTGTCTGGCCCATGTGAGGCCTGGCACCAGGGGGCTAGGGAAGCACTCTAAGTAACGTTTCCTCCTCACTCTTCAGGGTGAATGAAGGGCTTCTTACATGCCCCTTCCTCATTACCTGACACCTGACTACTTGAGCTCCTGGCTTTATCCTCACAGGAGCCATTTGAGACAAGGTAATAGGTGCTCAGGTATTGTAGTAAATTAGATCCAGGAACTGAACGTGGTTGGCAGACTCTTCCTCAAGCCCACAGTGGCGAGTCCTCGGAAGCTCTCCTGCGCTGCCCCAGGAGAGGCCTCTGGTCAGAGGTGAGGCATCGGCCTCAGGAAGTGGCTGTGATGCCAGATCCACGCCAGCCGCAAAGAAGGAGGCACCACTATTAGAGCATTAACTCCTGTCTGCCTGAGGACAGGAGGCAGGCTTATCATCCCTGGTATCCAAGACTCCTCCTGGTGGGCAGATGGATGAGCAGGGGACTGACAGGTGGCAGTGTGAGCAATTTACCAAGCCCTGAGGGGAAGGGTACAGCTTGTAGCCCAGCCTGAAGCTCCCCTGGAGGCAGGAATGTGGGAAAGGTGGTGGCCAGGGCTGTTGCTGGGAGGTGTGGGATCCTGTGCCCACCCGGGAGCCTCATGCCATGGCTACAGTGTGGCTCATACCTGCCCTTCCCTCTAGCCTCACTCTGGACCCCCAACAGCCAGTGCCGAAGGACCGGTGCCAGGCCTCCTCACCAAGAGCTACCTTCACCTTCCTCCAACCTGGTGATGACGGGATCATGAATCCCATCCACTACACAGGAGAGGAAGCCCAGAGATGTTAAGGAGTCTGGCTAAATTCAGCCAGTGAGAAATTTCACCTACAGGGTGGGAAGGAGCCCAGACTACCATCTCTCATGACTGTTGCCCCAGAGATGTCCCATTTCTTCTGTGTCGTGGGTTAGAAGTCACTCATCTGTGCTCCCAGCCAGCAGCATCCCCACAGGTGGACTTTTCCAAGTGGAAGCTGACCTTCAGTTTTAGATGATGTCTCCAGGGCCCTGGCCTGCAAAGGTGTGCACCGAGGATATGCAGAGCTAGGCCTTGGCCCTGAGCCGCAAACTCCCTGTGGTTGGGTCTCAGGGGAGCCCCCGTCCCAGTCTGAATATGAGTCAACTCATGACAAATCCATGTGACTAGCGTGAAAAGTAAGAGTCCTGCGGTGCTGAGGAAACAGGAAGTGTGGAGGCTGGGTGGGTTGGCCCTGGGGGGAGCCTGGCCACAGCTGGCACGACCTTGCCCCACCTCCCCTGAGTTAGAGAGCTGAGGGGGCCCCTTCCCTATGTCAACAAATCCTCTTAAGCCTGAGGTGGTTCCAGAGGGTCAGACTCAAGCCCCTCAATCTGGGGGCTAGAGGAGGGGGACAGCAAGCTCCAGGCTTAGGGCTGGAGGCTTGTGAGCAGCTCCCCAGACAGGCCATAGGGCCTCAGAGAAACGGGGAGATCTCTGAAACCAGGAGGCAGGAAGAATTTCCTGGGCAGGGGAAACGCCTCCTAGAACTGAGGGCCAAGAAAGACCGAGAGGCTCTCTAGTAGGAGACTGGACTGCTTGGGCAAAGTTGGGTGGGGGGGGGCAGGGCCCCTGGACACCAGGTGGCCTGAGTGGGGTCCTGTCCAGTGCAGCCTGTGGCTTTGATCACCTCCACTTTTCTCTGGTGGTTGGGCTGCCGCCACACAGCTAATTGGGGCTCTTCCCGTATGTGCACCCCGGTCTCGTGCCTTCCTCTCTCAGGTCCCCCACATTCACCCACCCTCCTCGTTTTTCAGCACAACAAGGCCAGTCAGCCTTCCCACGGCGTTCCCCAACTCTCTCCTCTCTATGACCATTTCAGCAGCCCACACCCCACACCTGCTCCAGCCGACATCAGCCAGAAGCAAGGTATGGATCCTGGATGGGAATGGCCCAACAAGACCCAGAGCCGGGGAGTGGGGAGATCAAGTCCCAGCCTTCTGAGACCAGGTGGCTAGACCCTTTTTGTAAGTGGAGAACCTGGGGCTGTGCAAACTCAGGGCCCCTCGAACATGCCCAACAGATTGAGGAGCCTGAGGGCACCAAAGGTTGGGGAAGGTGGTACCTGGTCAAAATCTGAAGGCTTCAGGTTGAGGTAGGAGCCTAAATCCTGCGTGACTACCCAATACCAGTATGGGAGTAGGCCTCTGTGTAAAACTGATAAATATAAAACTTGTAGTCTTTCCCTCCCCCAGTGAGAAAATGGAAAGTGGTGGTTGTGATGGCTGATTCACCTCAGCCTCGGGCAGAGTCATTCTGAAATCAGCCATTGTCGGCTGTGGGAAACCTGCTGACTCAACCCTGGGGAGGAGGGGGCACGGGGGGATGGGTGGAGCCCTGGCTCCCCAGGCCAGGGGGTCTGCCTCCTGCCCGGAAAGCCAGGCTAGAGCCCCCAGCAGAGAGGCCCCAGTTACAGACCAGCATTGGACCAGGGTGTGGCAAGGTCTGGCCTCCCACTCCTGAATGACTCCAACTCTGCCACTGTCCAGCCACTGTCCCGTAGGCAAGTCACCCAAACCCTCTGCCCTTGATTTCCCTAGCCTGTAAATGGGGCACTGTTATCACACTGGGATAGTCCTGAACAAACCAGTATGTCTGGTCCTCCCTCTAGCACACGGAGATGGGATCCTAGGAGGGCCCCACAGGAGGCTCCAGGATGCAGTAACTAGCTGAAGTGGCCTCCAGGTCAGACTGGCTCACTTACTCGGCCCCTCTCCACTGCAGGAGTTCACAGGCCTCTGCAGACCCCTGACCTCTCTGGCTTCTACTCTCTGACCTCAGGCAGCATGGGACAGCTCCCGCACACTGTAAGCTGGTGAGTGAGGGCCCAGTGGGAAAGGGGCACCTTGCGCTGGTTGGACCCATACCTGCCCTTCCATTTTCCTCCTCCACCCTTCTGTGCTGAGCACCCAGATGCCAGCTCTGTACAGGTACCAGGGGCTGGCCAGCAGCTCTATCCATGCCTCAGCTAGCCAGACATACTCCCTTTGGGAAGGCAGGAGACCTAGCCCCTGGTCCTAGCCCTATCACACTCTGCCGTAACGTCTAAGACTTGGACGGGAGAACCCTGGGCTGTTCAGGGCCATATGAGTATGTGAGGAAGAAAAAGTAGGCCTGACCGGGGACGTGGCAGCATGCATGGCCACAAGAGAAGCTGTTGCTTCTCAGTGGCCTGGTGGACAGAGGGATAGTTCCCACTTGCCTCAGTGTCTACTGCTGGCTGGTCCCTTCCTTGGCTGAGCTGCTTGAAGGGCAGGGTCCTTCTTGCCCCTATGGTGCCTGCTTCAGTCCAAGCCCCTGGCATTCTGCTTGGAGACTCTGCTAAGGCTGGGCCAGGGAAAGACAGCCTGGATCTCATTCGGCAGGCCCAACTGTGAGCCAAAGGGCCCGTCTTCAGCTGGAGCTGGGCCTTGGCAGAGTACGTGACCCTTTGTTCATCGTGCGCAGTTTGACCTAGGCAGGTCTCTAGCCTCTCTAGGTTGGGGCAATTACCCAAAGGCAGGAAAGCCTGGCTTCCCAGGAAGGCAGAGCAGGCCAGAAGCCCAACCTGGGGCCCACCTGCCCCTTCCTACTTGCCCTTTATCCACGTTCAGCTCACTCTTCCCTGTCCAGATTGTCTCTGGATAAAGCTCGACCTTGAATACAAATCAGGACTACCCTTACGAGTCCCCGCAGGATTTAAGTGCACCGGGCAGGTTCTGGGAACCAGAGCAGCACTGCTGAAGCTGGTTGATCCTCCGGTCCCTGCCCTCTCAGAACTCAGTCCACCTAGTGCACACGTCAGGCAAGAGGCCAATTACAGAGCACTGTTAGCAGTGCTTTGAGGACTGTAGAAGCCTGGAGGGACACCTCATCCAGTTTGGGATCTCAAGGGCTTTCAGGAGAAAGGGTGTTTTGGCCAAGCAAGACCTTGACAGATGACCAGGAGTTTGAAACAAAGTGGGACAGAAGAACAGTCCTAACAGTGTCAACAGTGAGTGCAAAGGTCTTAAGGCAGGTATGCAGGTATCAAGCCCGAATTTCAGGAGGTGAGGCTGGAGGGACCCCAGGGACCTACTAACCTGGGTCCCAGGAGAATGCTGCCATTTCTACCCCTTATACATGAGTAGAGGGAAGGTAAGCCTGTAGAGCAGGGGTTAGGAACCGGGCCGCACAGCAGGAGGTGAGCGGCAGGGCGAGCCCCAGTCCGTGGAAAAACTGTCTTCCACAAAACCGGCCCCTGGTGCCAGAAAGGTTGGGGACCGCTGCTGTAGAGGGAAAGGTTGCCCTCTGGTGGCACGTGTTTAAAATATACACTAGAGTAGTCCAAGCAGAAGCCAATTTGCCTTATTACACTAGGGGTCAGGCCCAAGCAAGGTGGGGAAGTCGTTCCCCACATTTGGCAAGTAGCCAGACTGCTAACAGCTATCTCTCCCAACCACAGGCCCAGCCCTCCTCTCTACCCCCTGTCCCCTTCCTGCGGATATAGACAGCACTTCCCTGCCCCCACCGCAGCCCCTGGCGCCCCCTACCCCAGGTGAGTCCCCTACCCTGCAGCTAGGCTCCTGCTTCCTGTTGCCCAGGCTTCAGTGCCCACAAGAGGCCACGCCCAGGCCAGTGCTTGCCCTGTGTCAATCGTCTGTCCATCCGTCCGTCTGTCATTCTCCAGCCCCATGCTGCCCTATACCTGAGAATGAAGCCAGTGGGAGTGCAGGAGGCCTAAGCCCAGGCCATACAGTGCAAAGCACAACAGAGCAGCCAGAGACAGTGCATGTACACGTGTGCAGGTGTGTGTGCAGTCACCTCTGTTGTGCATCCTGCTGAGCAAAGGATGAGTCAGGACAGCAACCCCTGAGCTCTGCCCAAGCTGAGGCAGAAACTTTTACATGCATCTCCAACCTCTGGCCCTTAGGGGCCACCTGCTCAGTTATTCCATACCTGTGCAAGCAGTAAGGGACAGATTGGTATCCATAGAACATCAAGAAAGTAAAGTGGGAGCTATGTGTATATGTGTGTCCTTTCACTTGGCTCACTCCCTCAGTGACAGGCTTGTGCGCAGGTATGGAACAAGGAATTCAACAGACATCTGTAGCCCACAGCCCCAGGGTGGGAGGTATAGACACAGCAGCAGCAGTTGAATGGGCTAGCTGGGTGATGGGGAAGCCCCGAGGAGACCCCAGCCATGTCTGATGGGTCAGGGAAGGCTTCATGAAGAGGATAACATCTCTTGAGTGAGGGAAACAAAGGGAACATCAGTAACTGGAGATGGCTGGGGGTGGGAAGTGATGGGAAATGGGGTGGGGGGGTGGGGCTAGAAATGTCAGCAGAGATGGCCATACAGGACAGTGCAAGCCCTAGGGAGGAGCCTGGGTTTTATTCTGTGGGCAGTGGGGGAATTTCAACAGAAGTGGCCAAGAGCATTCAGGTGTTTTTAAAAGGTCACTCTGGCTGTTATATAGAGAGAGGCCTTGAGGGGTCAAGGAGGAAAATAAGGGCAGCCACAGGCTGAGGCTGAGCTGGTGAGGGCAGGAGGTAAGAAGGGGACAGATTCAAAAGCTATTCAGAGCTTCAGTAACCACCTGAATTTGACATACATGTAGATTTTTGCATCGTGTCTGTGCAGTGTGTTGGGAGCAGGTATTTGTATGTATTTCTGTGTACTTGTATGCAGGTCAGTGGAGGTGGGTATCTGTTCACCCTCTTGTATTGTGTCCAGAGATCTGGCCCGTACATACCTGGCTCATTGTTAACTCTTCTTCTGCCTTTAGGTTCACCCATCCACCCCTGATGCTAGGTTCCGGTGTACCTGGTCACCCCGCAGCCATCCCCCACCCAGCCATTGTGCCCCCTTCAGGGAAGCAGGAGCTGCAGCCCTATGACCGCAGCCTGTGAGTGAAAAGACACTCAATGGGGACTGGGGGTGGGACAGGTAAGCAGACCTCAAGATACACATTCCTCCCCCCAGGCCCAAGCCTGCTGCCTGGAAGCTCCAGGGACTGCCAGGAGGCCTCTGGCCAAGCCGTCCTTTGGCAATTGCCACTGACCAGTTTTTTGATCCTCAGAAGCAGGAAGGGAGTGGGTGGATTTAGTTTGAGCCAAGAGGGGAGGGGTTCTCCTTACTTAGCTGCAAAATTCCTATAAGGAACTATAAGTTACTTAGCTCTGCTCACCTACTTTGGGGCAGCTAAAAAAAAGATCCCATTTAAAAAACCCTAGTATCCAGGCACTTACACATACACTGGACACACTAGAGGAGAGTGGTAGCATCAGGACACCGTGGGGGCCCCTGAGTGATCTGTTCATGTGTCCTTCAGGAAGACGCAGGCAGAATCCAAGGCAGAGAAGGAAGCCAAGAAGCCAACCATCAAGAAGCCTCTCAATGCCTTCATGCTGTACATGAAGGAGATGAGAGCAAAGGTCATTGCAGAATGCACACTCAAGGAGAGCGCTGCCATCAACCAGATCCTGGGCCGTAGGGTGAGGCCACGGGGCAGGTGGGCTGGTAGGGGTGGGCCCTGACTACCTTCACCCCGGTGCAGCCTGCTGACTCCCTGATGCACCTCCATCTGCTCCCCTTCCCCTCTGCAGTGGCACGCACTGTCCCGGGAAGAGCAAGCCAAGTATTATGAGCTGGCCCGCAAGGAGAGGCAGCTGCACATGCAGCTCTACCCAGGCTGGTCGGCGCGGGACAACTACGTGAGTGGCCAACACGCAGTAGGGGAACCTTCAAGATGCCAGGCCACAGTCTCACCAGGGAAGTTGGGACTACTGTCCTGAAGGCACAGAGGAGGAGGGGAGGTGGTAGAATAGAGGGTCCAAGGCCTCCCATGGCTAGCTCAGAAGAGGATCAGATGAGGGGAGCTGCCCCTAAAGGCAGGCTCATTCTCCCCAGGATGTACTTCCACACAGGGCTGTTGTCCAGTACTTGACTGGGCTACATCAGCACAAGCGGAGGAAAGGGCCCGGAAGTCACCTCCTGCATTCAGGAAGGAGACCAGTGTGGGAAAGGGAGGAGGCCCCAACTGCTCCGTGGTAACCTAGCAAAAAGTGCAATCAAGAAACACCAGGGCCCCCAAGTCAGAGGGAACTGTGGACCTGGAATCCCAGCGGCAGCCAGACTAGGCAGCAGGCTGCAGGTGTCCCAACCACTCGCTCACTGGGGTTACAGTGTCCACCTCCCAGCATCCTCTGAGCATCCTCCACTTTGCTCCCTGCAGGGGAAGAAGAAGAGGCGGTCACGGGAAAAGCACCAAGAATCCAACACAGGTGAGGCCTTCCCTCAGCAGTAGTGGAGGCTCCTCTCGGGTCCCCAGCTCACGAGCGGCCCTGCTCTGGCCCAAGAGAGGGGCAGAGTACTGAGCCATGAACCTTTAGGGCCTGGGCCCTCTGGAAACAAGGCCTGCATCTCACAAGTCAACCCCCCACAGGAGGAACAGCTACACTAAGTCCCAGGGAAGACCTGCAGAAGCCAATTCTTAGAGCAGTGCTTTGTGACCCGCCACACACACACCCTTGCAAGCCCTGCTAGTGGCCAGCCTCTGCCAGAGAAGCTAGTGAGGAACTGTTTGATTCAAGACTAAACCCAAATACTGCATCCTGGTTAGCTCTGCGGAGGTGAGCAGCAGGCTGTCTGGGTGAAGGCTGAGCCAGGCCCCATGCTTGAGCCCAGCAGTCACACAGCCTGTTGGCTGGTGCCTAGCAATTTCTCTATCGCCCCACCCCCAGTTCTCACGGAGGCGCAAAGTGCTCTGTATAGAGGACTCGGGAGGCCGCACCCTGCCTCAAGTCTTCCTCTGGGTGAATTCCTGTCCCAACTCTGATACTTCACACTCCGCATCCACGAGTGACTTTCTCAGCTGTGCTGCCCCACACAGGGAAGCTGGAAGCTAGGACTGGGGCACGGGAGAGTCCTCAGTCCTTTTTCTAAGGTTGAAGAATGGGCTTTACTTTCCTTCTGGAAAAGTATTAGCATAGGCTTAAGCTACAGCCGCAGGGGATATGGGTCAGGCAGATTGCACACTGGCAAAGATGAAGAAAAACTGGATAAAATGGGCAGGGAGTTGGCGGGGTGGGGGTGGGGCCCTAAGGCAGAAGAGGCTTGATCCCCACGGGCCCCCCAGGTTCTTCTCTGAGCTCCCTTGCTGCAAGGGGCCCCACAAGCCACAGAGAGGAGCCAGTCTGATAGGGTCCCCTCCCTCCCCACCCCCGCCGTTCTTCCCACTGCCTCTACACTGCCAGCTGGGTGCCACCCTTTCCTGATACCTTGGCTTTGGGCCCTGGGGCTCCCACTAGGGCTGGCTGTGCCGTGGAGAAGCCCTTGCCTGTAGGGACTGTGGGGTATCTGTGACTGGCTAACACTGATGTTACCTCTTCTTTCTGGGCCCTGCTCTGCCCTGCTGCCTGCCTGCTCGCCCTCTGCCCTGCTCTGCCCCTCTGGCATGGCTGTGAGCAGACCCTGGCTCGCCTAAGAAATGCCGTGCTCGCTTTGGCCTCAACCAGCAGACGGATTGGTGTGGTCCGTGCAGGTGGGTTTGTCCCCACCACTGTCCTCCCTTTGCTTCAAGCTGCTTCCCTTACTCTCTGCACATGTTCTGCTGGGCCTGCTGCCCTCCTCTGGCCCCTAGCCCCCAACATACCCGCAGACTGGGGAGCCCATGCCTCCTAAGAATGGGAGTGAACACAACAGCTCGTGGGGAAGACTACTTGGGTCTAAGAGGAAGGAGGAGAGACAATGCTCTAGGAGGAAAGGAAAGGCAGACTTAGAAGGTATTTCTGGTACCTGGTGCCCAGGGTTCCCTGGTAATGTTGGTCTGGTGCTTATCAGGCCTAGCAGGTCCTCAGCAGACAAATCACACACACAGCATTTAAATGGCCTGAGCCCCTGTTCCCAGGCCTCAAAGTCATCATGGTCCACCAGCTCCCTCACTTCTTCCAGTTGGGATCCCTGCTGTACCATACCGAGCCCTAAGAATAACGAAGTGACTGTAGTAGAGAAAAACCTGAATAACCTAAATGCCCAGTGGCCATGTGACTTATATCACGTACCTGCTGAGACCAGCGGGCTCAGAGAGGTAGGGAGATGAACAGAGGTACCCCTGGTAGCCATACTCAGACCCTGTGGCATTAAACCTATATGTTTCACCATACAACAGAGAAATATTTGTGTATGGGAAAAGAAAGTATACCTACCAAATGGCTAAAGTTGCCTAGTTGAGGTTCAGGCCAGGCCTGCTAGAGCCAAGGCTCAGGCTGCTCCAGGCAGTAAGTTCACTGACTCTAGGGAATACTTGTCCAGCCCCTATGAGTGCCCACCATACTCCCTGTCCAAGGGCAAAGAGTTATTTGGGGGAAATAAGTATGTGTGTGTGTGTACACATGATGGGAGGCAACCCTGTTCTCAGAGGAGGCCCTATTCCATCCATTCCACGCTACTCAGAAACAAAGTGTTGTCCAGAGAATAAGATGGTAGACAAGTCACTGTCCAGTTCTTTCCCTTCTCTGCCCCTAGCCTAGCTCTGAGCATTTGGATTGCTCAGCCCTAGAAGCCACAAGCCCATTGCAGCCCCCCCACCCCACCCCCCGCCGCTTCCTTAATCAGATCTGAGCCCCCCAAATGTGAAGCAGAGCCTCAACAGCCTAGACTAGGAGATAGCTGCCCTGGAAGATAGCAGGCAGCCCACAGGCCAAGCTACAAAAGGTCCCTGTGCCACCTTGTGGTTCTGCTGGGAGCTGCACCTGTCCCTAGGTCTGGGCCAGGCTCAGCAGTTGTAGCGCTAAGCATGAAGGCACAGACATATCACCTAAGTCATGGGGAGCTAGGCCTACGCAAGGACAGCATTTTTTGGTTGTGGAGTATGACTATGAATTCACCCTCTGTTTACAGATAACTCTCTTCACTATTCCTAGGAGGAAAAAGAAATGCATTCGGTACTTACCCGGAGAAGGCCGCTGCCCCAGCCCCGTTCCTTCCGATGACAGTGCTCTAGGCTGCCCCGGGTCCCCAGCTCCCCAGGACTCACCCTCGTACCTCCTGCTGCCCCACTTCCCCACAGAACTGCTTGCTAGCCCTGCGGAACTGGCGCCTACATCACCAGGTCTCTCGGCCACTCTCAGCCTCCCAGACCCCTGGGCCCCCTCAGGCTCCTCACAGCAACCTGCAGAGTACACAGGTACAGCAACAGGAATCTCAGAGACAGGCAGCCTAGCATGCACAGGACACATGGCTTCCTCCAGGGGCCCACCCTCTGAGAGGAGACGACAGAGCCCCAAAGCACGTGGAAACCGGCCAGGGGCCCTGTTGGCTCCCTCTCAGAGTCCAGGCCCTGGAGATTTCAGAGGCTGCACATCTTCTGCCTGAACATGGGGCCATCAATTCAAACTGCTCCAAGTGGTGGGAATTAGATCTGCGTTGTGTCATTTGATTAAGGGCATCCCCTCATGCCTATGGCAGACTGGATCTATTCTTTTTACCATCTGTCTTGCTAGCCAGATGCCCCTCCCTGCCTCCCTTGCTTTTCTGCTATAGGTCATAGATGGACTGGACTGAGCCCAACTGCTTTCCCTACTTCCCCCACCCAACCCCACCACTGCCACACCCTCCCCATACAAGATACTTCATGGACCAAGAACAAGCTGGTTTACCAAACAATATGTAAGCATGGTCACAACCACAAAGCTTAAGACAACAGTGTTTCTCTCTTAAGGGCCTGGAGAAGCCCTGTTTACAGAAAACCAGCTGCTATCTGTAAGCTGGACCAAAGGAAGCTTCTTGCCACGTTCTTTGGAGCTTACAAGAAGAGGAGTGAATGGAATAGGTTAAATTTAGGCCTATCACCCTAGCCAACAGGAATAACCTGACACCACCTTAAAGGCAAGTGTGGGTGGTGAGGGTATGTGGCTCTAGTTCAAATTACTCAGAAATGTTTCCTAAGGAACTCAACCACCTAAGAAGCCCTGATACCAAATGCCTCAGTCACTAGTGGCTGCAGTCAACAGTTCAAGTAAGTCATGGCTCAAAATCCAGTGTGCATCCCTACCTGCTCTTGAGAGCCTTTTTCACAGATCCAGTTCCAGCCTATCCACACCATTCTAGCCAGCTCTCAGACAGTTGTAAGAGGGCAAGCCAAACCTCAGGACAACCAGTGTCTATCTTCCAGCGTGAAAGTAGGCCAGCTTCAGTTTCCCTATGGGGCTGCAGGAAGAAAGACTATTACAACCAAAGCAAGGAGCCCAGAAAACCTCTAGTGGTGGACATCGGGTTTGCACCACAGCCTACTTTAACCCATTTCTGAGCCAAGCTTCAACCCTGAGCCTTACAAAACAAATCTTTAATTTAACTTAGTTGGGTTTTTTGCCTCCTCTTCACTGTACATAGCCTGAGTCCAAAGAGAAAGGGCTATACCCCCGTACCCACACACACCTTCAACAAAAGCCTTTAGTTCCTACTTTAGCCACTGGCTTCTCAGAATCCAAAGATCGTATGTTCTGGTGTAGTGTTGCAAGAAGTCTTGAGAGAAAAAAGGACCATTGTAGTATTCAAAATATTTTTGTATTGTTAATGCATATTACAGAAAAACTTTTCTGATATGAGAATAAAGATACTTTTTACTGGGTTTCTTTTTCAAAGCTTGACTCTGAGGAATAAGCTGTTTCAGTGACAGAGTATAACACTCTTTCCTTTTCTTTTCCACAGCCACAAAGTTTATTCTCTATTATGGTACACATGTTCTCAAGACGTTGAACCTACACAAGCCAGGGATTGACTTGTCATCTCTCCTTAAGGGGCTTGGGCCCTGCTCCAACCCAGAGAGCGGGGCTCATGCTAGGTATAAGTTCCCATTGCAAGCCTTGATCTTAACCCCCCAGTCCTCTGAGCTCACCCCTGATGCAGGCACAGGCCAACCTACCCCACTGCTCATATGAGAATGGACTGGAAACTGCCGCCACAGCCCCTAGGAAAACCCAACCAGAAATAGGCACGTATCATCACTGGGCTCCATTTTCCTCTGAAGGCAGAGAGAAAAGACAGAAGTACATAGCCTATTTTGAGGAAAACGAACACACAGGAATCTTTTATAACCTGGTATCATCATAAAATCCAAAAGATGGGTATTTTAAGAGCACCCTTTCCTCCCAAAGACTGTAAGGTACATGAAATATTTCTTGAGGTAGTCATATTCTTATACAAAACTGAAGACTGATAAATCTACAATCTTTTTCCACAGCAGTTTCCATCATGTTTAAGTATAAACTTCTTGAGACCCATCACGAATATAAAAGGTGTCACAAAGCCACCTCAAAAGGTCAGTCAACCATTAGGTACAAATGGTGGGCAAGAAGTATTACAACAGCCAGCTGCTGGGTCACCATAATGTATTGTAATTTTCACTTAACAGAGTTAGTTTTTTGGATTTTATGTTTAAAAATATAAAGAAAGTCATCTTCCAGAGTAGTGTCTATTTAAAGTAGGCCACTGAAAGTTGTAATCCTAGACTTGCCTTTTTCTGCAAGGGTGCTAGAGGAGACCAGCCATTCTCTTGACATCTGTCCCATTTAAAGAATTCCGCTCTGGCTACTGGCCTAGTTGTTTCAAAAAACATTTTAACCAAGGCTTATGCAAGACTGGGTTGCTGCATCTGATCTGGTGTCTTATTTACAGCACAGGGGGTACATGAACAATGCACTCTTTGTGTATGTGAGGGTAAAGAGGGGGGCTTTGGCAACTTTGTTAAAATCAAACCAGCCTTTTAAAAGAAACTGACTTCAAAGAGGAAACTCAAATCTTCCTAGATCATACCAGCACATTCCTGTGAGGGCATGGGGTGACTTGAGAGTGTAGCCCCAAATTCAACTTCAAATACCACAGCAGTCCCACCTCATTTCCAGCCAAAAACATGCTGTTTTCTGAGACATAAGACATCCCAACCTCCCTTACACATTCCTAGACAACTGGCAGATTTGCTTGAAATACAGATCTTGATCCCTCCCCTGTTACGGCTGCTCCCCCTGCCCTCAAGTCAGAAGACATGGTGAGGGCTCAGCCCAACAAGCTAGCAGCGCATTCCCAGGTCTCCCAATTTGAGGGTGTTTCCCCCTTTACAGGAAGCTCTGTGGCTAGACTCTCTTCTGAACTGTAACTACATTCTGGATGGCCCAGAAGCTGCCCAGCTCTATTCAGTGTACCATAAGCCTGGCTAGGAAGGCCACATGTGCAGTGAAGCAGAATGGTTCTTTACATTGTTCCAAAGAATAAGAAAGGAATCAGTTCCTGCATGCATTTCTACGGGGGGGGGGGGGAAAAAAACAGCGTTGAAGGAACAAGGGTAACACAGACTTGCCAGGCCTATAAGATTTGAGACCAAAAACTAATTCATTATATTAAAGCTGAGTTGGCTTTTCTATGAGGTTAGAAAAGCTGCTTTAGCATGCCTGTTTCTCAGGTCTCTTGAGAGTTTAAGAGTTCACCAAGGGTCCTTGAAACAGCTGGCAACCAAAGCAGAACCTGGTTCCTAGGTTGTGTCAACTCCCCCAATCCCAACTACTGCGATCACCTTCTGTTTCAGATCTCAAATCACCATGGGCTTCTTTTTAACTCAGGCTCCCAAAGTCTGTACTGGTCTGCTTGTCCACACTGGGCAGTGGGGGTCTGAGAGGAGCTATAACTGAATGTACTCAGGGAGTACAGCAGGGAGTTTTACAACAGAGAATATAGATGGGGATATTCCCATAGTCAATTCCCTCGAATAAAAGCCCACCTTAGATCAAGAGACATTTTGAAGTTGTTAAGAACAGTTATGGGACTGGACAAAGAGTTAACTGGAAAGGGCATAATTCTGTCCTAGGGTAGGGGTAGGAACTATCCTATCCCTAGCAGTCCCCATGAGTTAGGTCACTAGCAACCTAAAGTAAGGGATATTTCAGCAGCTATGAATTATAAGGGAGATAGTTACTAGTTCAGGCTGACACTTCTTTAAAGTTCACCCGGGGCTCTGGACCAGATGTTCCTTTTTTATTCAGGTGTTCTCACATTCCTTTATCTGAAGTCTTGTTCTTTCAGGCATGTGCAGTCAATGGCGGGGCGGGGAATGGAGGAGTAGAAATTAGGTTCTAGACACACACACACACACACACACACACACACACACACACACACACACACACACACACACACACACACACACACACACACACACACACACACACACACACACACACACACACACACACACACACACACACACCCCTCTTGAATATATATATATCTGAGTTTCTTCTGTATCCCCACCCTTCCTATAAGCCTCCTATGACAGAAATATCTGCAAAGCATCTGAAGCAGGTAAAAGTTAGAGGATGTGAAATGGCACATTCAGCACTCAAAGGAAAAATACCAATTTGCAACATATACAGGTGGAAGGTTCTGAAGGTGAGAGTACTTTTATGCAACAGGCTGATCCTCAGAGTGAAAGAAGAGGCCGGCATATGGCAGGTTAATAAGTTGAGCAAATGACTCCTGAACATGTCAAGTTCAGCAGTGTCAGAAGGTCATGAGAACTAGAGACATGGAAGCAGGTATTGTTGTGAGCAACTATATTCCTCCTACAAAATGCCTCTCAGTATTGGCACACAGACCAGATATAGCCAACAGTGCAAAATACTGCAAGGAAGCAAGTATGTTATCCATAAGTTAAACTGTCACTCAAAAGAAGTCCCACACTGGAAATTGCTCAAACAAGAGCCCCTTCACCAACACCGTTATGCCACCAACAATGCCGATATCCACTGACAACTCAACAGGAAGGGTAGCATTCAGCCTACCTGCTTAGGTGTTCAAATGGCTAAATCTTGGGCTAAGGGACATGTTATAAACTTACATCGTTCTTCATCTTGTGTACACATACAGTTCTTACTCATTCTGTTTTTTGAAGGTAGTGACTTTTAACAATAGTAACCAAGAAGAAGGCATCAAGACTCTAGTTGTAAAGTCCTCAATATTCAGAATACTTTAATAATAATAAAAACATTCTGGTTCACTCAAGAACTGCACTGCCTAACATGAGTCTGATGAATACTCTTCCTACAATGTCACCAAAATTCTTTCACCAATCCAGCTTTAATATCTCTTTCCAGACTATATTCTCTAGCAGGCCTAATGACACCCAACTTCTGCTACTAGTTCCAGACTGAGCACACTGCTTTCTCCCTCACCTTGGCATCCCTCCACCCCAACCAAATCCAACTTGACCTTTGAAACCAAGTTCTTCATGGAACCTTTCCTAGACCCTTCCAGCTCTGCAGCCCCAATTCGCTCACTAATGTTCTGTCTCAGAACATTTTTATTATTCATTTCCTCCCAGCAGTATTTATCTCTGCCTCCTAAGCTACACCAAAATCTCCTAAGAAGGCAACCATGTCTTATACTTCCTACAAAGAAGCCAGGAGCTACACTTCAGGGATTTAACCATTTCATGTGCTTACCCTTTACTTGCAATCTTCTCCCTTATTCCCTCCTGGTTTTCATACAAATCCAGACAATTGAAGATTATCACCTTTTTAAAGCACAAGCAACTCATAGGAGAACATTTATTTGGTACCTTCCCATTTCAATGTATACTGAGCTTTATAAAAATAATCAGAAACATCTTCAAATGGAATTGGTGGCAACCAAAAGTTAAGCTTTGAAAGATGAGATTCTGATGGATGTGGATAAGGTAAAGGCTGTGCTCAGATCAAAGGGTCTGCTGCTCTGTTTCCCTGGTGAAACCACTTTGTCTCCCTGTTCAAACTGCCGTATTAAGAGCCCGGGCAGGACTTCCCCGGTGGCACAGTGGATAAGAATCCGCTTGCCAGTGCAGAGGAAACGGGTTCAATCCCTGGTCCGGGAAGATCCCACATGCCATGGAGCAGCTAGCCCATGCACCACAACTACTGAGCCCGCGCGCCACAACTACTGAAGCCCGCGTGCCTAGAGCCCATGCTCCGCAACAAGAGAAGCCACCACAAGGAGCAGCCCACGCACCACAACAAGGAGTAGCCCCTGCAAGCTGCAACCAGAGAAAGCCCGCACAATGCAACAAAGACCCAACGCAGCCAGAAAAAAAAAAAAAAAAAAAAAAAAATCACGTGGTTTGGAGTATCTGCCTGCCCTGAGTCATGTGCCTATAGTGACTCACTGCTACTCTCCTCCTTCTCCAGCTAGTTCCAGACTAAGCTCAGAATTACCATGGCACCATGTTACAGAGCTGCAGTCCTAGCAGTCTACCAAATTACAATACAGATCTTGCTTGATCAATTCCAGCAGCTGATGTGTTCAAACAGTTGTAGAATAAATCACAGCTATAATGCCACTTCAGGGATCTGTAACCTAAAGGGATGCCTGTGAATCTTTGGAAAAATATAAAAACTGTAAAGCAATACCTACTTTGTATATTAAAAGTAGATTTATGAAGGTGAGCTAATAAAATATAACAGCACCTCGAAAGAGGTTAAGAATTATTAGAAACTGAGAGCACACATCCTTAATCCGTGACAATGTTAGGCAGAAAGTAATAAGCTAACATTCAGAAGGCGGCTGGTTTACTTTCGATCACAAGTGACCCAGAGAATCAATGAAAAGCTGAGAAGCCAAAGGACTGTCACAGAGGAGTCTTCACCACCAAGAGCACCACACTGCAGGTAGCTACAATTTCCAACTTACCCAAGACGAGGTAGGCACTAAGAGGCAGAGGCAGGACTCCAGCCTCAGTTTGACTTCATGCTACAGCATTAGCTCAGAATAACTGGGAAATGAGAGGGCAGACAGGAGAGAGTGTGTCTTTGAAGACAGGTTTGCTATTATGGATAATGGGAAAGGGCCACTCACTTTCCTTGGACAAGGTGAGAACCTGGAAAACTCTTGGTAGACATATTAAAGAAATAGAATATAACAGGGAAGAGGGAAAAGGGTAGGAAAGTGTTACAGCCAGTTTGATGGGCCTCTTAATATGCCTATGATTTATTTGGGTATATAATGTCCACAAATTGCCTATTTTCTCTTGGATGAGCTGTCAGATTTCTATTAAACATGAGAGTTTCAGATTATCAGGAATTTTTGTTTGTTTAAAGACAAGGGCCAAGGTCTACAGAAAGTCAAGAAGAGAACAAAATTTTAAACTACTATATTGTCTGTCCACTCAATCTTACATATTCAGAAAGATCCCAGTATCCTTTAAATATGGGTAGTGATGATATTTAGTCCTATAATTGTAACAATTCTTGGGGGTTACAGATCAACAGCTAATAATAATAGGCTCCCGCTTCCTATAAGCTGATACTTCCTTTCCAAACTAAATAGAGCATATGCTAACAATCCTGAACTTTTAGGAAAGATTTGTTTGTTATGATATTGCGAGGGATATACTTGAGGTAGTTAAACTTTTGGCAAGAGTTGACCATTGGGAAATAGCAGAAAAGAGACACTCCAGCTAGGAGTGAATGCTGCTACCTTCCCCACTAAAACCAGAACAAATGGAAAAACAAGCTTACTTCTGAGTAAAGGGAATCAGGGATTCAGAAGTAGTCGAAGGGTTTGCAATCTTTTTCTGTGAAGAGCCAGAGTAAATATTTTAGGCTTTTTGGTCAAATACACTCTTTGTGTGTCTATTTTTTAACAATCCTTTAAAAATGTAAAAACCATTTTTAACTCACAGACTGCAAAAACAGGTTGTAGGCTAGATTTCACCCACACACAGGCTGTAGTTTGCTATCTCTGGTACAGACAACAAATGGGGATTTATGTGAGACAGCACATGAAACTTTATTATAAAGGTAGATTTGGGACAAATAAGAGTTGAAGTAAAAGCAAACTACTGTCAAGTAATAATCTGAGCCAGAAGAGCTCACAGTAAACATGAAGAGAACACATTAAGACTACATGTGAATATAGTTAATTCTAACTGGGAAAGTAAGTAAAAAGGGAACACAAGGAGGAAAGAAAAAAAATTAGAAGACAATTAGAACAGAGTCTACCAGAACCTTATTGTTATGTCACAGCCTCCAGTGAGCTAGGACATGAACTGCCTGCAAGTCTTTTCCAACTGAACAACCATACGTAAACTTAACTTTTAATATTAAGTGAAGAGAAACATTTAAATACACAAAAAGCAAACCATTTACTACCTACTACGTAACTTACTTTTTATTGGAAGTATCTTGCATTTGTGACTGATGCTTTCTGGGTAACGCCATACATTTTAACATTAAAGGTTAAATTATTTTTTACATGCAAGTAGTGTTTATGGTTTTCCCCACATAGGATTACTGATTATAAAAAGATGACACACCACATGGGGTTAAGTGTCTCTTTTAATAGAAAAGCCAGCAAACTGTCTAATTCTGCTTCCTCCCAAACCACAAACTGAGTGGTAAATGAGCCTCTAGCCAACATATTCAAAGCTGAGAGGATTAAAAATGCAAAAATAAGTCCTCAGATCCAATAAAGGGAGCCCTGCTACATACAGGTTAATCAATACCAGTGGACTCCAGGAAGCTGGAAGACATTCTGATAACCCCACTCTGATAACATTTACCTCAATTAGCCTTTTTCCAGTTTCCAACTCATGAATAAAAGATAATACGTTGTTAATTCTATTTCAGAAAATTTTTTGCAAGTTGTTTTATTTACAATGCCAACTTTTAAAAGTCACTAAACTAAAGTTAACTGGACAATAAACTAGGCATAAATTGCTTTACAAAAAGAGGGAAAGCCCAAAATGCCACTTTCTATAGAGAACCCACAGTTTAATTTTATTCAGAGCAAAGAATAAAGAACTTTTGATCATACTAGAAGAAACTGAGCCATAAGTTTGGAATCTGTACTGAAACTACACATGCAATGAGGACAACATTCTGCTAATACAACTGATTTGCTGCTGCATTTGTGGACTGTTTTTCTAATATTAACAATTATAAACAAAGCAGTGCAACTAGTATTTGGAACAATCCTTACAGTGTTACAGCATCAGACACAAAATTTCACTTCTCCTCACACCACTGGTTCTCTTTGCGTACCTAGAAGAAGAGACAGATATAAGGAAGTACCTTAAGTAGTCTTTTCTAAGACTACTATCTAATGATTCATCAATAGCCTGTGAGGTGGGTCAGAAGGAAATAGATGGAAAACCGGAAAAACCCAGTTAACAGTACGCTTCCAGGTTACCATTCTTTCCCTCCCCAGTTTTTTATTGTGCCCTGCCGAAATTATCAAGAAAAGCAAAGACAATGGGCAATTACAGCTTTAGCCACCAGAGACAACCTGCATCAACAAAATCATTCTGATCTATTCATTTCTTCCCCATTCACTAAGTTGCTCTGAAGTATCCTGGCACATAATCCATAGGGCCTGCTCTTCTGAAGTCAAATATTGATGGCTTACATGTAAGGTCCCAGGTGCCAAAACTAGTACCTGCTAAGGAACAAATATCAAACAGCACCTTTGGATGAAAACTAATTGTTCTTATGCTTATAAAAGAACAGTATCATCTAAGTGCTTAGACTAAGAGACAGACCAGAATATTTTTAGCATACAGAAGGTACCTATTTTCCCTCAAGTCAAGTCAAGACTCCTTGATATAAATACCTCTTTTCCTAGCATGCTATGGGTTTCAGTCTCTCTTGAAAAGCATTTGATCAAGAACAAGCTGTTAGCCACCTACCTGGGCTTCCTCTTCTTCAGTAAAATCATTTTTGATATTGAATGTCTTTCGAATCTCCTCAGGAGTTTTCCCCTTGATCATATTGGCAACAGTCTTGCAGGTAACATCAAGCAGACCTTTGATGTCTAAGTAGTTTGCTGCCTGTAAAGTAATTGTTGTTTTCATTAAAGTATACTTGATGCTTTAAATTAAATCCAGAATCAGTGACTAACAATCCATATCTAACTTAGCTTAAAATACTAGTTAATTTTAAGAAATTAAATGAATAAATAAATCAAATTCTTCTGTGAAAGATTATTGTATGTCCCATTCTTTGTTATACCTCTGTAATACTGAGTCCTTGCGCTACATTCAGCAAACTACACTACCTCAAATGTCAAAGAATGGCCACTACTGGCAGTTGTGTACGCGTGCACACACACAAACACAAGTTTGTGTTTGACAAAAATATTTAAAGAATTCAGTGATTTTCCTGGTGGTCCAGTGGTTAGGACTCTACGATCTCACTGCCAAGGGCCCAGGTTCAATCCCTGGTTGGGGAACTAAGATCCCGTAAGTAGTTATAGCATTACATTTTACTGACCTTCTGATTCAACTTTTGGTTTCTTTGATTTTCTCTATTGTTTACCTGTTTTCTATTTTACTGATTTCTGCTCTTATCTTTACTACTCCCTTTCTTTGGGATGAAATTCATCTTTCATTAGTTTCTTAAAGTAAAAGCTTAGACTGCTGGGCTTCCCTGGTGGCACAGTGGTTAGGAGTCCGCCTGCCAATGCAGGGGACGCGCGTTTGTGCCCCGGTCCGGGAGGATTCCACGGCAGCGGCTGGGCCCATGGGCCGGGGCCGCTGGGCCCGCGCGTGCTCTGTGGCGGGAGAGGCCGCAGCAGTGAGAGGCCCGCGTGCCACAAAAAAAAAAAAAAAAGCTTAGACTGCTGATTTGAAACTTTTCTTTTTTCTTTTTTTTAAAAATATATTTATTTTTTTATTTTATTTTTGGCTGCATTGGGTCTTTGCTGCTACACGTGGGCTTTCTCTAGTTGCGGCAAGTGGGAGCTACTCTTCGTTGCAGTGCATGGGCTTCTCATTGTGGTGGCCTGTTACCAAGCACAGGCTCTAGGCACGTGGGCTTCAGTAGCTGTGGCACAAGTGCTCAGTAGTTGTGGCTCACGGGCTGCAGAGCACAGGCTCAGTAGTTGTGGTGCATGGGCTTAGTTGCTCTGCGGCATGTGGGATCTTCCCGGACCAGGGATCGAACCTGTGTTCCCTGCATTGGCAGGCGGATTCTTAACCACTGTGCCACCAGGGAAGCCCCTTTCTTTTCTAATATAGGTGTTTAGGGCTATCAATTTCCCTCTAAATGCTACTTTAGCTTAATCTCACAGATTTTCGTATGTTGTGTTTCATTTCCATTCAGTTTAAAATACTAACTTTTCTTGTGATTTCTTCATTGACTCATTCTTCAGTAATCATTCTTGATTACTAAGAAATGTGTTACTTAGTTTTCAAATATTTGCAGATTTTCCAGATAGCTTTCTGTTACTGATTTCTCATTTCATTCCACTGTGATTAGAAAACATATTTTGTGTAACCTGAATCCTTTCAAATGAGACTTTTTTGTTTGTTTTGTTTTGGCCGTGCCACGCAACATGTGGGATCTTAGTTCCCCAACCAGATATTGAACCCACACCCCCTGCAATGGAAGCGCAGGAATCTTAACCACTGGACCACCAGGGAAGTTCCCCTGTGACTTGTTTTAAGGCCCACAACATGTCTATCTTGGAAGTATACACTTGAAAAGAATATGAATTCTGCTGTCATTAGTCTTCTACATCCTTATGATTCTCTGTCTACTTGTTTTATCAATTATTTAGAGACAGGTTTTGAAATCTCTAACTATGATTGTGGATTTGCCTACTTAACCTTTAGAGTTCTATTGGTTTTTGTTTCACTTTCTGGAAGTTCTGCTTTTAGGTAGAAAAACATTTAGGATTCTTATGTCCTCGTAATAATGAACAGACCACTTTATCATTATGCAATGACCCTCTTTAATCCTGATAATATTCTTCACTCTGAAATGTACTTTAATATAGTCACTCCAGTTTTCTTTTGGTTATTATTGTTAGCATAATATTATCTTATTCCACCCTTTAAACCTAATTGTGTCTTTATATTTAAAGTGAGTTTTTTGTAGACAGAATAGCTAACTCTTTTCTATCCAATGTGATGACCTCTAACCTTTAATTGTGGTGTTTATAGACTGTTTACATTTAACGTGGTTATTGATACATGGATTTAAATATAGCATTGCAGAGTTTAGAGTTAAAATTCAGTATCAATGAATTTAACAAATTTAACTCTATGAAAAGTGCTAAAGGTATGGACTAGAAATATCTTATACTATGCATTAAAAACATACCAGTATAAGCTCAAAAAGTGTTCCTTGGTCAACTTTCAGGAATTCTTGATCCCAAACAGGGATATCATCTGTTCGCTTTTCTTTGTTCTCATCATCCTCAGGAGGAGGAGGATCATCCTTGTGGTGGGTGCACCACTGAATGACCTACAACAACAAAAGTTCATTCCTATATGGCATTTTATAACAAGGTACTTCGTTCCACTGCTGGGGCAAGGTTATTCCTATACGGGGCTAAGAACTAACTGTAAGTCAACTTGAATAGTAAAGTTAGTAGCCCAGCTTGAAAAGCACAACCCTAGAGTTCATGGAAGATCTTAGATAACAGCGAACCATGAAGACAGATTACTATACTTGACCATACTAATAAAGCTCCTGTGCAAAAAAACACATTAAGTCAGACAGGACAATGACTGGGAAATACCTGCAATATGTACATGCCAGCAATGGATTACCTTATAAAATATAAAATCTTAACAATCTCTACACAGAAATGGGCTAAAGATATGAACAGGCAATTTACAAAATATATCTGAATATGAATAGTCTAAAAGGAGGAAATACTCAGCCTCATTAAATGCAAAATTAACACTACAGATACTACTTTAGACTGTACCCCCAAAAGATAAATAAAAATCAAGATGTCGATACTAATCATTGGCAACAGTGTGAGGATAACATGAACTTTTCCACTATAGAGTGTAAACTGGTATAATCCCTTTGAAAAGTAACCTAGGAGTACCTAGGGAAGCTGAATATGTGCATACACTATCACCAAGCAATTCTAAACACCCTAGACACATGCACAACACTACCCAGTATAAGAACAATGCAGGCAAAGCCCAAAGTTCCCTTAGTAATGGAATGAACACATTAAAGTTTCTAGAAGCTGATTAGCTAGACTGTGCACCATCATACAGACCACAATCTACACTGAAAGTGTTAAGTTACAGAATCTAGGTGGTAGGAAAATGGGTGTTTGCTGTATAATTTAACTTTTCTGTATGATTAACTTTTTTTTTTTAATATTATAATGTTGGGGGAATAAACAATGCTGAGAGAAAATGGGAGAACTGAGAAATCATACTATAAGGATACAAAAAAGGAAAAGAACTACTTCTAGAAGAAAAAGCCAAGCATAAAGGGCTTTAATTAAATAGCTTTTTAAGAAGTATTCCAGGGCTTCCCTGGTGGTGCAGTGGTTGAGAGTTCGCCTGCCGATGCAGGGGACACAGGTTCGTACCCTGGTCCGGGAAGATCCCACACGTCGCGGAGTGGATAGGCCCGTAAGCCATGGTCGCTAGGCCTGCACGTCTGGAGCCTGTGCTCCGCAACCAGAGAAGCCACGTCAGTGAGAGGCCCGCGTACCGCAAAAAAAAAAGAAGTAGTATTCCAGTAGTATAAGAAAGAAACCAGGGCTTCCCTGGTGGCGCAGTGGTTGAGAGTCCGCCTGCCGATGCGGTGGACACGGGTTTGTGCCCTGGTCCAGGAAGATCCCACATGCCGCAGAGCGGCTTGGCCTGTGAGCCATGGCTGCTGAGCCTGCGCATCTGGAGCCTGTGCTCCGCAACGGGAGAGGCCACAACAGTGAGGGGCCCGCGTACCGCAAAAAAAAAAAAGAAAAAAAGAAACCTATGAGTAACATATGGCATTTAAAAAGTCTTAAAAGGCTATATAGGGTTTCCCTGGTGGTGCAGTGGTTAAGAATCCGCCTGCCAATGCACGGGACATGGGCTAGAGCCCTGGTCCAGGAAGATCCCACATGCCGCGGAGCAACTAAGCTGGTGTGCCACAACTACTGAGCCCACACACCTAGAGAGCCCACATGCCACAACTACTGAGCCCGTGTGCCACACCTACTGAAGCCCGCGAGCCACAACTACTGAGCCCGTGAGCCACAACTACCAAAGCCTGCCTGCCTGGAGCCCGTGCTCTGCAACAAGAGAAGCCACCGCAATGAGAAGCCCGTGCACCGCAAGGAAGAGTAGCCCCTGCTCGTCACAACTAGAGAAAGCCCGCGTGCAGCAACGAAGACCCAACGCAGCCAAAAATAAATAAAAAATAGTAATAAAAAAAGGAGATCTAACTAGATAAAAATATAAAGCTGTGAATTGACCTAAGACAAAGTGGTAAAAACTACATAAAGAACTCGTATAAAAAGCCTATTAAGACTACAAAATGGATGAACCTTGAAAACATTACGCTAAGCGAAATAAGCCAGACACAAAAGAATATCCTATGATCCCATTTTTTATGAGATAGCCCAGTATAGTCAAAGTCACAGAGACAGAATACAGAATAGTGGTTACAAGGGGCTTTTTACCCGGACTAGGGATATTAAAAAGACTGGTAATAGCCAATCATGGTAAGAATATGGAAAAATATGCAATGCAGCTGTATCTCATGCCAGGGTCAAGAGAAAGCATAAAATGCAACTGCATATGGTCAATGACTCTGAAAATTCCTCAGGAAGGGGCCAACTGGAAACGACCATTCCCATCTCTAAGCCTAGCCAGTCTTCCCCACAATGTGGAAACTGGCTGCTGTTTCTTCAGAAGAGCATTCAGTTAAACAGCTGGCTCTATTAAGGAGCCATATGCTCTGAAACACTAAAATCCTATTCAATGTAGAGGGCTGGGGAATTCCCAGGTGGTCCAATGGTTAGGGCTCGGTGCTTTCACTGCCACGGGCCCAGGTTCAATCCCTGGTCGGGGAACTAAGATCCCTGCAAGCCACGCACAGTGCAGCCAAAAAAATAATAATATGTAGAGGGCTGTTTATGCTTAGACACAGGGTAAGGTGATCAACTAAAAAAAAAAGAAACAAACCAAAAAAAGCACATATCTTGTTCTCAAACTCCTTTTTTTTACATTATTTTCATTTTTGGCTGCATTGGGTCTTCG
The DNA here is from genome assembly GCF_039906515.1 of Pseudorca crassidens. Classification (NCBI taxonomy): domain Eukaryota; kingdom Metazoa; phylum Chordata; class Mammalia; order Artiodactyla; family Delphinidae; genus Pseudorca; species Pseudorca crassidens. The sequence goes on from NC_090298.1 coordinate 111,697,391, forward strand.
TCGCTGTGTGTGGGCTTTCTCTACTTGCGGCGAGCAGGGGCTACTCTTCGTTGTGGTGCGCGGGCTTCTCATTATGGTGGCTTCTCTTGTTGTGGAGCACGGGCTCTAGGCGCGTGAGCTCAGTAGTTGTGGCTCGCGAGCTCTAGAGCACAGTCTCAGTAGTTGTGGTGCACGGGCTTAGTTGCTCCGTGGCATGTGGGATCTTCCTGGACCAGGGCTCGAACCCGTGTCCCCTGCATTGGCAGGCGGATTCTTAACCACTGACCACCAGGGAAGTCCCTCAAACTCCTTTTGAGGCATACCATTCAGTAGACAAGCAATACAAAAAAACTCCCCTTTTTGCTAAGCACATACCATTATATTTCAATAATTTAAATGTGTTAATGAAAAAGACTAGACAACTTAAATATTCACAGGGCCTGGTTAAACTAAAATAAATATCTTAGTCATAATCTTACTATATAGTTACTGTTTTTGTTTTGTTTTGTTTTTAAGGAAGCTATCTATATATCAATTAGAAATATCACCAGGAAATTGTTAAAGAGAAAAAGGATATATACATATATATATATATATATATATATATATATATAAGGGTATAGTTGCTACCTTACCTTTTTTAATATTGCTGCATTAACATTTGGCAAGGGGACTGGATCATCATCTCCTTCATCATCCATTCCCAAATCTAAGTAAACCAGAAGAGAGTTGCCATTATTTTCTAGCCCCATTATAACAACCAGGCTGTTTCAAACAAGTAACTTGTAAGACATGTTATCTGAAAGACTATAAAAAGTACTTTACTAAGAATAGTTCTCTTGAAAGTATTTAAAACCGGCAGTTCCTAGCAACAGCTCCATGAACCACCCAAAACTATATAAAAATGTGTGAGAAGACAAATACAGGATTATATAAAAAGAGTTTTCTTAATTAGGAGGAAAAGTGATTTAATAAGTGGGATTGAGATAACTGGGCAACCACCTGGGAAAAAATTAAAGCTAGACGCTTACCCTTACTCTTTATACCAAACTCTAAATGGACTGCACTCAGGAAAATAAAACAATGTGAGGTATTGCAGAAGTAACAGAATCTCAATCTATTAAAATTTGAAGCCCAAAAATGTATATATACACACACAGACACACACAACAGATCGTGCAGCCACTGACAAAAAACAAGGCAGGCAGCTCCATACATACTGGTATGATTTCAAGATTAAAGTTTTTAAAAGCCAAGTATAAAAGGTAAGTGTTACCTGAATAAAAATGGGAATATACTTATATTTATATTTAAAATATCTTCAAAAGGATATACAAGGAATTGTTAATATTATGTCCAAGGTAGTTAATGAGAACATGGGTTGAGAGACGTAGTTTCAACATATATCCTTTAGTGTTATTCATCACATACATACTACTTATAATTTTGAATATATAGGTTTCTCTAATAAAAAGTCCTAACTTTTAGATTATCAAAGTGGTTGCTGAGCTCCAAAGAGAAAACTTAAAATCCGCATGTTACTTAAAGATTCTAAATAAGAGTATTTTTCAAACCAAATGGGTCCATCCTTCAGTTTCTACAGGACTAAAAAAGAGCTGCCAAAGACACTTATGTAACAGAAGTACCAAGATCAGGGGTCAAAAGTACTGCATTGCTATACTGGTTGTAGCACAGCACCAGTTACATTGACATGGTTAAGTGCTGAGGCATACATTTGAGTCCCTAATATATAGCTGTGCTAGGCAGGGAAGAATCAGCAATGAATACAGGAGGATGGGAGGAACTGTTGCAACTTTAGATAGAGTTGCTCAGGATGCCTCACAGAGAAGATGACATTTTAATTAAAATTCTAAAGGCGAGAACACCTAAGCAGAGGAAATGACAAATGCAAAGGCCTTCTGATAGTGTCCTAAAAACACTAAGGAATCTAGTGTTACAAGAGCAGAGTTAGCCAGGTTGAAAGGAGAAGACAGGGCCCTAATAGGGCCTTCTGCAATTTGGCTACTATATTGGTAAGAGATAGCAGAGAGCAGGAGGGGAAAGAGGGAAACCAATTATGAGGCTAGCAATGACCCAGGCAAGTACAAGTGGCTTGTACAAGGTATATAGCTATGGAAGAAGAAATAGTCCAATTCTGTATGCATTTTGAAGTGAGAGGCAACAGGATTTGCCAACAGATGGAAAGCAGAATGTGAAAGGAGTTAGCGACGGCTAAGGCTTATAACATGAGGAACCAGACGGATGGAGCTGCCATTGGAGTTGCCACTAATTGATATGGGGAAAGTTGACAGAAAACTTGTTTTAGAGGGCAGGGAATCAAGAATTCTAGTTTGGGGACTTCCTTAGTGGCACAGTGGTTAAGAATCCACCTGCCAGTGCAGGGAACACAGGTTCAAGCCCTGGTCCAGGAAGATCCCACATGCCGCGGAGCAACTAAGCCCATGAGCCACAACTACTGAGCCCGCGCGCCCCAACTACTGAAGCCCACGCACCTAGAGCCCGTGCTCTGCAACGAGAAGCCACTGCAATGAGAAGCCTGTGCACCACAAAGAAGAGTAGCCCCCGCTCGCTGCAACTAGAGAAAGCGCGCACGCAGCAACGAAGACCCAACGCAGCCAAAAATAAATTTAAAAAAGAAAACAATTCTAGTTTAATAAGTTTGAGATATCTATTAGATATTCAATGGTTGACCAAGAAGTTAAATATGCAAGTCTAAAAATCAAAAGAAGAGATTAGAACTGTAGGTAAGTTTGGGAAATGATGTATAAATGATTTATAACACTATGATTCTAGCTGAGGGACTGACTGAGTATTGATACAGTGAAGAGGTACAATCATTAAGCAAACTCCCGGGAACTGAAGGCTTTAAAGATGGGGAGAAGGCTTTAAAGATGGGGAGACAGGTTGTCAGTGAGCTAAGTATTAAGTATCCTGAAAGCCAAATGTAGAAGGGACTGATCTACTGTCAAAGGCTATCAGTAAGTCTAGATGAGAAATGAAACAATGCACTTGACAACATGGAGATCAATGAGTTTAACAAGCTTCTCCAGTGAAGTGGTAAAGATGAGAGTATATTCAAAAAGTATTGTATTTTCCTGTATGGGTACATTCACTCATCTCCCCTCTATTCCTCCCCACCAATGCCTTTACCTGATCCCATCTTTGCTGAGAGTAAAACTATAAAATGACAATATTTCAATTTGGATCAAGCCACTTATGCTTTTCTTGAACTAGTATGAAGTATTTTTAACTCAGAGGGCAGAAAAAGAAGTTATACTATGGAAAATACGTGTGTTTGGGGAAATGAACAGATTAGAGGAAATGAAATACAGAAGACCAGCTTGTTTAGATACAAATGTTATTTGGAAGAAGGCTTAAGTCACATTAAAAATAAGGGCCTTACAGTTGTAAAGGATCACTTCTCCAGCATTTAAACCGAGGATTTGAAATGGTTTTTGCTTTTAGACTAAATGCACAAGTACCAACAGTCATTCCTTTAAGCTATTTAGTTTCAAGGACTTCTGAAAGACACCTGTATCCTGATACCACAACCTGGACCTGAAGAAATGAGTCAATCCATGTGTACACATGCCAAGATTTTCACTTCTGATTGTCCACTGATTAGAAGATTTTATTTCAATACACTCCAGTCTTCAAGAGGCTAGAATTCTATATAAACCACTGGTACTTAAGATAAAGCCATTCACCTCTGATGCCCAAAGCTATGAAAGGAAAGAAACATTTTAATTGTTGCTATCTATCATCCACTTGCTTCAGTGATCAAAGTTGGCAGAAAACCTTCAAGCAGCCCTATGTTCCTACACTGGCAAATGCTTCTTTGAAGCAGCACAGGAGAGATTAGTGTGCCAGGCACCAACTAAGATGAAATAAAGCAAGTATTCAGGCAGCAATTTTGTTATCAGTTTCTACATCTTCTAGATAAAGCCTTACTCACCTGCCTTTAGGGACACCTGGATAACTTTCACACTCTTTTATCAGTGACCATACTATAGTTCTTCATTCAACACGTACTTGATGAACAGTGACTGTGGGTTGTACCAAGGGGTTTACAACTTAATAAAAGTAATCTATGTAAGTCATCAGGGTGCAGGACTGTAAGTGCCACATAACTGGTGTCAATTACCCAAAACAACTTTATGTTCAGCTTTTATTTTCTATTAGAAACCAGGAAAATAACTAAAAAGAAAACCGAAAAGAATATGTTCAGCTTTTATTTTTTATTAGAAAACAGAAGACAAACCTGCAGCTCAGCTTCTGCCTCTACCACACCTAATACTTGCTGTTAGAAGTCTTCTAACTTATTATCCCTGAAATCCTAAGTGACCAGTCTGCAGTATATGAATCTGATAATCACTCTGGTCACTTCAAAATGCCTCCCTTTTCCCTTGGCTTCCTACTCCACATATTCTCTACTTCTGACTTCACTCGTAACAGCCCATCCTGCCCCAACATGGCCACCTGCCAAGCTCATTTACTTCCATATATATATATATATATATATATATATATATATATATATATACACTCCTATAACCCACCATACAAAGTCAGTCTATCCCCAGCAGCCTACAACTCAGGGACCAAGATCCACATACTCAACTGACTAGTACCTTATTACAAAGATCTTTTGAGAGAATCTCTAACATACACAACATCTTCAAGCTCAAAGTCATTTTCTTTCCATTCCTCTCAAACTTGTTGCTCAGCTCTATCAACTACAAGTATCACAATCACAACCCCAATTAAAAACCTCAATTTCTTTTAAACACATCCTGTCTACTTTACCTCAGAATGATCTCCCAAAACATCTTAATTTTACTAGATTTGAAATATCACCTCACTAGTACTACACACTGCACTCTCCACAAGCCTAAAGAATAACATCAGCCAACAAGTTCCCATAGCACCACTTGGCACAATTTTATTAATGCACTAATTATACCATGTGACCATTAGCCTTGTTTGGTGTCTATCTCCCTGCCTAGTTTATAAATCCTTCAAGAGCAAAGACCACTTCTCACTTACCTTCTTTTCACCGGCACCAGGACTTATTCTTTGCCTGCCTTTCTGCTCTCACTGAACACTGACTACTATATCTCCTGCTAATGCTTGGCATACAACTCTTTAATTAAATATCTATAAGCTACAGATAAACAAAAACTTTTGATATTTGAATGCACTCAGCCCTCCGTATCTGCAGGTCCCACATCCTTGGATTCAAACCGTGGATAGAAAGTATTAAAAAATAAAAATTTTTAAATTCCAGAAAGTTCCAAAAAGCTAAAATTTGAATTTACATAGCATTTATGGTGTTATTAGGTATAAAAATCTAGAGATAATTTAAAGTATAAGGGAGAATGTATGTAGGTTATATGCAAATACCACCCCATTTTATGTTATTTGAGTATCCATGGATTTTGGTATCCATAGGGGGTCCTGGAACCAATCCCCTGCAGATATGGAGACAAATGTACTGAAGAACATTCTTATTACTACTGTTTTTTTCCCACCAATTCTAGAAACTGATTTGTAAGTCTCCATATACTGTTAATGTCTACCAACCCACTGATAATACTAATTAGAGATCCAGGGCTTCCCTGGTGGTGCAGTGGTTAAGAATCCACCTGCCAACGCAGGGGACGTGGGTTTGAGCCCTGGTCCAGAAAGATCCCACATGCCGCGGAGCAACTAAGCCCGTGCGCCACAACCACTGAGCCTGCGCTCTAGAGCCCACGAGCCACAACTTCTGAAGCCTGTGCGCCGAGAGTCTGTGCTCTGCAACAAGAGAAGCCACCGCAATGAGAAGCCCGCGCACCACAAGGAAAAGTAGCCCCCACTCGCCGCAACTAGAGAAAGCCCGCGCGCAGCAACGAAGACCCAACTGAGCCAAAAAGTAATTAATTAATTTAAAAAAAAGAAGAGAGAGATCCATGTTAACTAGTAAAAGTTTCAAAACGTTTCAGGACCTGTTTTCTTGCCTTCCTTCTTTGATGCACTGCATACATGCTTTGCAGCAGTTTCAGAGGAATGACAAAACAGACAAAAGGAAGACTTGGTTAAAAAAAAAAAAAAAAGAAAGAAACAGACATCTACTCAGTTTACAATCTACTCAGCTTACTCCGGCTGTTGAAACAAGGTGTTCTATTTAGCTACCATATATAAGGTATCTCTTTTCCAAAGGCTTTACTTTTTGTCATTAGAAATTACGAACGCAAATTTACTTGAAAGAGAAATGGGCCATTGTCTGAGGTTTGGAAGTCATTTCAGTATTAGCTTATGGTATTATCTACCTAATAAGGGAAAAAACTCAGTAATTCAGAAAATGCAGAAAAAACTGACCTGTACCAAAAACAATGCAGTTAATACTTTAAAGAAAAAAAGTAAACTTTACCCCTTCATACCCCTGAGAGTTTTCTGACACTGTTACTTCTGTAGATTTGATGTTCACAGGTTATATCAAGCTACTCATTTCTTTCCCTTTCCTCTGACCCACGTTTTCTAATAAACTTACCTTCCAACATGGTCTTAATAGTCACAGATTGTTTCGCAATTTCAACATCAACTTCAAATATCTCTCCATCAGAACTCTGCAACTTAATTGAAGGCATCTAAAAAAAGGTATTATATTGAATTTGAAATTTAAGAGATATTACTTCTATACAAACTACATTTCAAACTACAGTCTGTTAGACACCTTCTAACTTATTAACCGTAAAACCCTAAGGACCTATAGTATATAACCCTATAAAACACTAAGTGATTATTCACATGCTAGCACACAAGTGTTTCTATAAAAATTCTGTGAAAGTATAACTCCTAGGAACAGAAGCTTTTAAAGCCTGCCCTACTGAATTCATTACTAGTGTAAGTTTTAGAATTAACACTTTATATTTTTGATGCAAACTGTATCTAAAATGGACTTATTCTTTGCCCACCTTTCTGCTCTCACTGAACACTGACTACTCCACCTGCAAACCTGAGGGAGGTGAGTCCAAAATAAACAAAGCTACCCAGATAAGACAGTAATTTTCCCACAGTGAGACTTACCAGTGAAGAATGAGTTCAAATCCAAAGAGTAGATCAGGATATACTTATTTATGTTTGGATCAATGCAAGACCATACACAAAAGAATAAAATATTTTAAGGATAAGCACATGTTGTAAACCTAGTAAATTTCAGAGTCCTTTTTACCTTTCATTATTGACTGTCCAGGTGTCCAAGTTTGAGATCTCCTGCCAAAGTCCTCATAGTAATAACCTATTACTTGCGCCAAAAATGTATTTATTAACTCAGATTAATTATGAGTCATTAGGAAAAAGACACCTCTTACATAAAAGTTAATTAAGCAATTAACTTCAAAAGACTTGAGTTTTGGCAAAAAAACCAAAACAAAAAAACACCTCTTTAAAATTAAAAGTTCTAAGCTTCTAAGCCAGCAATTTCTTACCATATTCAGATTCTTGGGGGAGTGGCGCAGGGGAGGGGGGAACGGCAACAATACCTGACTGTAAAAATTCAAAACCTCTTTAAATTTCAAGTATAGATTTTTTAAAGGTCCATCATAATCCTGCGATGTCGTTATAACTTAAAAACATAGAATTTGGCATTTAAAACACTGATCGAACCTTTTTAGGTCCCAAGACTTAAGACCCATTAAATCAGCTAAAATATTCATTCTGCTTTCCCCAGACAACTGTCTCCATTTCCCAAACAACAAGTTGTTAAGGCAAGGAAGCAAAAAGGTAAAGCTGTTTTAAAAGCAGCCATTTAAATATCCAGCTCTCACCCATCCATGGGTGGAGAGAATCAGATTTCATTTTACAGTTCACAAATATGTCTGCTTTTCCGTGTTGCTCAGTACTTGCCAATAATGCAGTTGTCCTGCTCCATGGAGAAAGACCCAGAGCAGAGAACCTTCTCTGTGACAAGGCAATAACAAAAGGTATCCCCAAAAGAAATATTTTAACGTGAGCTCAATTTTTAATTATGAAACATTCTATGATCTTTTTATGTTCCACAGTACTGGAGCGAACATTATAGAATCAAGAGTCTGGCAACACAGTTGATAAAATTACTTTTAAGCAAGACGAACATTTCATATTTCAAATAACTTTTGATAAACAGCAAGATCTGCTTAGTCATAGTCAAATTCGTCTATTAGGTTACTCCTACGGGAGCTGAGATCTTAATAAATAGCAGAGAAACCATCGGTTAATCTGTAATTCGATGCACTTTGTAACGCTAAACTTGGTACTCAAAGACAACTTTTTTAGTGTTATACAGCTGGAATTCAGAGCAAATTTTCGTATAATGATGGGTGAAATTTTGTTTGACATGCTTTCAAGACCATTCCTTCAATTCCTTATGCTCCAGTACTTGTAAATCACTGAGTGGGTTCTATCAACACCATAAAGGAAAAAAACCTGTTTTAAGTGACCCGAAATTCTGACACCTCTTTTTAGAGGGTAGAGTGAAATCTGCGTTGCTCTATGACACAGAAACATTCTACTGTAACGCTCTGATGAAAAAAATCATGACCCAAAACCTAAACCTGAAGTCTCCATTAAAAAGTAAACCGAAGCAGGTGAATGTCCTACCCCTTCAAAAACCAGGCACCTCGAGTTAGGACTTAGAGCACCTAAAAGCCACACCACTATGACGATGGCATCTGCTATTACAACAATAGTTTCAGCAAGCCCAGGCTGTGGCAAAGTAATGGGAGAGAAATATTCCGAAGGAGCAGGCGGCTCTCTGCCAAGATTCGGACCCAGCACAGTCAGCCAGGACCGGTGACTAGCGACGCTAGATACAGGGGCGAGAAAAGGATGGGTGCCAAGAATCCTGCGCTCCCGGACTACCACCGCCACGCTTCCTCCGGACACCAAAACAACAAACACGGACACACGCCCACGCTCACGACAGCCCCGGGAACTCCATTAAAAGCCCCGCCGCCACCCTCGCCCTGGCTGCCAGTGGCTGGCAGGCTCAACGCCGAGCGAGGCCCCCGGCCCCAGCCTGGGCCCTCAGTCGAGCCCCGCCACGGCTGACGGTCGCCCCGTGAAGAGAAGGCCTAATCTCGGGTTCGGCTCGCACCTTCTCCCTCCCGCCCGCCCGGGCACCCACGGGGCGCCGTGAAGACGCGAGGCTAGAGGAGGCCTCGCCGAGCCGAGGGGCGGGGTGGGAGAACAAGGCCGACAACGGGTTCCAAAGAGCCTGAGGGAAGGCCAGGCCCAGGTGCCTCCCGCCTCCAGCAGGGCCAAAGCACCAGCGGTGCTGCCACCAGCTCGCAACCCGCGGCGCCACCGCCCCTCCCAGCTCCGTCGGCGGCTACTCACAGTGTTAGGATTCAAGGAGATGGCGGGCCAGAGGCTGAGGAGAGCAGGGCGGCGTCTGCAAAAAAAAAACACAGAAAAGCGGAGAACAAGGCCAACACTGCGGAGCGGCGCGGCGTCTACCTATATATGAGCGGGCGCAGGCGCCGAGGACCCTTGCGCCCGTCACGTCACAGAGCCGGCGGGGCTGGCCGCCGAGATCGCCTGACGACAGGCGGAGGCAGGCCGGGCGGGCCAGGCGGAGACGCGGCAGGGCGGGGCGAGGCGAGGCGAGGCGCGGCGGGCCTTGATCCTCACCCCCTCCCTCGAAAGCTAGGCTCGGTCTCCTCAAAGCGGGAACGGAGGACTGGCTGTGGTACTTCACGGCCTGCGAGGGTCCTTCAGGCGGGGGCTGTCCTAAGCTGAACTAAAGACCCCAGACCTGAAAAGCCTGGAAGCCGCGAGCGCAGGAGGAGGAGGAGGAAGGGGGAGGAAGGGGGAGGGAGGGGGAGGGAGGGGGAGGAAGGGGGAGGGAGGGGGAGGAAGGGGGAGGGGGGAGGGAGAGAGAGGTGTTCTCCCGCGTGTGTGTTGAGGATGGGGTTTGGGAGGGGCTACGGCTCCCTTTCAGGACGGGGAAACTGGGACTCCGAGAAAGAATGGCAGTTGGCCTTTCCAGTCAGCGCTGTGAGATTCTGCTCAGGGTCTCAGTATCCTCCCCTGAACCTAATAGGAGTTAGCTCACTCTCCACAATAATCCGTGCGGTGAAGTATCGTTACCCTTTTTTATTTGTAAGGGAACAGGTTCAGAACGGTTCAGTGGCAGAGCAAGGATTTTTTGATCCTCTTAACCCCTATTGCCTATCGTTGACTTCTGAAGAGGCCTCCAGTCCAAAGTAACAATTGTTGCAGAGAAACCCCAAGTGTATAGAGGAGGCCTCTCTCTGCCAGTGAATATCCATTCATTCAGCAGAAGTGGGGTGGGGGCGTGGAGGGGAGCGGGGCGGTGAAGAGCCACCGGGCGAGATCCTGCAGCCAGGATCCAGCCTGCACAGAACTCTTGTATGGGATGCTTCCTGAGGGCTGTGTGATAGTCTCCCTAGGATGAAGCCAACCATTAAGGGAAAGGGGTTAGTCTGAAAATTCCGACCCCGCCCTCCCCCGCCCCATCCTCTCCAGTCAGAGACTGACCAGCTCTACCCTGCTCTGCTTAGGGAACATCGCCACCCCTCCCTAGGAGACGAAGGCGCCAGGCTCAGCTAACCAACAGGCACGTGATGGTATTCCTGACGCCAAAGAAACAAAAGACACTTCCACAGAGGGCCCCCTAAAGAAATCAGAGGCCTACAGCTCTTCTGGGAAGGGACTGGGCAGGGAGGCCAAGCAGCTCCTTGGGTTACCAGGTCTTTGTCTACTAGCTGTGGTATCCAGTGTCTGCCAGGTGCCACAGCTGATGACAGGAAGATGAAAGGACCTACAGCTCTCAGACTTGGTCTCACAACACCGCCCTGCCCGCAGCAGCTCAAGCTTCAGGTCTCCTCCTCAAGACCCACTGGAGCCCCTTTGCTCCCCAGCCTATGGCATACAAGGTGGCACCTTGTAAAGTCTTGCTGAGCATCGTAAGCAGTGCCACATCGCACATCTAGCCTGAGGGTCTAGCACGGGGCCTGGCATAAACTAGGTGTATGTTTTTTCCACACGTCTGTGGTCCCCCAATATTAGAGTCACCAAGAGCTTCTTGTTTTCAAAAAGCACATTTTATTTACTCATGCAGCTATTGTACGCATAGATTATCTCAGGAAAGATACACAAGTAATTTTTGGCCTCAGGGGAGGGGAACTAGGTGACTGGAGAAGAGGGTTGGGGTGATTTTTCACTTTATACCCTTTCTACCTTTTGGATTTTGATCCATATGTATGTATTACCTATTCAAAATTTTCTTTACTTCAAAAAAATTGGCATCAGGTCAAGAAAAATACAGATTCCTGGGCCCGCTCTTGATGTAATGAATCAGACTCCCTGGGGGCAGGCTTTTCTGCCTTTGAACAGGTTCCCCCAAGTGATTCTTAAACCCAGGGTAAGTTGAGAAACCACTATAGTAGCACTGCCAAGAAGGGGCCAGCAGTGTCTGTCAAAGGTGACTCATTTAGATTCACACTTTCTGAATCCACCATACCCTCCACTCAGGAGACACAAGACAGTTGCAAGACTGCAGGGTGCGGGCTGGGGAACATGCATCCCCACTCATTTATCCGTAATCACCAGCCCAGGTCAAAAAGGACTGGCCCCGACAGAGTCCCCTTGGTATGTGGGTGTGGGTGTGTTTTTTGAGGGGGTGGGGAGGCGGTGGTTCTACTGATCCTGGAGCTAGCCCTAAGAAGGCTGAGGTCTCATCCTTACTTCAGTCACTCCACACACCATGTGATCAAACTCCTTGTGCTATAGAGGAAGAAAATAAAATCAAAGAGAAGGGACTTTTCCAGTGTCACAAAGCCATTGCAGAGCAGGGCTGAGGTTCCAGCCCCAGCTCTGCTTCTGCAACCACAGCCGAGATACTGAATTTTAGCCCCATCCCTCAAATGCCAGGAATATTTTCTGATTAACTATTCCCAGCATACTACCTCCAGGGGAGCTAAACTCCTGGGATTCAAGCAGTCCAGGTGGGAAAATCTGGTTTTTATGGTGAATTCATTTCCAGAGATGATCACCCTTTGTAAATAGAGTTTCACTGATGTAAAGGGCTCACAGGAGCATTCCTATGAGGACCGGCCCTCTCGGTGGATCTAAAATCAAACTTTGCTGCCCAGAATTCAGTCACACTCCGTTTGTCAGGCGCTTACCCATGGAAAAGACCTCAGGCTCTGGATGTGTGTTCCAGCCCATAGGACAGCATGTAAGCTAAGAAGTAATCCAGTCTACATGGTCAGAGATCTCCTGGCTGTACTCTCCTGCTGTGTCAACTTTCTCAGTCTTTCTCCCCTGATACAGTGGTAAGCACAGTGACTGTTATATGATCTTGGGCAACTTATTTCACCTCTCTGAGCCTCACGTTCCTCTGCTTAGCCACTCCTTCTTCCCTTTTGTCAAACTCTAAGCCTTCCATCTAAAATCAGACTGCCTATTACTCCAGAGGAGAGAGTGCTGAATGCAAAGAATAAAGAGTGAAATTCTTGGATCTTGATTAGCAAAATGCTCTCTTGAAACCCAAAGCTTTTTTTTTTTTTAAATAAATTTATTTATTTTATTTATCTTGGCTGCATTGGGTCTTCATTGCTGCACGCGGACTTTCTCTAGTTGTGGCGAGAGGGGGCTACTCTTCGTTGCAGTGCATGGGCTTCTCATTGCGGTGGCTTCTCTTGTTGCGGAGCACAGGCTCTAGGTGCGCGGGCTTCGGTAGTTGTGGCACACAGGCTCAGTAGTTGTGGTTCGCAGGCTCTAGAGCGCAGGCTCAGTAGTTGTGGCACACGGGCTTTGTTGCTCCGTGGCATGTGGGCTCTTCCCAGACCAGGGATCAAACCCGTGTCCATTGCATTGGCAGGCGGATTCTTAACCACTGCGCCACCAGGGAGGTCCCCCAAAGATTTTTAATGCAAGAAGTTTTTTTGAGCAGTGAAAGTCCAAGAGGCTGAAGGACTCATATCTTAAATTTTACATCAGCAACAGCATAGTGAGGAAGAAGGTATGACGACACCAGAGCTAGTTTTCTAAAACACTGGGGGTAGGGAAAAAATCAAGGCAAAGTGAGCATTGCAGTTAGCTACTGCGGTGGGCCTCTTAGAAGGGACTCTCTCTCACTCCCTCCCCTGATCCCCTCTACCCAGGAATAGGGAGAGATTAGGACCTCCAGAAAGGTTTGGGAGCTCCGAGAGTGAAGAGAATCTGTGCCTTGGTCTGTGAGTAAGGTCTAAAGTCTTCCATGATGAGAAAGTATGGCAGCAGTGAAGCAGAAATGGCACCTGGGTGTGCCTAGGCAAGTGGGCCTGGGAGCATCTCAGGCTGGTGAGGAGCATTGAAGTATGTCCTGAGACCCTAAAACAGCATGGAAGTTGCTCAAAGAGGGGCTAGATAAGCAGCAAGGGGCTTGTGGGATGTAATAAACGGAATCAAATGAACCTAGAAGAATCTGGACAGTCCAAGCCAGAGACTATGGCACAAACACGGACATCCGTGGGCACAGCAGAAATCAAGGAGGACAGTTCACAACTGGCAGGGGTCAAGTCTACCTGCCTTCCTGAGTAGTAGAGGAAGATGGATGATGACCAAGAGCCAGACAATCTCCAGCCCCCTCAACTCCCACTCCATGCCATGATCATATAAGCTCAGACTGTAGTTTTGACCCTGGATAGCAGAAGAGGGACAAAACCCTCAACTTGACTGAGTGTACCCCTGAAATGACAGTGATCATACAACCACTTGATTGAAGTGACCAGATTATATTTTTGCTATCATCTGGAAATAGGTACTATAGAAAGTAAAAGAGCTATAATATTCGCACACCCTAATTTTCTGACTTTAAAATTTCATACAGCCATGGTGCAAAGGAATCATATAGACCTGCTGCTGCCCACTTGCTGCTCACATCTGTGTGATCTGGGTGGGATGTGTGGCTTCCCCTCTCTAACCCCAGTCTCCTTGTCTGTAGAATGGGGCTTATAGCAATACCTACCTCACAGGATTTTTGTGAAAATTATTTCAATCACTAGAATGGCTAAACTTAAGAGTGACAATACCAAGTGTTGACAAGGATGTGGAACAACTGAAACTCTCACATGTTGCTAGTGGGAGTACAAATTGGTGTATTTCAGAAAATTGACAGTATCTACTAAAACTAAACATGCATATACCCAGTGGCTCAGTAATCCCAACTCTGGACTAATCCCCAACAGGGATAAGTCCTCATATCCATAAAATATGTTTAAGAATGTTCCCAGTAACTTTATTCATAAGAGAAAAAAACTAGAAGTAACAAATCCATCAAATGTAAAATGAAAAAATAAATTGTCATATATTCATACAATGGCATACTAAACAGCAATGAAAAGGAAACTATGGATATGACCATGGATGTATCTCACAATGTTGAGTGAAAGAAGGTAGACACAAGAGTACTTATGAGTCCATAGAAATTAAAATCAAAAACTAGTGTAGGTTAGAGAAGATAGAATAATAGTTCCCTTTGCCAGGGAGGCAGGTATCAAAGAGGGAAGCTCTGGGATGCTGGCGATTCCCTATCTTGATCCAGGTGGTAGTTTCACGGGTGTATGCACATATAAAAATTCACTGAGCTATAATCATTTGTGTACTGCCTACAAGTCATAACTCAGTTTAAAAAGCAGGGAGTGTAGGGCTTCCCTGGTGGCGCAGTGGTTGAGATTCCGCCTGCCGATGCAGGGGACACGGGTTCATGCCCCGGTCCGGGAAGATCCCACATGCTGCGGAGCGGCTAGGCCCGTGAGCCATGGCCACTGAGCCTGCGCGTCCGGAGCCTGTGCTCCGCAACGGGAGAGGCCACAACAGTGAGAGGCCCGCGTACCGCAAAAAAAAAAAAAAAAAAAAAAAAAATGCAGGGAGTGTAAAACTGGATGTTAATTAGCATGATTCCAGGGTCAATTCCAGAAGGAACTTTGAGCCCCTGTAGCCTCTCCTTCACATGGCTGCCCAACCCTCCACAGCCAAGGCTGCAGGAGTAAAGAAAGACATTGGGAGGGAAGGCGGGGATTGTTGCAAGGCCCCTGAGCCTTATCTGCTCAGGGAAGAAGAGTCTAACTGAGGCCTTAGACAACACTGCAGAAAGGGCCCCTCATCAGCTTCCTTGCTTCTATCACAGCCAGCCAGTGCACTGCACCCCCCACCCCTGGTGGGCTATGGACCCACCCTCTGAAAGCTGCCATGGAAGCTCTAGGCAGAAGGGGCCTCCAACCTAAACGGTGCAGGAGAAAACTTCCTGACCCATATCTGTACCCAGCACCATCAGACAGCTGTGGGCCCAGGCTAGATTGGAGGGTTGTCAAGCCAGAGTGACCTGCCCACGAGATGGAGATGGGTTATGCAACCTGCCCCAGCCACATAGCAGGGAAGTGGGGAGGTGGGATTTGAACCTAGATCTGACCGACTCAAAGTCACCGACGGAAGAATCAAAGCTTCCCAGAAGAACTTGGGCTATTCTCTGTTCCACCCCCTCTCCCAGAGGGAAAGTCTATGGAGATACATGGGTGCCCCCTGTGGGCTCAGAGTGGCCAGGATGGACCCAGCAAAGGCAGGCACAGGTATGGGGTTGCCCTACAGGCTGGTCCTGGCCAATCCCCAAGAACTACCAACACTGATCGGTTTCAGCCAGCAGATGGTGCCAGAGGGCCAGATGGCTGTCCAAGGAGGCCTTCCCCCTCCCAGGTTTGCCCTCTTTGCCCTGCCCTCTCACTGAGATGCCTCCAGAAGCTGCCCTCTCTCCTCTCCAGGACCCAGAATCCTGTCCAGATCCCTGGTCTGGCCATCAGAGAATGAATGCCAGTGCAGATTTTTCACACACACCGTGGTTGCAGACTCCAACCCTGTGGGCCACAGCGTCCTTCTGTGAAATCGAATTCACACACAGGAAGTCCTGACAGCAGGAGTCAAGTAGGCTCAGTGAGGAGCAGGGCAGTGCAGTGCATCGAGGGCTCTTTTGCAGACGACAAAACCATGACAGGTATGACCTGTAATCTCCAGCTGTGTCTTCCCACTGTCTGCCTCCGTAGATCAGAAGACCCCAGTACCAACGTGGCACATCTGGAGGCAGCACACCGGGGCAGAGACCACCAGGCAGGGTAATCTGTCCGAAAGGTGTGCAGCCTAGCCTGCTAGCTGTCTGCCCGTGGAGCTCCAGGCCAGGCCCTGAGATGCTGAACATTCCAGGAGCCAGACTCAGGGAGACATCAGTGAGGTGAAGCCAAGTGCAGCTTGATTATGTCCTGCAAGGCAAGTGTCAGTTTGTGACTACTGAGTGCCCAGGCAGGAAGGCCAGTCAGCCAAGGGGCCACTGAGTAGCAAGGATTTCCCCAGGAGAATCTCTGACTCAGTCAATGACTGAGCCACTCACTAACTGGCCCAGAAAGCTGCCAGTGTGTGGACAGTGTCAGTCAATTAATCAATGAGTATTTATCTAGTACCCTCTCTCTTCAACCACCCCCCCACCCCCATGTCATCAGCACGCAGTGGTAAACAAGAAAGATAAAGGATTTCTGCCCTCAGGGAGTTTCTCTTCTAATGGGTTAGATGTGACCAACACAAATAAGGGAATGTTAAATAGATAAGTACTGTGAAGAAAATAAGAGTTGAAGTTGGGGAGAGGGGGGGCAGCGATACATTTAAGCAGAAACCCGCTGAAGAAAGTACCAGCTATGGAAAAAAGTGGGAGAAGTGTTCAAGTAGAGCATGCGCAAAGGCTCTAAGGTAAGACTGAGTTTGGCATATTCCAGGAACAACAAGGCCAGCATCCTTGGAGCTTAATGAATGGGGGGAAAGTGCAAAGAGATGAAGGCAGAGAAGGGCCAGAACATGAAGAGCTTTGCAGGGAAGACATTATAAGAAAGTTGGATTTTCTTCTATTTGCATTTAGCAACCTCAGGGGAGGGAGGGTAAGCAGGAAGTGGCACGATGGGATCTACAGTTTACAAAGATCACTTTTTTTTTTTGGCTGTGTTGGGTCTTCGTTGCTGTGCGCGGGCTTTCTCCAGCTGCAGGGAGCAGGGGCTACTCTTCGTTGCAGTGCACAGGCTTCTCATTGCGGTGGCTTCTCTTGTTGCAGAGCATGGGCTCTAGGCGCGTGGGCTCAGTAGCTGTGGCTCGCGGGCTCTAGAGCGCAGGCTCAGTAGTTGGTGGCGCACGGGCCCAGTTGCTCCGCGGCGTGTGGGATCTTCCCAGACCAGCGATCCAACCCGTGTCCCCGGCATTGGCAGGCAGATTCTTAACCACTGCGCCACCAGGGAAGCCCCAAAAAGATCACTCTTGCGACTATATGGAGGATGGATTGTAGTGGGGGAAAGAAGGGAAGTAGTAAGATTTTTTAGCAGGCTTGAACTAGCGCAGGGGCAATGGAGTTGAGGAGAAAGATGTATTTGCAGGTATAGCTAATGAAGTACATGTGAGGGATAGCTGCATGAATGGTGGTACTGTTTACTGAGGTAAGGGAACACCAGGAGTTGGTGTGGGAGGAGATCAGGAATTCAGCTTGAGATGTATGTTAGAGATTGAGTCACATCAAGGAGGCGATTGGAAATGTAACTCTGGAGCTCAGGGGAGAAGTTGGGCTAAGGATATAAATTTAGGGCTCTTCCGCATATAGATGGGACTAGATAAGATCACCTAGGTAGAGGAGAAACAGAAACCTAAGCATTTAATCATCCTAACGTTTAGAGCACAGGAAGAAATTGCAAAGGAACCTGGGAAGTAGCAAAAATATAGGAAAACAAGCAAATCACTAGATTTGCCCTATGCTAGTAATGGTGGAAGAATAAATTATTTCCAGGAAATTGTTTTGGTCAATTGCTTCAAATGCTAGAAACTGGAATTTAATATTCAAAACATATCTACTATACTTGGCAATATGAAAATAATCTTAATAAAGCCAATGATTTCAGTGGAGTGGTGTGCTGAGAAGGGAATGTAATATGAAAAGGTGGACAGAATAGAGAACAGTTCTTTTAAGGAGTTTTGCTAAGAAGAGTACAGAAAAGGGGGAGACACTTAAGGGGGCTATGAGGTCAAAGTAGTTTGTTTTTAGGATTGAAGATACTGGAGCCATGTTTGTTTATGCTGCTGGGAATAATCCAATTGAGGAGATCAACATGAGAGACAGAGAGGTTGATGGAGGTGGTAGCAGGAGGAAGAGAGAGATCTTGTCTGACTGGACTCTGCAGTGTTAATAGGCAATGTCATCAGAGTTCAGGAAGGGAGATGCTGGCAATCTGCATGAGTCCTTTTGATGGCTGAGACCAAAATCTCAGGAAGCGAAGGGGATTGTCTGGTGGCAACTATGGTCCCTACCAGTATAGTTGTGTCCATTTCTCTAGCCATGTCCTGCTGCTCAGGTGCAGCCCCAGGCTCTGGTCAGAAAATCCCAGGCTAGACTACAACAGGTTCCCATCCAGCAGCTTCCCTCCTGCTGCCCCCGACCTCCCCGCCCCAGCAGGTGAAGAGAGAAATTTCTGGGGATGTTGTCAGGTCATGGGCAGTGCTGCTCTACAAACCACACTGCAGTTTTCTAATTTAAAATAAGTGTCATCTTGAGATAGTGTCTAATACAGACTGGTAAGAAGGGATAGTTCCTGCCATCCTTTAGGTCTCAGCTCAAAGTCACTTCCTCAGAAACCACCAGCCTCATTACTAGCCCAATCAGTGCGGTTAAATTTAATGAAAATTTATCTACATCAAAAAATTTAAAAGCCATCACATCAAAATGTCTTAATACAAAACTGTCATAATTCATAAACTTGAGTCATGCAACAGACAACCTGCACAAAAGTATATGCAGGCTCTGGCTAAAAGGGCACCTATTTTTACCCTCCCGTCCCCTTTATTTCTCTTCATAGCACACGCATCCTATCTGACTTTGATATTTCTCTCATTAAGTGTAAGCTTCCGAGGATAGACACTTGGTGTTGTGCACCACTGTATTTATTCCCAGTGCCTAATAACACCTGGCATGTAAGCACTACTGAACTCATTACTGAATGAGTGTTTAAATCTCCTTCCTTCTGCTTGCCCTTTCAAATGTTGTTCCATTTTAAAAGGCTCCTAACACTGAGAAGTATCTGATGAAGAAACTTCAAAGCTGCAGTTACCCAAGACAACACACCTAGCATCGGGGTCCTCACTATACCCTTCCACTTCCTTCACCATGCAGTTGTCTTATGAGGATAGGACACAGCCCAGTGCGGTAACAAAGTCAAAATGGCTCCCAAGCCCGCCCAGGCCATCCTGTCACTTGTCTCACCCAAGGTACCTGTGGTACACCACCTGAACCAGCCACTAGCCGCACTCTACCAGACCACTCAGTTCAGCTAGTGTGTGGCAGTGGCTTACCTACCCCGTGAGCTTTACTCAAACACTACGGCAACAACTTTTTGTTTCACTCCCCATTGCTATGCTCCCCCAAATGGCAGCAACCCCTTACTACACTCTGAGAGAACGAAACCCTCTTGCTAGAATCAATATACCTTATTCCACCCCACAGCACACACTCATCCTTGCTTTCCCCTTCTTCCCATTTTTGTCGATTTATTCCTACCTCTGATCTCCCCCTTAGACAAATATCTCTGTCCTTTGCCTCAAGACTTGGAAAGCCTTGAAATTCTCTTATAAAACAAGACCATCAATAAAGCACAAGGCTTGGAATGTTGGGGAGTCAGCAAGCCCTAGAGTCACAGGCCTTTTTTTTCCCCCCACATCTTCACTGAAGTATAAATGCCTTACAATGTTGTGTTAGTTTCTGCTGTACAACAAAGTGAATCAGCTATATGCATACATATATCCTCATATCCTCTCGGTCTTGCATCTCCCTCCCACCCTCCCTATCCCACCCCTCTAGGTGGTCACAAAGCACCAAGCTGATCTCCCTGTGCTATGTGGCTGCTTCCCACTATCTATTTTACATTTGGTAGTGTATATATGTCCATGCCACTCTGTCACTTCGTCCCAGCTTCCGCTTCCCCCCCACTGTGTCAAGTCCGATCTCCGCATCTGCATCTTTATCCCTGCCCTGCCACTAGGTTCACCAGTATCGTTTTTTTAGATTCCATATACATGCGTTAGCATACAGTATTTGTTTTTCTTTCTTACTTCACTCTGTACAACAGATTCTAGGTCCAAACACCTCACTACAAATAATTGAGTCATAAGCTTTTTTTTTAACTTTAAAAAAAATATAAATTTATTTATTTTTGGCTGTGTTGGGTCTTCGTTGCTGCACGCAGGCTTTCTCTAGTTGGGGCGAGCAGGGACTACTCTTCCTTGCAGTGCGCAGGCTTCTCACTGCGGTGGCTTCTCTTGTTGCAGAGCACGGACTCTAGGTACGCGGCCTTCGGTAGTTGTGGCTCGCGGGCTCTAGAGCACAGGCTCAGTAGTTGTGGCGCATGGGCTTAGATGCTCCGCGGCATATGGGATCTTCCCGGACCAGGGATCGAACCCATGACCCCTGCATTGGCAGGCGGATTCTTAAACACTGCGCCACCAGGGAAGTCCTGAGTCATAGGCTTTTCAATGCAGACTGGTTCCTGCTGACCAGTCCAAGCAACAGAAGGACTTAGGACTCAGGTGTGAATCGATTCATCCAGCTACCACCTCGGGCACTCCTCCACCAAAAACTCAGATGAGAGCCAAAGCAGAGCCTCGATTCTGCCAAGTTGGTGAGGGTGGGAAAGGCTTTCTGTACCTACAAGAGGAAGGCACAGAACCCCATGCTGGGGGGACTAACTGTCCCAGTTTGAGAATTGAAAGCTCTGCTTCCTGGGAAACCCTTAAGTACTTGGCGAGCCGAGACGATCGTCACCCCACGTTGGAGCTGTGCACAACTATGACCACACTCAAACAACCCTGTGAGTTAACTTCGTTTTGCCTCCCTGTTTAAAATTTAGCTACTTTAGGGGCCCAGCATACTTTCGCCAACTCACTGCTGTTATTTGTAAAATAATTAAAAGCTCATACTGGTTGGCATGGTATCCAAGATGCCTGGATACCGTGCCAACCATGTACAGAACAGTGTCGCTATCATTTGTTGTAAAGGGGCCAGGAGTAACACACACACAGAGTACCTATGTGCTGACACATGTAAAATTAACCTAGGTTGCTCCCAGGGAGGCAATTTACTTTTCATGATCATCATGAGGTAAGTATGATAGAGCATGACCACCACACCAAAGGCATGCTTTATGTGTTGGTATGTATGACTGTGAAGTATCCACAAATCATTAACAGAACTTCACAGGCATAAGGTGGGGGAGATCATTTTTTTGTATACATCTCTATTGCTTGACTTTACTACAAGTATTATTTTATAATAAAATAAAAGATCAACTAAAAAAAAAAAGCCAGAGCACCCATACAGATCAGAGGTGGGCAGCATTTGTAGAGCCAGGTCTTCCCTATCAGAATTTGTGGATGGTTAACTGGCACCAGGAGACCAGACAAGAAAGTAATTTGCTTTTGGCTTCTGGCTCCTCCCAAAGATGACAAATTAATGGTCTTCAGAAAGGTGGGGAGATTATCAGGTGATGAAAAGCTAGCAGAAGCTAGGAATAAAGCTAGGAATAAATCGACAAAAATGGGAAGAAAGGGGGAAAGCAAGGATGAGTGTGTGCCATTTACTCTCATTGTTAAAGCCTAAACAACTGACTAGTTTCCAAGTCTTATACAAAATACCGGATGTTTAATCAAAGAGTAAAATACCAGGGGCATTTCTCACATACAGAAATACTCAAAAATCATTTCCGGCTATCGGAGAAAAGGAGGAATTGTTTCACTCAGATGCAACAGACTGGGGTGGGGTGAGGGAGTGGTGAATAGGTGGAGCAGAGGATTTTTAGGGCAGTGAGAATACTCTGTATACAATGGTGGATACATGTCATTATACATGTCCAAAACCACAGAATGGACACCAGAGTGTACCCTAATGTAGACTCCAGATGATTATGTCAATGTAGGTTCATCAATTTTAACAAATGTACCACTCTGGTAGGGCTTGCTGACAATGGGGGAGGTTATGCATATTTGGGGGTAGGGGACATATAGGAAACCCTCTGTACTTTCTCAATTTTGCTGTGAACCCCAAAATTTGTTTTTTAAATCTTAAAAATTGGATGGAATATCCCACTCCATATATACCTCCTTAAAATAAACCATAGGTTTTCCTTTTCATTTTTAATATGTTTGTCAAGCTAAGTCCACTGTGAAAGTTCCTTTATCCTCAGGAATAACAATTAGGCTGTGGTGGCAGGTGGTGAGTCGAAAATAATTTTCTTGATCAGACTCAGCTCTTTCATAATCTAGTCCATATAAGTGTCTTTGAGACACACAGTCAAGTCATTCCATAAGCTTCAGGAGCACAGTGACCAGGATACTTGACTTGAGCCAATACTCAAGAGGGCCAAACCTCCTTGACTATGCTTCCCAAAGGGCCTGCCACATATTTGGCTTACCTGAAGCAGGGTCAGGCACACACACACATCACTTTCTCTAGACCCAAAAGCTGTGTAGGCTCTTACCCACACTTCAAAGGCCACTAAATACAAATTTCAGCAAAGGAAAGCGAACTCTAATGCTTTTGATGCCGAGCAGGGCCCTGTGGGTCTCCTGGGCATGGAGGATTTTTGCCCATTTCTTGTAGGCAAGAGTCCAGCCTCCAAAGGACCTTCCCTGAGTTCCAAAGGGCAGATCTGAACAGTTGCTAATCAAGGGAGGAGCAGCCAGAAACCACCTGAGGCAAGATTAAAGGGTCCATCTGAGACCCCCACACACACACCCTAATCTTGTCAGCAACCCACCCTTCTGACACTTTGCAGAAGGAGAATGCAAGACTGTTACTGCCTATTCCTTTATTACATACCTCTGACCACAGTCCTGATTATATAACCTCTCCCTATTCCCCAGGGAGTGAGGCACAGTTCCAGCTAGCCTACTAGTGGGGCGCTAGCCTACTGTGTTCCCTCTCTGCCTGGCAAAGAAATAAAGCCACTTTTTCTTTTTTCTCCGTAACTGTCTCCTTCTTTATGTTTGGCATTGTTGCACAGCCAAGATTTTGGCAATACTTTCTGAAAGTCAGGGACTCTGGGGTAACACTGCCTGAATAGCTTTACCTTCCCACCCCTCCTAAACTGTTGAGACAACTCAATAAAATAATCCATGTAAAATGTCTGACACATGGGAAATGCTGTGTTAGACATTACTCACTATTAGCTATTTCTGCATTTTTAAGGCCTGAAGGGCCAATGCCTAATGCTCTCCTGACCACTCTGAATTCAACTAACCTCTTTACAGTAATGGTCATTTCAGCACTCTATTCTCCTTATTCACAAATGACACCAGAACCCTTACTTAGTTCAGAACATCAGCTACTGCTCTGAGGACTGCAGCATCAAAATTATGTATTTCAGAAGCCACAGACTACTTACTCAGCACTCTTCAAACATACCTAATGATGCAGGCCATCTGCCATTTCAGGTTGAAAGCGGAAATGTCAAAGTGCTTCCAAGAGATGGCTTAAACAGATACTCTCACCCAAGTCATCTATCCAGGTTCCCAGCCCTACTTTTAAAATCCTGCCTCCTGATTACTGCAGTAGGGCATTTTCCCTAGGATCTGAGGTGAAGTTGGAAATACCCACAGGCCTACAGTGCAATCATTAAGATTCTGCTTGAAGAAATCCAACACCTGAAACTAATGCAATATTGTAAATCAATTAAAAAAAAATCCAGAGCAAAGGACAAAATATGCAGCAGTGGCACCAGAAGAGGCCATCACCAGATCCCTTATCACCTTGAGCTTCTCAGAGGACACGAGAGCTACTGCACTACCACCTCAAAGATCTTGGTCCATACATATTTGATCCTCCTCTCTCCATCCCTTCCCTCCCCTCCCCCTTCCCTTTCCTTCCTTGGCTGCATTGGGTCTGCATTGCTGCACACGGGCTTCTCATTGCGGTGACTTCTCTTGTTGTGGAGCACAGGATCTAGGGATGCAGGCTTCAGTAGTTCCTACATTCGGGCCCTGGAGTGTGCGGGCTACTGTAGTTGTGGCGCACGGGCTTAGGTGCTCCACAGCATGTGGGATCTTCGCAGACCAGGGCTTGAACCCATGTCCCCTGCATTGGCAGGCAGATTCTTAACCACTGCGCCACCAGGGAAGTCCCTCCAGCCCTCTTCTCTACAACCAGCTCTGGTGTAGCTATGGGGAGGGAGTAGTGAGCTAGGGCTTATTGTCTTTGTGGTCTTTTAATCACAGGTCATTGAAAGGATTAAAATTAAAGAGGTAGTTTTATTTGAAGCAATGCAGAGATCACTCTTCTTTTGCACGTGATTATGGGAAACAAAGATTGCTCAAGACCAAATACATCATCATATAGCTTCTCCTCCCATTCCTCTTGCTTGCTACATTCAACACACACTCAGATCCTCACTGCTGCTGGCAAGGGACTTACCTTGAAACGAAAGCTGGACCTAACAGCAAGGGTAATTCTACACACATTTTTACATCTGGCATATTTCACCACACCTTGTAAACTGGCTCTTTCCTGAAACACTCTTGGACATACCTGACCTTAGAGTCATGAGGCCCACCCTTGACCAGGCTTTACAAAACCTAACTACTAGTCCTTGCCCCTGCCCTGGAGGTAACACTGCTGTTTGATCTACTGCAAAAACCTTAACCATAATAGACCATGGAATCTCCTTACAGCTCAGAAGACATGCTAAGCCTTGAAGCAGAAGTGCTCAACAGACTCTGGCATTTCCAAAAGCTTTAATTAGACCTTTCACTTTGGTCTTCCTAGCGTCTGCAGAGCAAGCACTCTTAACTTCCTTTTCTATCACACAATTCTGGTCTTTCACTTCCACCAATGGGCAACAGACTGGATGGTGGCCATAACCTACCACTACACTAATAAGTCAGCTAAGAACTTCCCTGGCGGACCAGTGGTTAAGACTTCTGCAGTTTCAATTCAGGCGGTGCAGATTCAATCCCTGGTTGAGGAACTAAGATTCCACAAGCCGCTCAGCGCAGCCAAAAAAAAAAAAAAAGTCTGCTAAATCATCTCTTGGAAGAATGTACCTGGTATTGTCCATTAAAGCCTAAATGGACTTTCCCAATGACAGTATCTGGATGACTGAGGCTATCTGAAGCGGCCTAAGGTGGCTAAGTATTCATATGGAGTGGTCTGCTCCATTAGCAGCATTTTAGGCAGAGAAAACTTAACAGCCCACCCACTTATCCCAAACCTGTTGAGGATACAAACTACTTACAATTAAATTGCAGCCATGAAAATCTGTGTTTTGCCTAAAGAAAAAATAAAAACAACAAATGAAAAAATGAAACAAAAATAACCAAAACACAACCTCAGCCTTTTTTTCAGCATTCAATCACGAGCTATAACCTCCTCCCTTATCAATTCCTGGGAGAGGAATTCTCATCCAGGTATGACAGGAACCTTGAATCTGGGGTTTGTCATCCAGTCCACTTACTCTTAGTTATCATCTTTGTATGTTCAACTTTCAAACAAATTTGTATATTATAAATATCCGTAATCCATTTCCTTCCCTCAAATTTATATACCAGCTGATAAGTGAACACTGTAACCTATTTACTGGATAGCACTAGGACTTCAAGCCAATACTGTTTCTGCAACATTCTACTTCTGTCTACATGGCAGTAGCCTGTGCAATTAAAAATATATTATAAGAAACAGAAGTATAATGTACTTATAGCCCTAAGACATAAGGCTTAAACTATAATTGAAACAAATATGGAGAACATTAGGTGTGTCCTAAATAATACATCTATGACCTGCATAACGTTATTCAACAGAATATATAACTGTGAAGGGGAAAAAACCTAACTTAAAAAAGTTCATATTCCCTGACGGTCCAGAGGTTAGGACTCCGGTTCAATCCGTGGTCGGGAACTAAGATCCCACAAGCTACAAGGCGCTCCCCCCATCTCCTCCCCCGACACAAAAAGTTCATAAAAGCTAGACGTATGTCAAAGAACATGTGAGAACAGATTAAGGCTTTAATGAAAAAAAGTTTTAGCTCATGGGAACACAATCTACCTCATAACAAACAAGCCTATTATTAAACTTTAAGGTCCATTTCTAGTGACACATTACAGTTGAAAGTAAGGGACTACTTACTATACAGGACAGGTAAAAGTCACTACTGAAAGAAAATAATCACGTGGTATATTTTAATTGTTCACTAAAACCCACAACAACCATCAATTAGCACAAAAGCCAATATTCTTAAATTTGTAGTTGGGAAACTGAGCAGCGGTTCTTAAATCTAGACGTAAATTAAAACCACTTGGGAAACTTAAAAATACTTACGCCTGGGCCTTCCTCCAAATAATTTAAATCATAACCGCTGTGGGCATCAACGTTAAGAACCACAGTAAAAAAAAAATCCTTTCCCTATTAAGCTAAAGCTAGGTCTTTCTGAAAAATTATCCAATACTGACACGCTACACTTCTATTTAAAACACACCTACTGCAACCAAGAAAAGGAAGAGTCATCTATGTTTGCTTAGGATATTCAACCTAAGAAATGAGCACATAATTTTATCAATTCATTTTATCCTTATAAAATTAAGTTCCAAAGCAAATTTCTCCAAGTCCTCAGTCTAGAACACTCAAAAACATTCATTTTTTTTGAACAAGCTTTGTAAAACTGAAAATTCTATTTTAATCTGTTACTAATTGAGAAATCAGCAACAGCAATTATATGTTTTTAAAGGAAATTACTATACTTACCAATGCACTTTCTTTCTTTTTTAAAAAATTTATTTTTTATTGAAGTATAGTTGATTTACAATGTTACACCAATGCATTTTCTTTACCCATTTCATAATCAGGTAGGTTACTAACACTTTCTAGATTAGATGGCCAAAGTCCAATTATTCTCTACAATTAGCCAATTCATTTAAACCCTGGTAATCATTCTAAACCCAAGCCAGTCTGGCCACAAGCCCCACCCCACCCCCTTTTTTTTGGTCATGCCACATGGCATGCATTATCTTACTTCCCCAACCAGGGACTGAACCCCTACCCCCTGCAGTGGAAGTTCAGAGTCTTAACCACTGGACCACCAGGGAAGTCCCGACAAGCCCTTTTCTGTTAACCACAAGGTCTACTTTAGAGAGGTTGTACCTGGATGACAATAACACACCAATTACAAGATACTCGTTCTTTTGGAGTCAATTTTGATCACAGGACCTGAAAAATCACTGCTTGGTATCAATAGATCAGTTGGAAACTGGATTATGTACTGCACATTAATAAACTATTTGTTCGGTCAGAAAGAAAACGCATAAACTGACAAAACAAAAAAGAGACAAAGGGACGTATTTCTTATGAAAGCATAAAAGAGTAAAATTGAAAGGGAGAAATGCGGAAAAACTAAGGGCTTTTGGACAATCAACTCCACGAGCTACCAAAAAAATAGAAAGTGGACCACTTAAAAAATATATATATTGTGTATGTATTTTCTTCAAGCATCTTAGAAAGAGAAATGCAAAAATTTCCTCATCAGTTCCAAGTTCAACACAGTACAAAGCAAAGAAACTTTTATTACTATACCCACACAATTAATGATTAAGTGTCTTGAAGTCTACCCTGGTAGCTTAAGACAATGAAGTATTAGTTTCCATAGAAAACCTGTTTTAACTTTCTAATCCTATTCAAAGAATAAAAGGGAGGGGAAAAACTCAGTATGTGCTTATCACCGCCACTTCATTTCAAATGCCATTTTTGTCCTTGGGTGAATGTACATAACACTAAGCCATGATCCAGCAACAGTTTTCTATTTGGTTTAACTAGTATCATTTAAAGAGCATAATACAGGATAATGCTTTAACAGCTATATCTTATCTGAGACAAATTTAACTTTAAGATCACGTGACAAGTAATGTACAAATATTCGTTAAGAACTTACCACTCTGTCAATCATCTTACAGTGTCCACATTACATAGCAATATTTATAACCAGAAACTGCAGTGACTGATAAGTAGATACATTATTTAGTTTGTTAACCTCTACCTGAAAACATGCTTTTTTCATTAAAAAACAAAACCCGAAAAACATAAATCTCGATTTATATGGTTTTACAATCAGGTCTTACTGAAGCAGCAGAGACTTCATTTCCTTTCTTGCAGACAATATGCAGGAAGAAGAACCCACAAAGAGCATGCTGGCAATCTGACATATTGTACTATCTGGACTACAAATAAGTCCTGAAATTCATTTGAAGGATGTCAAGGAGTTACGAGAGAGATTATGTAGTGGCCTTGATTTTTATTTTTCTTTACCTAGAATTCTACAAATTCTAAAATTTATCAATTGATGTATCTTTTAAATAAACAGCACCAGTCTTGCCCATTGATACAATTAAAATTTGACTTTCTCAGTTCTTAGTTCACAAGTTTATTATGAAAAACACTGCAGTGCTCTTGTGCAGTAACATCGTCTTACAGGAGGGAGGAAAAAAAAACAGTTCTGTTCAAAACAACTCACCAGGATCTGACAGTAACAAAGAACAACATGAGGCTGAGATTTGAGAAGGGGAAAAAAACTGAGTGCAGACAAATCATACAATTAAATTAAACAGTATCCCTGAAAATAAACAAAACGATTTCAAAACTCACAAGTAGAGGGGAGGCCTTGGTACTTAATTTTAAAAATGTTCATTAAGCTCCAATGATTGTTTGCTGCTATTCTTATCTACAGTCATGCTGAGTAAAGCTATAGCTAAATGGAAGTTAAATTGTATTCACGAGGTGTTAATGTTTACATCTTATTATCTGCAGTCTCTCAGAGAAAGCAAAGTAACTACAAATAGCGCTATGCCAGAAACTGGTTTCTTGACCAACAATGTCGCTTCAGCATGCAATGAACTGGTTCATTCTAAAGTGGTCATGGCTGTTGATGACAAGAGGCTTTGTATTTTTATATGGCACATCTTTTTGGTCCGTGTGAAAACAAGTTTTTTGAATGTTAACTATTCTCTGACACTTTGTGGAGTTACTGTTGCTCTTCCCATTTCCGTTAGGTCAATATATGGTTCATGGCAATACTGTACAAGTTTAAAATTTCGTTACAGGAAGTAGTCTGGGGTACGACGAGTAACATGTGGCTCGCCTCTGCGAGGTGCTGGGTCAAACTGCAAGCTGAAAAACAAGACATATTTGTTGTTCATACTCCAAGACATCAATGTACTGACAATTAAAATCAAGAATATTAGTCTTTGACTCTACACATTTTTTTAATAGTTTGTTTTTTTAAAAACTGAAGTATAATTGACTTACAGCACTGCGTTAGTTCCAAAAGTACAACAGTGTTTTGAAATTTCTATACATTTCTATACATTAATTCTATACATTAATTCTATACAATTAATTCTATACATTTCTATACATTAATTATATGATCTAGATAAGTCTAGTTACCACCTGTCACCATACAATTATTACAATATTACTATATTCCCCATGTTGTACATTTCATCCCCGTGCAGATTTTTACACATTTTCCCCCCATCCAATAACTTAATGTATTAAGAGAACCCTAATCATGCATTTAATAAGGGTCTTCTGGCTGCACGCCTCCTCAAAGAACCAAGGCAACTTCAGCTAGAGGATATGCTTCTGTATATCTGTAGTTCCTTCTAAGACCATTTGAAAGAAGGATTCTACTAAATAAATAAAGTTTAAAGAGCCTAAGGTACTGTTATCTATTATCTCATCCTCAGGATACATTTTATTAACTCTACAATAAAAACATGGATTTAAAAGTTAAATCCCTAATAATTCATATTAGGATCTAGGTTTCTGTTGATGTGTTTCAAAGGAAACTTTAAAAAATCCAATTGGAATCTGGATTTAGCATAAGCTCTTGAACTGTTCAACTTCACATTAAAACTAATATATTCAAGTAATGGTAACCAACGACTCAAGTGTATATACTTACAAAGAGTATTTTAGAGTATCATCAAGTTCCATGATTGCAGCTTGGTTACCGCAACGATAACAATAGTTTGGAGCACTGAAAATCGTTACTACATTTCGGTCATGGCACCAGTTATATCCCTACAAGGAAAAGAACAGAAAATAATCCCCTATTTTACTCCCTTATTTACACAACTAAATGTGACTTCTCTCAAGAGGGGAAAAAAATATCTCCCCTTCTGCCCAAAAGGCTTTTTAAAAAGTATTGCTTTGTTTCTGGATGATTCAATAATTTTCTGTACTCCACACAACTTTTTTTTTTCTTTTTGCTGTGCCGTGCAGCTTGTGGGATCTCAGATCTCAGTTCCCCGACCAGGGAATGAATCCAGGCCATGGCAGTGAAAGCACCGAATCCTAACCACTAGACCACCAGGGAACACTCCTTCTGCCCAACTTAAAAAAGAACCAAACGTATTTATTTTTTCCCAAAAGTATAAAAGTTGTCTACTATAAAAAGAAAATCCCTAAAAAAAATCACCGATCAGAAAAGGATAAGCTACTTCTTATATACCCGACTTTCAGTAAATAACAGCATTTCTTCAGCCTCTCTTATTGCAGTAGCCCTAAACATGATACAAGAATGAGTATATGGCCATTTCTTGTAGAGGCAGACACATACTCCTGGAGACCAGAACCTTATTAATTCTGTCCTCAGTCAGTACAGGTATTACCTGTACTGCCCAAGGTATAAAGGAGAGGCGCCTCTAGGAACTCCAGCCTCATTGTCTCAAAGCCCATCTGAACGCATGAGTTACTTTTCAAGTATTAATCACAAATTTCTTTCCCTATCTCTAGCAAAGTCAGACTTTATTGATAATCACAATACAGCTGTATTAGTATTAATCTAAATAGGACCTTAATTTTATAAGTATGCTAATCAATGTCCTATGCTAAGAATTTAGCCCATTTCCCTTTAGCTTCTTCTTTCAAATCACCTGTAATCCTATCATCTAAAGGACCACTTAAACATTTTGGTGTATTTCTTCCCAAACTCTCTTCCATACATACACATGTTAAATACATGAAATAAAACTGAGACCATAAAATATTATTTTTCACTCTCCCCCATCTTACTTTCCCAGCCTTAAACCCCAAGCACTACTCAGTCATTAAGAATTCTCTGAAAACATTTTACCTATGAATTTCATTTGGATCAAAAGTTTGAGATTTTAATTCTAGTGTGCATCTACTGAAAAGGCTAAGGCTATAATGGCAAATTCATCAGAAGAATACATGGCATGTTCTCACTATATCATATAATTTAAAATTTCCTAAGATCTTCCTTCATTAAGTTTACTTAAAAATCAAATCAAAGAACAGAACATACCTCCATCACCAGCTGATGAGCTCTAGACACCAACGTGAGGCCATTGGCATGATTAAATGTCTCAGAAATATCTTGCCCAAAGGTGTAACCAGCTCCTCGAGGAGATATACCCCAACCTCCACGGTCATCTGGATCTGACCATAGCAAGTCACACATTGGACCCTAAAAAGCAAGTTATATTTTAGATTGCCTTTTGCAAAATTGGTTAAAATATATGATCTGAGTAATTCACCAGAAGCAGCACCTACTACGTCACTTTTTGAATGGTGTTGGCTGAAAATGGTAAAAGGTTTTGCAGATAGAGTCAAATAAATAAACTACTTCCAGGTGTCTTTAAGAGGCAGAGCCTACATCAATGAGTCCCAATAGCAACAAGCCCTAACTAATTAATCTGCCTAGTGTATGCAAATTTCAATGTTAGGCAGTAGAGTTTAGTAACTAAGGGAGAAGCTCTTAAGACAACCAACACCTAGGTCCTAAACCCAGTCCCAGAGCTGTTGTGATCTGGGTAGGTTTCTTAACCTTAGCTTCTTAAGAATGGGGTCAACAACAGTGCTCATACCACATGATCATTTTTGAGAATTAAACAAGAAAATACATACAATGAACTAAGTTACAATTAAATATTTCCTCTCTCTAAAAAGTTTTTTGAAAAGATTTTATTACCAAAAATAAGGGCAATACCTCATGGGGAACTTCTTGTAGGCGATCAAGTGCTCTGATGTGATCCAGTGTATCTATGGATGGTGAGAGGCCACCATGTAGACAGAAGATCTGAAAAGAGTGGTTTACAACATTACCCTCATTTAAAATAAACTACAAACATTGTGGACTAAGCTGCAGGCTGTAGCCCACATCACTCGGCCCTGTTGGTGTTTCTGTGTTCTGCCAGAACCAGGCTTGTTTCTGCAGATCTATCTTTCTTGCCTCCCACTCTAAACTATGGAATACACTCCCTTTCTTCCTGATAAACCATCCCTACTGCACCCAAACCCCAATCAGCTCTTCTGAAAACATTTCTCTGACCTTACCCTCCATCATAGACAATTATCTTCCTTCTCACAGAATTTTCTTGCAGTTTCTTCTGTGCACTGCTGCTCTACTGGGACCAGTAAATAGCTAATTACATCTCCCCGACATGTCCAGAAACAGCCCAAAAGGATGGACGGGCTACATTTTCCATCCCCCTATGGTCCCAACATATAGTTCAGTGCCCCTCACAAAGACTGCACTTCATAGAAGAATCCCAAAGGGATGTGAGGATGGAAAAACAAGTTACTGGCACCTAAATGTAAGAAAGCAGATTCTTGAAAATAATCACCAATGTAAGTTTCAAGAAGACCTACATACCTGCCCATCCACCAAGGCAGTGAGAGGAAGGTAGTCAAAAAGATCTGTAAAATATTTCCAAACATTTGCATTTCCATACTTCCGTAAACACTCATCATAGAAACCATATACTTGTGTGATCTGTCTGCTCTCATGATTTCCTCGAAGAATGGTGATGCGTTCACGGTAACGAACCTGAAACAACAAATGTGAAATCATGAACGGCTGGCTCCTTCAAAAACCAAATAAAAATCCAGCAAACATTCTACAGGGAAACAGAATTCCAACTTTGCTGGAAAAAACATCCCACACCCCTACATCACACAAAAGTGAAATCACACCTACAGATCATTTATCCCATGGGGTATCTGCCAACCCCATTTCAACTAAAATCAAACTCTCACTACCACTAACTTTATCCCACGCATAGTCACCAGTTGCAAAACTCCATCCATGAGTTTTTTTTATTACATTATACAACCACCATTGCAATCCAGTTTTAGAACCGTTCCATTAACCCAAAAAGATCCCTCGTGCCTGTCTGCAATCACTCCCGACTCCCACTCTCAGCAACTACCGATACTTTGTCTCTTGAGATTTGCTTTCTCTAGAAATTTCATATAAATGGAATCAATACAATATGTAGTTTTTTTGTGTGTCTGGCTTCTTTCACTTAGCGGAGTATTTTTTAGACTCATCTGTGAATGGATCAGTGGTTTGTCTCATTTTACTGCTCTGCACAGTATTCCATTGTATGGCTATACCATATATAGCCATATTTTGGTTTTTTATTCACCAGTAGACTGAACATTTGGATTGTCTGCAGTTTTGGGCTATTATGAATAATGTTCTTATGATCATACCACATATAAGAAGTTTCTGTACGCATATATGCTTTCATTTTTCTCGGAGAGATTCCTAAGTTTCTAATCTCTCCAACAAACTCACTAACATACGGTATTACTAGCCTTATTGATGAAAGCCATTCTAGTGGGCCTGATTCTGACTTTAATTTGCATTTCCCTGATGACTAAGGTTTGAGCATCTTTTCATGTGCTTAATGACCATTCATATATCTTCTTGGGTGAAACATCTATTCAAATATTTTGTCCACTTAAAACTTATGTCTTCTTATAGGTTTTAAATATATATATATGAATACAAGTACTTTTTCCTTAGTGATGTCTTTTGAAGAACAAAAAATCAATTTTTATGAAGTCCAATTTATCAGTTTTTTAATGGCTTGTGTTTTTGGTATCATATCTAAGACATCTTTGCCAAACCCAAGGTTACAAAGATTTTCTATGTTTTATTTTAGAAGTTTCACAGTTTTAGCACTCATATTTAGATCTATGACTGACGTTGATCCATTTGTAAGGTATGAGGTAGCTAAGTTCATTTTTTGCATATGGATGCCCAACTGTTCCAGCACTATTTGCTTAAGTTTCCTTTCCCCTGTATTAAGTCTGCTAGGGCTACCATATGAGGTACCACAGAATGGAAGGCTTAAAGAACAGAAATTTATTTCCTCACAGTTCTAGAGGCTAGAAGTCCAAGATCAAGATCAAGGTGTCAGCAGGGTTGGTTCCTTCTGAAGGCCTCTCTTCTTTGGCTAGATAACGGCCATCTTCTCCATGTGTCTTCTCATCTTCCCTCTGTATGTGTCCTAATCTCTTCTTATAAGGACACCAGTCATATTGGATTAGGGGTCACCTGTATGACCTCATTTTACCTTAATTACCTCTTTAAAGGCCCTACCTCCAATACAGTCACATTCTGAGGTACTGGGAGTTAGGACTGCAACATATGAATTTGGGGAAGGGGTGGTGGTGGCACAATTCAGCGCATAACACAAACATGAACTCTTAAAGGTAGCATATTTATTCCTCCTCTGAGCACTGGGATTCATCCTGGGCTTTAAGTGCAGGTTAGCTTGCAAGGCTACTTTCATGGCATCTAGAGTCACTGCAGAAACTTTCCATCATTTAATTCAACTCCTTCAATTTACAGATGCAGAACATAAT
Source organism: Pseudorca crassidens (assembly GCF_039906515.1). Lineage (NCBI taxonomy): Eukaryota > Metazoa > Chordata > Mammalia > Artiodactyla > Delphinidae > Pseudorca > Pseudorca crassidens. The sequence goes on from NC_090298.1 coordinate 111,732,138, forward strand.
GACCTCCAAAAATGTTTTGTAGCACTTTACATGATTCAGACCTGTAGCTTCATGAACACTTACACTTTGTTAATTGCCTAAACTTCAGCTCTTGCCAAAACCACATCTCACTGCTTCTCCAGTACTAGAAGACGCTGGCAGCTATCTTACCATTCTACATATTCTTTAAAATAAAATCATCTCCCCAAAAGTAAAGTCAAATAATTTCTTTTAAGGGAGAAAGGTCATCTCAAAAAAGCTTTTTACCATTTTGTGTTTCACCTTCAGATCTCTGTATATTTCCCAAAGCTACAACTGGTATAAAACAACATGCTTTCTTTAATTATCATTTCTATTGTTCTAGATTATGTCATGTTTAATGGCTGCAAACTATTCCATTGAGGTAAGCCATAATTTAGAAATTCACTTACCATTAGATATTTATATCAATTCTTTCTGACATTTAAGATGCTACAATTTATGTTTTCATGTAAGTAAAGCTCTTTTCCTCTTAAACTTCTTCCTCTGTACAATTTTAATTATATGATTACTGTGTCAACTGATATAAACATGCCAATATTTGAAATATTTTGCTCCTTTAAAATACTTCAAAAATACCTAGAAAGGTAATTATATTACCTCTCATATCCCAAATTACTGAACTAAAATTTCTATTTAATCAGCCTTCTAGCATTTTTAAATCATGAGGCATTTTCTTCCTTAGAAAATAACCTTCTTGTTTTTATTCTGTACCATTCCCTCATTCAGAATGAAGATAGACCTATGATTTATTAAGTCCCAAACCTGAATATCTAAATTCCTAAATGTGGGGATTTATTCTAAAAGCTAACACACAGATGGAGAAAACCACAAATCACTGGGTAAAAAAGGACATTCAAGAGGACTGCCATACCCAGTTCAAAATGCTCAAACATAAAATTGAAATTACCTTAAGAGCTACAAGCAGAGTAACTGTTTCAACTGAGTAATATCCTCTGTCAACATAATCTCCCATAAACAAGTAATTTGTATCTGGTGATTTGCCACCAATTCTAAACAGTTCCATGAGATCATGAAATTGCCCATGCACATCTCCGCAGACAGTGACTGGACATCGAACTTCTTGCACATTGGATTCTTTTGTCAGAATTTCTTTAGCCTACAGATAGAGAAAAATAAACCAAGACATTTCACATTAAAAAACATTAACAAAGATATGTTTAATTACACATAAGATATGTTTAAGTTACCCTTAATATAGCTTTAAAGGGGCAGACTCAGCATAAGATGAAACTGCAGATAATTACGATCCCATTAAAATAAGGGGGCAACACATGCCTGGAACCTATCCACCAGCTATCTCACCTCTGATACCTAGAAAAAAAAAATGTATCAAGATACATAGTCCCATTCCTCTCATCAGTATCATGAGTTTTAGATCTATCAGTTGCCATCTAAGTGCTAAAGAGATCATGATTAGCAGCCATATACAATAAATGAAAATGAAGCAAGACACTCAGGTACCTAGTTCCTGAGCTTTAGAGTTCTAACTACAATGCACTCTAGGATTCCAGGCTACGAGGAGAGGTTTCTTAGTCCTACTTTAAAAAAAAGACTTTTGGAAGACATTAAAATTTTGTCTGTATTTTGGGTTTTTTACCCTCTTTATATCAAAACATAAACTTCTCATTTTACAACTGTGACTATTCAATATACATGGTTTTTATGCTGCTTTCAGAAAACTGTTTGGCATCCTATGCATTCCCCCATGTAACCACAAATTCAAACATCACTTTTAAGAGCAACATAATATTCCACTCAGTAGAAACTCTTTTATTCATTTCAACACACATTTATTATCATTTATTGTATGCCAAAAACTGTGAAGAGAACTGGGAGATAATCATTCATTTGCTCAACCATGAGTGATACTCTGTGCCAGGCCCTGTGCTAGCCCCTGGAGGTATAGTGAACAAGATAAAGATAGATCATTCCCACACCAGGGCTGGGGAGGGGGTATAGGGGAACGACCACAAACAAGTAATCAAGTAACAAAGTACAGACTGTATTAAGTGCCATGGAAGAAAGGGAGAGAGTAACTGGTGGAGGCCACTTTTTAAGATATCACAACAAACAAGACAGCCCATAAACACACACAGTGGAGCAGGAGAGGCAGACAATAAATAAAAGATCATTACAAAAGAAAGGGCCAAGTGCTAAGACATGCTAGAGTAAGCAGCAGTGTTCCGGGCTCACAAAAACTGAGAGCTATGAAAACTGCCTGAGGTGCAAATAATGGGCGGGAGCTACAGAAATGGGATGGGAATAGGAAACTGGAGGACATCAAACAGCGGCAGATGCAATCATGCGTATAAAGTCCAAGGAGTTAAGCAGAAAAGGTTAACATGGCTAAAGCATAGCACGCAAGAGTAGAGAAGAGAGCAGACCGGGGTGGGGTCAGGTTGACAAACTACCCTGGTTTTTAGCACCGATAGTCCTGCTTCCCAGGAAACGCCTCAGTTGTACCCAGGCAAACCATGATGACAGTTGGTCACCCAGCTAGGAAATGTAGGAGGAGAATGGAGCATGGATATGGACTGAAAACAAGTCTAATCAAAGTAGTATTAAAACAAAGATCCACTGGCAGAAAATTTGATTAGTGAATTAAGGATTTCAGAGGTAGGGCTGTGGATACGGATATCTGAGGTGTAGTAGAGCTTAAAGGCCACCCACCAGTATTCAGGGACCAACCCACCGACAAGTCTTGCCTAGTCTCCTTCCAAAACATCTCAATCCATATGCTTCTATCTTTTTTGCCAATATCCTGGTCCAAGACACCATCAACTAACCTGGATTACTGTGTTAGCCTCCACAAAAAACTCCCTGTTTCTAGTCTTCCTGCCTCCAATTTAATTTCCATGCAACAAAGTGACAGTTTAAAAAATTATCACCAGATTCATTTTATCCACCATTGTCTACACAGCACCTCGCTAGAACAATGCCCCACGTGCTTAATATATATTTTGAGGGAATCAAGAACTTAAACTGAGACAGGTCATCTTTAGGGAGAGCCATGGATGTCTGCCAGGACAACAGCATAAGTACAAACCTGGAAAGTGGTACCAAGTTCTCTGGAGAATGAAGAAATAGCAGGTAATAACCGTAAGGAAAAATGTCCAGGTATCTAGGTAGAGGACAGAAGCCTGAAAAACACAGGGAATTTTATCCTCAAATAGAAGGATGCAGAACCCATCCACCTGGGAGGGCTACTAGAGAAGGTACAAGACTTCCTCAGGGAGAGTCAGTTAAGCCAAGAAGGTAAAAGTAATTTGTTCTGAGAATGGGTTTAAAGTGTTTTACTTCATATACCCAAACAACATTTATTGAGCATCTTCTATTTGGGATCAGCAGTATGGAATGGTGTCCCAGAATGTACAGTGGGAGGCTGGGTCAAGGGAAAGCAACACACTGCAATATGCGGGTGAAAATATCGTAAGAGAATTGTTGCTAATGAGCCATTGCTCATTACATTTTGAGTGACAACCAAGGATGTCAAGGACTGGTTTTAAGGTAGTGGTATGCAACCTTAGCGGCACATTAAAAAATGACCTGGGAAGCTCTTTAAAAATATCCAGATGCCCAAACTACTCCTCTCCCAATTAAGTCAGAATCTTTGTCTGTGGGATCCAAGCGTCAATAATTTTTTTAAGTCTCCCCTCCCTACCCTATACTAGTGCTTTCTTAGGTGCTGCCAAGTTTAAGAACCACTATTTTCAAGTCTCCAAACATTTTGGGAAGCCTATTTCAGGACATTTACCAACCACTGACATCACAAAGTTAGTTATTAATTTCATCTAACATTTTTAAATTTAGAAAAAATTTCCACTGTGTTTCAAAAAGAGATATTTCTTAAGAAATACATATAATCCATCTCTCTACAGTAATTCCAACTTCCCAATTTATTATTACTAAAAAGTGGAAGTTCACTAGGCATATTCCATTACTAAACCTGTTTGGAATTAATACCAGGACTGATGTTTTCAGCACCTAGTGCATACTAATGAAAACAGCTATGAATGAAATGATAGGTCCTACTTAAAAGAAATTTGCAGGACTCCCCTGGTGGCTCAGTGGTTAAGAATCCACCTGTCAATACAGGGGACACGGGTTCGAGCTCTGGTCCAGGAAGATCCCACATGCCGTGGAGCAACTAAGCCTGTGCTCCACAACGAGAAGCCCCCGCAATGAGAAGCCCACGCACCGCAACCAAGAGTAGCCCCCGCTCGCCACAACTAGAGAGAGCCCACACGCAGCAACAAAGACCCAACACAGCCAAAAGTAAAAATAAAATAAATAAGTTTATTAAAAAAATTTTTTTTTAAAAACGTACGTTTGGGGGGTTTGTCTCAACTTATCAGCTCTCAGATGATCACTACACAAAATACACTAGTCCCAGAACACCACAACAAAGAAGACTGTAGACGTCCTTATTAAAGATTATTCTAGTCAGGAAAACTAATCATAGCATAGCTTCTCTCAGACATCTCTTTTTCTATCACAGGAGTCAGGCCTTATAAATCCCAGAAGCACCTAATAGAACCCCCCTCTATGGGTCACCCAATGGGACCTCTAATGAGTCACCTTTAGTGCCTCCAGGCCTTCACCAACCATCAGTTTCAAAGATAGCTATACAACTTCAAATCTCTGGTTTAATACTCAAAGTAAATGGTACAACCAGACTCTCAAGGTAACTTAGTTAACATTAGAGACTAAAAAATTTTTAATAACTACCTTTTCACTCTCTGGTATTCTGACTCCCATAATTTAAAGCCTCATGTCACCTGAACCATGCAGAGAAGCAAAAGTAACACACACACCTCAAACTTTTGTTTCCCCTAAAACATTTTTCAGGGACTTCAAATGTCTCAGCTAATATAATTCATATTTGAAAAAAGAATTAAGATCAAGTTTTAAGAAACAGTGTAACTAGCACCGTACTGATTTATTTATTGGAACCCTACTGAAATTCAGTCAAATGATACAGACTGAAATGAATGAATTCAAGGGAAGAACCTTCCTAGAACAAGGTTAAAACTGGAACAAGCAATTCCATTAATGAGAGCTTATCACAAGTAACTGTGGAAAGTTAAAAATTTTTACACCTTCCTGAAATTTAAAAATTTAGATTCACCCAAAGACCAGCAACCTTCAGGAGCATTAATTTATTATTAACATCCTCTCAGCATTCTGAGTTCGGATTCAGAAATCTCACTCTATTTTCAACCTCCTATAAAAACATCAGGTAATAAGGCCAATGACCTGTAGACTTAAGTAAGTCTTAGATATGGACCATACCTAACCACCATAACAACATGAAATTACAAACAAATCAGATTTAAAACAGACCAAAAGACCAACAGATCATCCAATCCAAGATTTTTCAAGGAAGACAAGTAAAAGAAAAAAACATGAACCAACAACAGATTTACCAACCACTTATATATATCTATTAATTTCCTTAAGGATATACAACATTGATATCATTCCTACATAACTTACACAGTAGAAAAAGCCACGCAATGCATTTATGCATTTTTAATTATTAAAAGAAAAAACGTATTTATGCATTTTTATTAAATCAAGGAACCATTTTAAAATACAAAATGATTACAAGGTAAAAATTCTTTGTGTAAAATGACTGGAAAACAATAAAGTCTTAACAGATTGTTTATTTCAGCGGTGAGACTGTAAGAATGCTTTCTCAATTCTGCCACACCAGCAAAAACTATTCTCATTTCTTTGTATTCCCTTACAGTTTACAACTGGTCAACATCTCATTCTGTGTCCTGAATTTTCATATTCACTGACCCCATTTCCTATAGCATTACAGTGATCATTGTAAACCACTATATAATATGCTCCTGAACAGATCTACACACGTATTACTGTTTATTTGAATTATTTTCTTTCAGGAAAATTTCAATTGTGGGATTACAGAGCAAAACAATATTAACAATTTTTGTTCCCTATGTACCACTGGACCTATGCCTAACTTGTGCAGTAATAAATTTAAGACTGTATCCATTCTCAGCTATTTCAGATATAAAGTGTTATCTTCTAATTTAACTGGAACTTTTAATTTCAGGGTTTGAACTTTTTATTCCATGTTTATACAGTATCAGTTATTTCTCCTCTTGTATAACGTGTCCACACACATTCTTTGAGTATTCATAGGGAGCCAAATGTTCTTAGATATTTTTCTATTAAAAATCTGATTACTAATTATAATGTTCATTAGAACTCTAGTTAAGTAAATTTAACATTTCATACTCTAATCCCAGTTGAATACATCTTCTACCAATAGAGCCATAAAGACATAAGAGATGAGAAACAAAAAACAAAAAAAAGCAATAATTAATCTTTGAATTTTACTTCTCAGTTCAAGTAAAAACTGAAGACATTTGAAAACTTTTTTAAAAAGCAAAATAATTGGGACTTCCCTGGCAGTCCAGGAGTTAAGACTCCGTGCTTCCACTTCAGGGGGCACAGGTTCGATCCCTGGTCAGGGAACTAAGACCCACATGCCGCATGGCACAGCCAAAAAATATAAAATACCTGTAGGGTCAGGCAACCATGACACACATCCTGATCAGGCATGGAAAAATATTTTCTAAAATAAAATAAAAAGCAAAATAATTAAATTTGCAAGCAAGAATCAAGCTTTTCAATATCCTAAGAGAATTTCATTTTGCTTCATACTGCTTTTATGAATCAATGGTAGGTTTCTTTGATTTTCATAACTGTGGAAAAAAAATTTAAGGTTCATGATAAATTAAGTGTATGTGGCTAGATTTTTATTTTGGTGTGATACATAGGGTAGGACATATTACTAGCCCTGGAAGCAAATGAATCTTTAGTTAATTGTCTTCAACTATCAAATCTTTCTTCATACCACTTGTCTTTCATTAATTATACTGATCAGATGCCTCTAATATTTTATGAAATATTTGTCTTCTTTGATTAAAATCTGTATGATTATAATACTTTCAAAGTATCATAACCCTTCACATAATGTTCTGCAAACAAGTATCTACTATTTGGTTTAGGGCCTAATGGAAAGAAAAGGTCAGGGATGAGGGATAATTCTAAATTTATATTAAGAGAAAATATGTAAGGTGATGTTTTCCCATCTGTTTCTGTAAAACAACCATCTTCACCTCTGACCAAAATGAATGACTGCTTTCTTTAAAGCTGTGTGTCTCACGTGCAACAGACTGGCCTCCATCTTTACCAAGGAACATACCCATGTGCATGAATTAAACAGTCTCAATCATTCCTGCATAGGGAAAAAATGTTAATCTACTGAACTGAGAAATGTTGCTATATACACAGTTGTTTAAAAATTTTCACCATAACAATCCATGTTGAATGAGATTCAACCACTCTGGGTCTCAGTCTCCTCCCTCATCTGTGAAAGGTGACTTGGCCTAGAGGATCTTTGAGGTTTTTTTCATTACTAAAATTCTACACATCCTAAAGCACTTCACTTCTTAAGCCTTTTTAATGAAAATCAAAGCCACCCAACAGAGATAGCAGGCATTACTGCTAGTTTACAGATGATGGGTACCAGAGAAACACAATTAACTTGATCACCACTAGCACAAAAATTCTAAAATCTTTCCTATCTGGAGTTTACTACAAGTTCAACCTCCTGACTAATCCAAAACCCTGCTACTAGAGCAAAACAACTAACAGATCCCTACAATTATACTATTTAGACAAAGCTCAACAAATAGTGAAAATAGTACATATAAAGGAAGCATAATAAATTTTGCTTGAATGGACTTCCCTGGTGGCGCAGTGATTAAGAACCTGCCTGCCAAGGCAGGGGACACGGGGTCAAGCCCTGGTCTGGGAAGATCCCACATGCCACGGAGCAACTAAGCCCATGCGCCACAACTACCGAGCCTGTGCTCTAGAGCCCGCGAGCCACAACTACTGAAGCCCATGTGCCTAGAGCCCATGCTCCACAACAAGAGAAGCCACCGCAATGAGAAGCCCGTGACCCGCAACGAGAAGCCCGCACGCCGCAACGAAGAGTAGCCCCTGCTCGCCGCAACTAGAGAAAGCCCGTGCGCAGCAACGAAGACCCAACACAGCCAAAGAGAAATAAATAAAAAATAAATTTAGGGCTTCCCTGGTGGCACAGTGGTTGAGAGTCCACCTGCCGATGCAGGGGACACGGGTTCGTGCCCCGGTCCGGGAAGATCCCACATGCCGTGGAGCGGCTGGGCCCGTGAGCCATGGCCGCTAAGCCTGCGCGTCCAGAGCCTGTGCTCCGCAATGGGAGAGGCCACAACAGTGAGAAGCCCGCGTACCGCAAAAATAAATAAATTTATATATATAAAAAAATTTTGGTTGAATGTATTCCAAAAACAAATGCACACTGTCACAGTTAATAATAATACTGACACTCCATAACCTGTGTGAACTACACTTTGCATGACTATCTAGGTAATGTTTGTCTTCCAGGTGCACTCTAGAACAAAGGTTCTCAACCTTCTTTCAGGCCCCTCAACAACAGAAAGGTAAAAATTCCCATTGGTGGTAGTAACTAAATGACTAAGGCAGAGGTGGGGACAGGGTGTGCCAGAGTGACTGGCCAGCTGGTCATGTACAGTTTAGAAAACACCCAGATGCAGTACATACGTCTCTGTCACTGCTTTGTCTATCCATTCCAAACCACAATACCAATATATCAGTGGCAATAGCAACCTTGTATTGTGAAGAAATTAAGCTGTTAATCCCAGACTGCTCTTCACAGTTTTTCCAGACCCCACCCCCACCCCCAGCCATTTACTGGCAACCAGACCTCTCTCTGTCAGCCTCTTCTACAACTTCTGCTCCAGAAGCTGAAAGAAAACCTATTTTAAACAACAAACAAAATCTTTCCCCTTCCCAGTTCTAGTCCATTTCAGATCTCACTTGTGTAGGAGAGGGCAGGTTGAGGGTTTTTTCAGAAAAGGATGGTAATGTGAAATGCGTAAGGAAAAAGGTGAAAATAAGAGAAACAGGTCAAAGTATAAAGAAAACGGTAAGGGGTGGGGGGGTGGTTCTATGCCTCACATAACTTTTCCTACCTCTCCTCAGCGCCCTCAAAAAAGACCCCTCTCTGGGACTTCTCTGGTGGCGCAGTGGTTAAGAATTCACCTGCCACTGCAGGGGACACGAGTTCGAGCCCTGGTCTGGGAAGATCCCACATGCCGCGGAGTAACTAAGCCTGTGAGTGCGCCACAACTACTGAAGCCCGCGCGTCCAAAGCTCATGCTCTGCAACAAGAGAAGCCACCACAATGAGAAGCCCGCGCACCACAACAAAGAGTAGCCCCCACTCGCTGCAACTAGAGAAAGCCCACGTGTAGCAGCAAAGACCCAACGCAGCCAAAAATAAATAAATAAATTTACAAAAACAAAGAAACAAAAAACACCAACCCTCTCTACCATGCGTCAACCCAAACCCAATGTCTCCTGGTTTTCCTAGCTTATCTCCTCCAAACTAAACAAGCAATACTCCACAGGTAACTGACAAACCTGACTTACAATGAGATAGGGAAAAAAAGAACACCAAACTACTGTTAACTCAAATGCTGTCCCAGTGCCCATCATTCTTTCTATAGCATGAGTTTCACCTTAGTCCTACTGCCCATATTTGCAGACACAGAACTCTTGGCTCTGATAGAGAAAACAAAGGCAGAATGGGACAGGGGGTGGGGGGAACTTGTGTGTCTGAAGAGAAGAACTGTTCACCTTTTTGGTGTTTCCTCATTAAGTCAACTCAAAACCAACTGCACTACCGCTTCATGCCTGGGAGATCACAGAATACACACAGGCAAACAGCCTTGACTGTGGAAGCTATGAGGATAAAAAGAAAGGCATTTTAACAAGCTTAATGAAAAATTTAAATATCAGTTACATTTTATTAGAGTATTTTAGAGCTTGGTCTCTGGATCATGATTTACACTATCTGAGAATACATAGAAAATTAACTGGGGTTTTCATCTCACTAATCTTATCTGCGAGGCAAATGCAGTTAGCCACGTCCAAATTGAAAAATAATTAGTTTCCTCCTCCAGGAGAGAGTGGGACAACAGTATGTGACATGAATAGGAAGCTTTAAAGAACAAAAATTATGCTTTCTTTTACAGAGCTGTTAATTCTACAATTCAGTCTGGCCCCAATTCATCTGTGTCTTCATTATTAACACTACCTCAGAAAAGAGAAGGGGGCTGTGAAGCAAGACTAAAACATTGGGCTTACAAACCATAAACCTAGGCAATCTCAATTTAGCCCCTGTAGTCAAGTCACTTTATCTTTCTGAGCTGTGGTTTCCATCTCTAACTGAGGATAACTGTCTCATAAACCTGTTAAGAGAACTGTGTATGTGAAAGTATGATGACAACAATATTCTGTATCATGCTCCCCCCACAACTGCTTGTTCTCAATATTCAAATTACCTTTATGGAAATAAGCCAAACCACCTTTTAAATTAAACACACATACAGACTCACAAAAATATATTACCCATTTCATATAGGAATTTAACCTTGGCCAAGTACTTGCAGGTCATCCAACTAGCAGGAAGACTCATGCTGCATTTTATTTATAGTGCTTGTACAGCAATGGAAAACAGCATACCTAGGTAAAGAACTCCTTTGGAAAAAAAACCTGGCTATCAAACAACATTCTCCACAAGTTTGGTAAGACAAGAAAGCACAAAGCCAAAAATCATACCTAAATGAAACCACTGCTGAACATAACAAAAGACTGTTTACTATAGTTAAAGCAAAAGCAAGCTGATACTATTTACTTCTTCCAATAGGTAGATGGAAACATACCAGTCCAGTTATACAGGTGTAGTAAATGACTACAGACCTGTGACTATAGGCAAAACTGCTTCACTCACAGCAAATTTTTAAACAACCAACAAATTATGATCCCCAAAATGACAAGGTATATCGCACACACAACAACCCTGTCTTTGATATAGACCTTCATCACATCTTGGGGGGAAAAAAGCTTAATTAATAACATAAAAACCATATTCACCCTTGTCTATAAACACACTTTCCTTCTTATAATCAAAAAATAATCAACTATTATCAAATAGCTATCTCCACCAAGTATCATTTCTTTAAAAGGAACAAAAGAAAGAAAAAAAACCTATTATACTAATGAGAACTTTTGCTTCACTAAAAAGATTTGTACAAAAGATGTTTCAAGTCATGCACCCTATCTTATCCCATAAACCTAAAGAGCTGCCTTCAAATTAACTTAGTCTGGAAGGTTAATAATGCTCCAAAAGTTGGAATACTTACAAGTTAAAAAGTTTGAAGGCTGTGTGATAGCCCCCCAAAAGGATTCATGTTTTAGAAATCTAGCTTCAAATATTTTCTCCCTTTTTTTGGCTCTAAGAATTAAAATCTTGACACAGTAGATGAGCAAGGGAGATTTAAGCATAAATTGATTAACCTCACTACATCTTAGTTTTACAAACAGGTGGCAAACAACGACCATTTACCAGATGGATCAAGCTTCAGCCACCCCACTATAACTCCAGTATTATCTTCTATTGTCTCCGACACAAACCCTCTACTTCTGTGTTCCATCTACTACTGACTTCCAACTAGATTCAGGCTCCTTGAGAATAAGCATGATTGCTTTTCATTCATCTCATAAAAGTAAGCAATCTTGGATATCCAGTAAGCATTCAATATTTAAACACAGAGTACTAATTTAAAATGGAACTGTATAATCTAAGATTAGAAGGAAACTTGGAACATCTATTTTAATTTTAGTTTATAGACAGGAAAATGTGGACCAAGTGAAGTGGTTGCCTCAAGGTCAATCACAATTAGTTAGTGGCAGAAAGAGGACTAGTGTCCCGTTCTAACTCACAGTCCAGTGGTCTTCCAATTACATCACTGCTCTCTTGCGATGTTTTCTACACAAATGACTAGTCATCTAGCCAACTACTGACTCAAAGTCTTATACAGAGTAAAAACTCAACCTTAAAAGTCATTAAAATCATCACTTATAGTACCTAGAAACTAAGACCTAACACTATACATTAAATAATTTTTAAAAGCCTATTTCTAAACCTTTAAAACAAATATTATCCTCATTTGATGTAAGCAAATTAAGGATCAAGAAGCAACAAAAGACTACAATGCTACCATTAAAATTCAGCTCCAAGAGATTATGTGCCACCTCATCAACTAATAGGAGAGTTTTGTCGAAGCATGGGATAAATAAATCTGAGTTAGACTCACTTAAATTGCAATTATTCACAGAACAGTTTCTGAAAAAGCCGGTTTTAGGGGCATATACATCAAACTCATGAACATAATTTTCACATCAAGCCACAAACAAGTCAGCATAATTGCTTTCTAATAATTCTTCACTAATACAAAATGCTAATATGATATTCCACAATTCTGTGGAACTAAAAAGAAATGCTGCAAAGTTAATTTTGAAAAGGTAAATTGAAACATTCATGGTGGAGCTCATCATTTTCTCTACTTAGGAAACTGAATTATAAGACAAACCCAACAGGCTATCTGTTTCCCCAACTCCTTGGAAAAAACAAATCAGAAATAGGTAATTTAAAACGGCCTTACTAAAATAGACTACAACAGTCCATTTTCAACACCTGTGAGATAAATTATTTAAACCTAAGCACAATATCTGGGATACTGTAAAAGCTCAATCGACAGCTATTCTTATCATTACTACCACTATTTAAAGTCACAAATATACAAACAACTTTTCCAAGGAAAAGCCAGGATACAAAATTTGCTCTTACAGTTTGTTGCTCGTTTTAAAAAGAAATGGCAAAATGCCAAGTACGTTAGACTTAGAGAAGCGTTTCACACTACCCAATTTGAGTCGGCATATAAATCATAAACCGACACTTGATTTCCAATCCCAAAGCTACTTATGTAGTATGACTCACCAAATTCTCCATTCTTCCAACTATGAAAAATAAGTTATACTCCTCCCTATGACTACCACCATGACATTCGTAGAAACTAGGTTAGAAATTGATTCTAACATTCTTTAAAAACACGCTTCAAATAAGTCTCTGGAAAAGATATCTCGGTGAATTTAACACAAACCACCCAAGATAGTGCTAAAGCTGTGTGACCTTTAGAGAGGTCCTACATCTGGTCTACAAGGGCCGTTCGGGGAGCTTCTGGACAGCTTTGGACCTAAGAATTAGGTCTGAGTACAAGTAAAAAGCCTCTTACTCACCTGAGTCCCAGGCCCCACTCCCAGGCCATAGAACTCAAGTCCTCTTACCCACATCTCAAAACCGTCCCCAACCCTGACCCACAGGGTCTCCGCTCCCCACAGCCACCTCGCCCCGCGCCAAGACCGCGAAGCTCTGAAGCCCCGGAGTTGGGGCAACGGCGCCATTTTAGGCGGCGGTGGTAACGACAACCAATCCCTGCGCGGGAGGCAGAGGGCGCCGGGTCGCCCGGGAGCCGCCGCCGGGCCGCGCCGGGCGCCGGTCTGGGAGGCTCGGGGGGCCGGGGCCTCCGCCATGTTGCACCCTCCCCATGGCCGCCGCCTTCTTTGCGGGCTCGGCCCGCCGCGGCTTCCGCATCCGAGGTGCAGCTCACCTTCTCGCAGAGGCTCTTGACCTGGGACTCGGAGAGCTGCTTGCACTCGTTCAGCTGCTCGACCCACTGGTCCAGCTCCTTGGTGAACACCTTCTCGTCCATGATGCCACCCGCCCGAAACGGCTGCCGCTCCGCGCTCCTCCCGCGCCGCCGCCCGCACACGGGCCACACACACACACGCCGCCGCCGGTTCCCGGGGTACTTGTGCGGGTACTGGCGGTTGCTCGGCACTAGCGCTGGCCCGCTGGCTCGCCCCTCCGTACTCGGCCACCGGCCGCGGCCGTCCTCCGCTCACTCTAGCCCCAAAGCTCTGCTCTCTGTAATGGCGGCCGCCGGCGTGGTGACGTCACGCCCGGCGTCAGGAGGCGGCGGGGTAGATGGGCCGGGACCAGAGCTGCGCAACTGCAGCGCCAGCCCGGATCAGCCGCCAGACTGGAGTGCTAGGGGCCGAGGCGCAGGCGCAACGTAGCAGGCTGGTAACAGACACCTTAGCCTTCAGGGCGTTGTCCTCCAGAAGGGAGAGGCCGAGGGGGAAGGGAAGACCGAGACCGAGCAGGGGGCTAGGCTTGCAGCTGGGAAGTAGGCTAATCCCAGAGCAGTACGTCCTGCGCGGCTGAGGCGCGGACGTGGCGCAGGCGCAGTCGGGGTGGGAGGGTGGCTCCTTGCTGCTGGAGACTTTTTCTCTAAGGCGATACGCTTCGGCTCTTCACGTGGCGACTGAAATCAAATCACGGAAATTAGAAATGCGACCCCATGCCTCCTCCGTGATACAACACTGGAATTGCGTGGGATTCCTGCATCTTGGGGGCAAGAACGGGCGCCGAGTGGTAGCCTGGTTGGAGTGGCCACCTTCGCCTCCGGGCGCGGCCGGCACCTTGTAATTAGGTCACTCGTAGGCGGAGGAGGGTGTACCTGTTGGGGGAGGGCCGCGCAGTGCACCTGACTCCCCCGGCACACACCTGTCCCCAGGCCTAGATGTCTCTTCCGGCGCGATGGCTGGGGCCTCGTAGCTCTCCTGGCTTCCGCACGCCCTGCGCAGCCTCACCCCTTGTACCCAAGGTGTGCGCCTTCCTCCTACTCCGGTTCCTCCTGGGGAGAAACGCTCTCCTCCCCCAACCCCTGCCCACTTGGGCCTACTTTCTCAAGGGAAGGCCGCAAGGAGATAGATGCACCCGTCCTGCCCGGGACCCGGTCGTATTAGAAGCGGCAGTGGTCCGCGCTTTAAATAAAGCTCGGATACCCTAGGATCGGACCTCTGTCTGGCTGTGAATCTCTTTGAGATTTGTGAACTGTTTTCACATTTCGTCGTCCTTCCCTTCACAGAAATATTTGGCTCCGTAGAGTGCCAACTATGTGCTAGATCCATGACTAGGAGACAGAAGGGTCATCCAAACAGACACGGTACCCTACCCTGGTGGAGCTTGTATTCTCCCAACGGTACTTCCTAGGATGGTCTGCGGATATGTAGGCAGAAGAGCGATTATGATGTCCACAGGACCTGAGAGATAGAAGCTTTACAAAAGACATTAAACCTTAAAGGGCAAGGCAAGAGGTGAACCTGGTCCCTGTCTTCTAGACTCCTTACCCGCAATAGCAGCCAACCCAACTACTCAGTAGTGTGCTGGAGGAGAGCTCTCACTCTGCAGCCTTGACCACATCATCCTGACCAACAGGCTGAAGAAGGCCCTAGAGGCCAGAATAAGCCAATGGTGGGACTGAAAATTCTCCTTCATCCAAGACAACCTGCTTGACGAGGCTGACTGGCGTGGTCTACCCGGGCTGGAAATTGCAATTCCACTTTCTCAATTTCTGACTATGTTTTGCAGTTAACGTCCCCAAACACAGAGGAATAAGAGTTAAGACTATGTGGAATGAATGAGGAAGAAAATCATCACTTGGTGCCCGTCATTATAAAGCTATGCCCAGGGCTTCCCTGGTGGCGCAGTGGTTGAGAGTCCGCCTGCCGATGCAGGGGACACGGGTTCGTGCCCCGGTCCGGGAGGATCCCACGTGCCGCGGAGCGGCTAGGACCATGAACCATGGCCGCCGGGCCTGCGCGTCTGGAACCTGTGCTCCGCAACGGGAGAGGCCACGGCAGTGAAAGGCCCGCGTACCGCAAAAAAAAACCAAAAACAAATAAAGCTATGCCCAGTGTGCTATCTTATTCACCATTGCCCTGTACCTGTGAGAAGTGGTCCTTTCTCATCAGGCAAGAAGCAGACAGGCACTCAGAAAAGAGAAGGGAGTTGCCCAAGGTAGTAGTCAGGATTTAAAACTTCATACTCGCAAGTGCAAGGTCTCAGCCATACTCACACAACTGACCTCAAAGGACTGAAATATGGAGTAGGCTCAGTATAATTTCCCTTTGCCTGAGTTCTTTATCTAAAAAGGTGGGGGTGATGTTAGTTAGATTAAAAAGTATTGAGTACTAGTATACTCCTAGATTATAATGAGTGGGTTTTTCCAAAATGCTGTGAGATCCTAGCTGGTAGCATTAATGCAGGTATTATTTTCTCTTGATGCAGATGACTTGGCTCTCCACCACCACAAAAATGGAAGATATAATTATATATACTTAAAACATCCTGCCAAATAATTAGATGCCATGACTTAACTTCTTAAGGAATGAATTCTAGGAAGCTCTTATTAGCATTCAAGCCGTGAAGTAAAGCATATATGATTATAAACAGTACAGAACTAAATCAGAATATCGTTTCCTTTAGAAGAAATCTAGAATTTTTTTTTTACTCTGTAGAACCCAAAATAACCAACGGATCTGAAAATTCAGTTTGATTTATCTGGTCTTGGCTAATTAGACCTGACTGTCTCAATTCTAGAGCTGAGGAATACCTGGAACAAAAAGTTAAAAGTGGGACTTCCCTGGTGGCGCGGGTGGTTGGGAGTTCGCCTGCCGACGCGGGGGACAGGCCTGTGCGCCGCAATTGCTGAGCCTGTGCTCTGGGGCCCGGGGGCCACAACTGCTGAAGCCTATGTGCCTGGAGCCTGTGCTCCACAGCAGGAGAGGCCACCGCAGTGAGAGGCCCACGCACCATGGCGGAGAGTGGCCCCTGCTCGCCGCAACTGGAGAGGGCCTGCGCGCAGCGGTGAACACCCAATGCAGCCAAAAAGATAGATAAATTAAAAAAAAAAAAAAAGTTAAAAGCAAGCCAAAAAGAATTGTTCTTTTTTGGGCTTCCCTGGTCGCGCAGTGGTTAAGAATCCACCTGCCAATGCAGGAGACACGGGTTTGAGCCCTGGTCCGGGAAGATCCCCATGCCGCGGAGCAACTAAGCCCGTGTGCCACAACTACTGAGCCTGCTCTCTAGAGCCCGTGAGCCACAACTACTGAGCCTGCATGCCACAACTACTGAAGCCTGCGCCCGTAGAGCCTGTGCTCTGCAATAAGACAAGCCACTGCAATGAGAAGCCCGTGCACTGCAAGGAAAAGTAGCCCTGGCTCACCACAACTAGAGAAAGACTGTGTACAGCAACGAAGACCCAATGCAGCCAAAAATAAATAAATAAATAAATTTATTAAAAAAAAAAATTGTCCTTTTTTTTTCTTGGCAAAAACCAGAGAATGAATAAAGGAAATATGCTTTGAAAAAGAATCTTTGCTCAGGTGGCAAATTCAGTATACAGTGAGTCTGAGGGTTGCCTATGATGTTTAAACACAAGTATAAATAAAAATCATCTGATGATGGGGGCGGGGTATGAGGAAGATAACCTTGAGCAAATAGCTTTATAAAGGGCACTCTTAGCCAAGGTATAAAAATTGACATTAAACGTGGAGAAGGAATGAGATGTATTTTATTTGTCAGCAATTCTCTTTGCCTTATGTTAGGTATATTTTGTTGTTTCTTCTAGTTCCCTGACTTCTAAACTTACTGAGACAGAAAGTAGGGCTGTGTAGGTAAGAAATGGCATCTGGAGTCAGATGGACCAGCTTTGAATTCCAGTTCTGCAACTGCCTAGATGTGTGAGGTTTGGCAAGTTACCTAACTTTTCTGAGTTTTCTCATCTATAAAGTGAGGATCATTATAATAGCCAATAAAAGGGCTCTTCTGAGACTTAAATGAAATTATAAATGTAACACACCAAAGAGTATATCATAAATGTCCAGTAAGTATTATTATTATTATTATTATTATTTCTAAGTGGTCTCTGATGCTAAATATGCTTTAATGCCAGTTGGAGCCCCTCAGTGTCTGCCATGAAATACATAGTGGTCTTTGGAAACAAAACGTAACTATCAGAAACACTATATAGGGAATTCCCTGGCGGTCCAATGGTTAGGACTCTGCGCTTCCACGGCAGGGGGCCCAGGTTCGATCCCTGGTTGGGGAACTAAGATTTCCACCCCCAGCAAAAAAAAACATCATATAGACATAAAGCCATTGGATCAAGCGGGGAAGGGGGAGGATATTCAAAGAAAGAGAGTAGAGATGGAACAAAAAGAACACCCTCTCTCTTCCTTTGCCATCAAGCAAACATTCAGAAGGTTTGCTGTACAGAGAGTAAGTCACTTAGCAATAAATCCAAAAATTAATTCAGTTGGTCAGTCTTACGCTGTCTCCTCTCTGAAAAAGGTGCCATATCTGATAAGACACTCTTTGCGGCAAGGCCGTATATGCCCCAGAAACCCAAAAACAGACCTGAGCAGTCAACATCTTAGTGGCTCTGCCCATGAGAAGCCTGCCGTGCTCTGATCAACTGGGCCTGCCCAACTCCCAGAAGATTTTTGCACTCACGATACGCAATGATGCTTGTAACTCATTGGTATCTATCCCTGTTCCTTTCCTTTGTGGTTTTCAGAAAAAATAAACTTATACTTCCCTTTCACCTGAAATTAGAATTTTATAGATGTGATCAAAATTTTGTGACCAGGAGCTTTGCCACAGATATAAATCAGCCCTTTCCCTTAGCTCTGCAGTTTGGCTAAAGAAAATATGACCATGTCCCCTAGTAATGTCCATGACATTGTCAGTTACAGAGGGCATATTCTTTTCTGTTAAAGGAAAAAAAAATCTGAAATGGAAAGCAAAGTTCATCACTCGGGAAGGCTGGGTAAACCTTAAGAATACTGTCACCAACTGTGCAGCTGTTAAAAATCTTATCATAGAAATATGTTTATGACATAGAACATTATTTGCAATATATATATATTATATAACATATATATATACATACATACATATATATATATATGTGTGTGTTTTTTGTTTGTTTTTTTTGCGGTATGCGGCCCTCTCACCGCTGTGGCCTCTCCCGTTGCGGAGCACAGGCTCCGGACACGCAGGCTCAGTGGCCATGGCTCACAGGCCCAGCCGCTCCACGGCATGTGGGATCTTCCCGGACCGGGGCACGATCCCATGTCCCCTGCATCAGCAGGCGGACTCTCAGCCACTGCGCCACCAGGGAAGCCCTATTTGCAATATATTTTAAGTGAAAAAAATACCTTTATAAAACAGCATGTATGAAGTAGTACTAAAAACTGAGAGCAGGTGTTTATAGAAATTAGGTACTGGAATCACTCAGTTATGTACCACAGTTAAAGAGATAAGGTCAAAAGTTCCCAAACTTTAACCACAGTTTTAATTCGATTTAAATGCTGGCATCATCTAAGAGTGGTTTTACAACTTCAGAAAGTTGGCTCTTTTACCCCATCCAAACTTCACTGGGTCAGATTATTCCAATTTAGATATGACTTGAACATAATAAACTTGTACCGTGTGGCAGCAAGCTCATGCATACATCACCTAACTGTACACTCTCCAAATGAGGCCTCTTAGTGAATATAAATATTCCATTAATCCCAGTGTAATTCAAACTATGAATGTACAGTGGTTAGGCTGGAGATACTCCTAGTTTATGGGGCAGATGACACAGGAAAGTTGGGAGCCAATAGTAGTGGCTGGGGTATGGAGCGGTGATGGGGAGCACAGACAGAAACTTTACCTTCAGTTTTAAAGATATTATGTATATCGAGATATAAATTTATTGCAGCAGAATCTTATTATAACATGGGGTTTAAAAAAATCATTTGCACTGGGGTTGGCAAACTTGTGTAAAGGGACAGAGAGTAAATATTTTAGATTTGCCATATGATCTCTGTTGTATCTACTCAGCTCAGTCATTGTAGCCAAAAAGCAGCCACAGTAAAGTGTAAATAAAGGAGTACAACTGTGTTTCAATAAAACATTATTTATAGACAAGGAAAAAAAATCATTTGCATTGTAAGGGGAGTCCTACGTTCCAACAATGAAAACACCTGGACAAACAAAACGCCTGGAATTTTCTGTTCTTCTTGTCTTCCTGGGCTTGTGCTAGGCTCAACGCAGTGCCACCAATGGGAAGTTCTCTGTGGAACTATATAGGAAGTTTTAAACATGTATGAGCTAACATCTATATTAAGTAGTTGGGCAAAAATTCCTTCGGTGATCTTGTATTAACTGAAATTTGGAATGTTATCATTTATGTGATAAAGTAATTGTAAAAATTACCACAGGCCTTAAAAAACAGCATGTATGATGCCGCGGAGCGGCTGGGCCCGTGAGCTATGGCCGCTGAGCCTGCGCGTCCGGAGCCTGTGCTCCGCAATGGGAGAGGCCACAACAGTGAGAGGCCCGCATACTGCAAAACAAACAAACAAAAAAAAAAAAACAGCATGTATGATATAACCCTAATTTTATTAAATATATATTATAAAATACATGTTTATAAGAGACTTTAGAAAGATACACAGTGAGGTGTTGACAGCAGTTGCTTCTGGTGAGTGGGATTGTTTTGTATTTTCTTTTTACTTCTGTAACAAAACATATTGCTTTTATAATTGAACGCTTTTATTATTGGGAAAAAAAAATCTTCAGAATACCTAAGTAAATATGACACGGCACATTTTAGGGGAGTCACAGGCCCAAAGAACATGTAGCCAACAGTTTTAGTAAATATTCTACCATGCCCTGGAATATTACTCAAGGGCCCTCACTTTCTTGAGAAAAGAAGTCTCACCTCTCCTGTGGTCTTCTCAAACGGTCTCCTCACAAAGCATTTCAATATGGCCTTTTCTCCTGCCTTACCTCTCACTAAAAGCTCTTCCACTCAGCTCAGTGGGCCCCTAAATCTCCCAGACCAAAGCTATCCTCATCCGTTCCATTCCTACTTTCACCTCTTTGCTCAGCCTGTCCCTGCTTCCCAGATAGCCCCTTGTATCTACATGAACCCTACCTGTCATTCAAGCCCCACACCCTCTGAACAGTCTTCCCTGATGACTCTAGTTCTCTCCTGATTGGGAGCGCCTAGCCCCAGAATCTAGTGGAACCTCAGAGAGACCTGGCACTTGTCAGAGCAGAGAGCTATGAATGGAGGACTTATTGGTGAACCCATGAGAGGTGTTCCCTAAAGACTCCCAGAAACACTGCTGAGGAGGGGGACATTTTGCCGGAGGCGGGAGTGAAAAATCTGTTCATATTTTGTTCTTTATTTTCCAGATTAATCAGTTCACCACCGCTCTAACTTGATGCTAGGAAAGATTTAAAAATCAGATCCCCCAAAGAAGGTGAATTTGCAAGCACAGAGGCATTTAAACAGTGCTTTGAAGTTCATCTGTAAAAATAGAAAGATAGGACCATACTGCACTCCTGTCAGATGGAAAGAAACAAACTTTCCCCTCACCAGAGTGTTTGTTCCCTAAGCCATTAGAGGGAACACCAGACAGGGAGACCCCTTGATTACCAGGTACTTATGTGCTCCTCTTTAAGTTCTCATTGTGGTGGATGATAGTGGAATTGGGTCCACAAACAGAAGAAGGAACAGTGTGTGCAGAAAAGAGAGAACCGGTGGATAATTTAGTGCTTACATGTTGATGGTTGTTTCTTAGAGGAAAGATGCTAACCACTGTCTCTGTCTTTGGAGGAACAAGCAAGAGGAAATGAGCCTCTGTCAAGTAGTAACAATTATAAGGCCAGCATTAATTAAGTACTTACTATGTGTCAGGTACTCTTCTAAATGCTTTACATTTTTATATAATTTATTCCTCACCACTCATGAGGTAGGCACCATTATTATCCTCCTTTTACAGATGATGAAACTGAGGCACAAAGGGATTAAGTAACTTGTAAAATAACTAGTACAGAGTACCTGAACTCTTAACTACTGGAGAGCCTTTAGCATCAGATCACAAGCGATTTTCATAAAAGGAATATCTTGACCACTCGACCATCTGACACTTTCAATGCCTAGCAATCTCCAAGAATAGAACAATAACTGGTGTCCTTAAAGGCTGCAGCTTAGTGAGTGGCCTGTGGTCCAACCCACCCCATCAATCCTACTCCCTAAATACACCTATCCCATCCCCTCCTCCACTGTCTTCTCCTCCTACCATGCCTTTCTGCTCTCTTTCCTCCTGATGTCCCCTCTTTTTCTTCTCTTTTTTTCTCTCCTACTCCTCCATTGCTACCCTATTGGGATAACCCATAGGCACAGTTTGGCTCCCCTTATGGCACTCAGAATCAAAAAGGCTGCTGGTCCCTAAGCCACACCTTTCCAAGCCACCTTCTTTGGGAATGAGATCCTTCCCATCCATAGGCTGAGTACAGGCAGCCTAAAAAGCAATGAGAAGAAAAAAAAGACCAAATAATTCTGCAAATGAATTACCCAGCTTGCCCCCATGTCAGGGAATATCAGTTGCCCTGATTGGTTTGTCTTGCCTTTAAGTCAAGAAAATAGCACAATGTGGACAGCACTCTCTTCCTCTTAGGAGCCAGCTGTAGTGTAAGGAAAAGAAAGTGGGCTCATTTCCTCTTCTGCCTCCAACAATCTGTATGACTTTGAGCACATCATTTCCCATCAGTTTCCCCTCCAACGATGTAGAGATTAGACTATATTGGGGAGCTCTCAAATTAGGAACCATGGGTGAATTCAAGGGGATATATCAATTCCTAAAGGATAATGTACAGGATTTTTCTTTTTTATTGAAAATTTTATTGAGATAATTTTAGATTCATATGCAGTTGTAAGAAATAACAGAGATCCCAATTTCCCAGTGGTAACATCTTGCACTATAGCAGTACACAACTGGGATACTGATATTGGTAAAATCCACCTATTTTATTCAGATTTCCCCAGTTTTACACGCACTCATTTGTGTATTTGTTGGTGTGTGTGTGTGTGTGTGTGTGTGTGTGTGTGTGTGTATTTACTGCTATACAATTGGGAATTTTCTTTTGCATGTGTTTTCTGGGGAAGGGTTCTTAGCCTTCATCAGATTCTCTCCAGTATCAGAGATGCAAAAAGGGGATTGGATCCCAGCTCTGAGAATTCTAGAAGACCACACCACAAACCTCTACAGCTCTCTGTTCCAACAGCAATATTTAATTAGCACTTACCAGGGACTTCCCTGGCGGTCCAGTGGTTAAGACTCTGAGCTCCCAATGCAAGGGGCACGGGTTCGATCCCTGGTGGGGAACTAAGATCCCGCATGCTGCATGGCGCGGCCTAAAAAAAAAAAAAAAATTCCAAAAAAAATTGCTAATTAGCACTTACCACATGGCATGCACAGGGATGCTTGGGGGGGAGAGTTGATGGAAAGAGATACAGGGAAAGCAGGGAAAACCTAGAGGTGTATAACACAGTCCACTGGGCTATGCTACAGCAGGGGAAGACAGACAGTCCGACAGGTAAACAAGTCATTTATTAAACATTTATAGAAGAGGGATGGCCTTGTTGCTTCAGGCAGCTTGGGAAGTATTTCCACAGAAGCTGATGCTTGAGCTACATCTTGAAAGATAGTCCAGAATTCTTCAGCTGAGAAGAGAAGAACTAACTGTTAAAATTCATTCCTCTTAAATCATATCTGTTCTAGCTGTTTTGAAGAAAACATGCCTACATTTGTTTATTCTACAATGTTAAGGTGTCAAGTTCTTCAACTCCCGTGTGTTGGTGTTGAGACCAAGGGATTTTTTCCCCCTGAGTCTACTTTCCACTGTCTTGTCCAAATTGGATACCATATCCTGCTGACTGAGCTTGAGAAAGGCATTTTATCTCTGACGCCTTGATCACATCAGAGCTTATATTTAAAGCATGAGTGATGAGAAGAGACCGCAGCCAAGTCCCTGGCTCTGTCCCATGCCTAGAGCACCCTCTTCTCTCTACCGAAGGCTCCGGATACCAATCCTAGTGCAATGGCTGGTGGGAGTTAGAGCTGGCCAGAACCATGAGTAAAAACATCTCTGCTCTCCAGTCAATTCTTCAATAAATGGGATCTCCTTTTCCACAAGGGCTCATCAGAAATCCTCAGGGCTGGGTGCCCTGGTTCCCCCATGTCTGCCCTCCCCACGTTCAATGTTTGGCTCCCTTGTATGGGCTCTGGCTCAGGCATCCCTTGGGGTCTCTTTCTCTGTGTGGATTTCAGGTCCACATCAGGCTGTTTAGTTCCCAGTGCTGTTTTCAGAAGCTCATTCTCTCTGGTGGAGCCATCCCTGAGTCAGGGAGACCAAGACCCTTCCATCAGGCTTACTCTTTGAAGAGCCCCCTAGAAGCCTGATTCAAGGCACCATTTCTTAGGACTTCTATGTCCTCATGCAAGTTATTTAAGCTAAACTTCAGTATCTTCATCTGTAAGATAGGGATCATAATAGTACCATCCTCACTGGGTTATTTTAAGCGTTAAATAAATTAACCCAAGTAAAGCTCTTAGCACATGACAAATACTGCATCTACATTAGCTACTACTATTAACATCTAATTTTATAATAAAATTATTTCTGATTGTAAAAGAATTAATGATCACTGTAGAAAATTTGTGAACTACTGAAGAGTTTAAGGAAAAAATAATCATAACATCTAGGCAAGAGTGATATAATCATTCTGATGTATAGTCTTTCCAGTTATTCTGTGTGTGTATATATATATATATATATATACTTACAGGAAATAAAAAAACTGGGTTCATATTGTGTACGTCTGTTCTGTAACCCATTTTATTCAACTGATATATAGTATTTTCCATACATTGGTACTTAAATACTCTTAGAATATTTTAAAAAGACTACCTTTTTTTCAAGCGTATCGATGTAACCCAACTTAGGTAACTAATCCCTTAGTTTGGTAGTTAGATTGTTTCCTATTTTTATATTTGTAAATACCGTGATAAATGTCCTTGTTCATAAATTTTTGTGTGCATCTCTGTTTATTCCTTAAGATAAATGTTTAGAAATAGAATAACTGTGCCAAGTATCAATAACTTCAGTGACATTTCTGGGACTGTTTTTATTTTATTTTGTTTTGTTTTAATATCAGGTTCTCAGAATTGAATTAACCACAATCTTTGGTTCATGACATTATCATAATTGTTACTGGATGGCCTGATTTTGTTAATTTAGGTGGTAAATTCATTTCAATAATGTAATCAGTACCTGTGAATCCACAACCTCAAACAAAAGCTAGGACTTCAACAATAACCAATATTTAACCCATAAGGGCTTCCCCCTCATTTCCCTGCACTCCCCAACCAAGGGAACCTGCATCAGATGTTCATTTCTGTGCTTTTCCTTTTATATGGTTTTACTGTGTTTGTATATATTCCTAAAGAGTAATTTTTTAAAATTGTTCTTAGCTTTATAAAAAGGATATCATGTTACATGTAATCTTTCAGGATTTTTTTTTCACTTAATATTACTTTGCTAAAAATTCATCCATATCATTACATTTTACTGTAGTTCATTTTGACTGGTGTAAAATACCCCAGTGCGTAAATACACCACAGTTTACCATCCACTCTTCCACTCATGGGCAACTGCATTGTTTCTAGGATTTAGCTCTTGTTCACATTGCTGCTATGAACATTACTGTAAATGTCCCCTGTTGTACTTGCACAAGAGTTTGTCTATGGAGCCGGTTTATACTTCCACCAGCTGTAGGTGGGAGAGCCTCTGGGTCTATTGTTTCTGCTACACCATGAATCCATCTTGTCAGGTTGCTTTCCAGACGGGTGGATCAATCTACCTCCTTCCAGCAACGTATGAGAATGCCAATTTCCCCCAAACTCTTTCCAACCCTAGAGATCATTTAAAATGTTTGACCATTTGACAAGAAAAAATATCTCCCTGCTGTTTAACTCTGTGGCAAGGTACTGACCCCACTAAAGGCTGAGAGAGAAGGGGTTTGGCTCAGAGAACTGTTTCCAGTCTGATAACTTCAGTGACATTTCTGGGACTGAATCCCCAGTGGCTCAGCTGCTTTCCCATGTCCTAAAAGAGGTGACACAGTTGCAAAGATTGAGGGGGGCCAGGATGGGAAACAAGCCCAACTCACCACAGTGTATGCTTGTCTCCTGGTCCCGGCCTCTGCCAGTGTCAGATCACTCTTTCTCCTTGATGAAGCAGGCATTCTCTCTCCCCACCCCCACCCAAGAAAAGCCAGTATAATGCTGCCCTTTGTTATTTGAATTGATAAATTTAAACCTCTTTCCCTGCTTTGCAGTAAAAGAACTTTCTATTTTGGGCTTAGTGACATAGCCAAAACCAAGCAGAGAGCAGCAGGCTGCAGCATGAGTTAATAGTCTTTCTTCAAGAAGAGAACTCACATGCAAACAGAAGGACCTTCCAAGATATGTCATCTGTATAGCAACATGCAGCCTTGTTGCCTGCTTTTCTGCTGACATAGATTTCAAGGTTCAAAATTGAACACTACCTAACTTTTGGAGTAAGCTGATGGATTAAGCCTGAACAATCAGGTTTCTTAATTCAAATCAATTTGATAGGATCTCCTCTGTGTACCTAGTGCTGCGCTGGGTATCGTCAGGGAAGAGAAGTCTGTCTTTAAGGGGAATTCTAGCCACCAAAAATTACACTAATTTGAGGAGAGCCTAAACATTTACCTAAGAATATGCTTTCCTCTGCTAGTCCGCTTCTCTGCCTGAAACCTCCACATTAGTGTAGGGTCCTGGGTCTCAAGAA
Source organism: Pseudorca crassidens (assembly GCF_039906515.1). Taxonomy (NCBI): domain Eukaryota; kingdom Metazoa; phylum Chordata; class Mammalia; order Artiodactyla; family Delphinidae; genus Pseudorca; species Pseudorca crassidens. The sequence continues at coordinate 111,758,754 of NC_090298.1, forward strand.
GCCCCCAGAAGTGCACAGAGATCATGTTTATAAGAGGAGCAATCTATTTAAACCATAGGCACCTGTTAGCACAAAACCACAGCCTGGAAGAATAGGACAGAGGACCTACCATCCTCTTTTGTCAAACTTTTTCTTATGGGAGTTTTCAAATATGTACAAAATTAGAGATAATAATGTAATAAACCCCCATGTACCTATCACCTGGCTTCGACAATTATCAACATATGGCGATCTCGTTTCATCTGTACCTCCCATCTCTATTTTAAAACCAATTTAAAGCAAATCACGGATATTTTCATATTTAAATACTTCTGTATTTATCTGTAACAAATAAGACTTTTTTTCAATAACTACTGTATCACATTTTAAAAATTATCAATAATCCCTTCTTTTATTAAAAAATCAATAATTCCTTCATACATCTAGTATCCAGTCAAAAGTCAAACTGCCCTGATTTTCCCAAGTATCTTTCTGTAATACTTTATTCTAATCAGGAGCCAAGCAATGTCATCTGTCTTTGTTGATATGTCTCTTCTGTCTCTTTTAGTTGATAATTTTTTAATATTTAATTTATAACAGTTTCCCTTCCTCTTTTACTGCTCTGCATTTTGGTGTTGTTGAAAATAACGGATATTTTAGTTACTAATGCTGTGTAACAAACCACCCCAGACTTAGTGGCATAGAACACCACCAATTTATTGTGCTCATGGCTTCTATGTGTCAGGAATTCAGAAAGGGCACGGTGGGGATGGCTTCTCTCTGCTCTTAGCTGTCTGGGGCCTCAGCTGGAAGGATTCAAAGTCCGATGATGACTTCACAGCTGGGAGCTAGAAGCATCGAAGGATTGTTTTCTCACATGTCTGATGTCAGAGCCTGGAGCACTCAAAAACTAGGACTGCTGACCAGGGCACCCACATGCAGCCTCTCCATGGCACCCACATGCAGCCTCTCCATATGGCATGGCTTCCTCAGAGCCTGGCTTTCCTCAGCATAGTCAGACTTCTTACATGGCAGCTGAGGGCTTCAAGTGTAAGTAAGCGTTCCAGCCAACAAGGTGGATGCTGTATCACTCTTTATGACCTAACCTCAGAAATCACAGTGTCAACTTTTGCTGTGTCCCGTTGGTTGAGAGTAAGTCAACAAGCTCACCCAGACTCAAGGAGAGTGGAATTAGTCTCCACCTTTATAGAGGCAGGAGCAAAGTTCCACAAGAGCATGTGGGATGGGAGACACTGTTGCTCCACCTGGCAATTAGGATGGTCAGTAAGGCCTGCCTTTCCTAGACCAACAAGCAAAGATGTTACAAACAGTGGAAACCCAGTGGAAGAGAGAAGAGGGGAGTTTATTTGTTTGCAGGGCTACTTCCTACCATTGTGTGGATTGTGCCCTGAACAGCAGAGGGGGTGAGTGGGGCTGCAACACAGCTCCACTTGCCACACCTGTACCTGACTATGGGGTTGTGTCTTCAGGAAGAAGAGGCACATTTCTAATACACATAAGACTCCATACGGGGAAGAGGTGTCCCTGAATGGATGGTAAAAGATCACTCAACCTAGGAATTCCCTGGCAGTCCAGTGGTTAAGACTCTGCACTTTCACTGCAGAGGGTGCAAGTTTGAAAGATCATTCAATCTAACTTATGCTTATTGGGTACCTATTGATTGAACACATGCTAACTTGGAGAATATTAGGTCTTCTTTTGGTTAAAGTTGCACACACACTTGGCCAAGAAATATCTCAAAAATAAAAATTATATTTTTTAAATGGTGAAAGTTTTTAGCACTAGGTACTTTATGACTGCATTGGTCTAGAATGATCTAGACCTATCTTTGAAGAAGCCAAGACACTGTATTCCAATGACTGAGGGCCCAGTCTGACCCATCAGCTGCCAGCCTTCGCTGGATGCAAAAAGTGGATGCAGGATTTATAAGGAACCAGGCCAAAAAGAACTGAGGATTTTCTTTTCTTCTTTGCAGCCCCTATTCTTCATTCATATAGTTTTTATAGTTTGATTAAATCCCCAGGGAAGTAGATGCTTTCATTTCTGTTTATGGCTAACAGGAAAATAAAATAATATAGGTAAGACAAGGAATTTCCAAGGACTTTAAGGACCAGGACAGTATCAGACACCTCTGAGTTTGACAAAGGCAGGTGTGTTATAAGGCAGCTCACACAAGTCCAGATATAAATCTTTGTAAATGAGATAATTAAAAAGCTGTGATCATGCTGATCAAGCCATGCTGGTGGTCCACAGAAAGCCTCAAACCGCAAGGCTCAGGGCACTTAATTTAATTTTATTTATTTATTTTTTTACTTATTAGGCCTCAGGTGCAGAGTGTTAATCACTTTTCAGTTCATGCTGTGCTTTTATGTATGTACGCATGTATTTCCTCTTATGCCCACTCCTCACTCCTGTCCTTTCCACAAGCAACCATTTTATTTGTTTGTTTGTTTATTTATTTATTTACTGCACTGTGCGGCATGCAGGATCCCAACCAGGGATCAAACCCGTGCCCCCTGCAGTAGAAGCATGAAGTCTTAACCACTGGACCCCCAGGGAAATCCCAGGCAACTGTTTTAATCTTTAATTCCATTTTTTGGCTTGTATGTGTTCAAGGGAGTGTGTGTTGTTGTCTGGTTTGCATGCATTTTAATTTACATCCATAGCCTTGTGATATAGATCTCACTGTGTCTTACTTTTTCCACTGTGCACTTTGTTTTTAAGACCAATCCACACTGCCATGTGCACTCCAGTCCACCATTCCTGACGGCTGCAGAGGACTCCACCATGTACACACGGCATGTGGCCTCTCTGCTCCCCAGTAATGGGCACTCCTGGTGCCACCCAAAACAATGCTGCCATGAGCAGCCTCATGTGTGTCCAATTTTGGACCCATGTGGCAATCTTTTTAGACAATTTCTCATCCATGTGGTGTCTTTTTATGCATCAGAAAAGGCACCTCTTCCTCCTGGAGGACACAGCCCTTGCACAAGGCTTGGCAAGGTGGAGTTCAGGCTTGGTTTCAGCCCCTACTGGCCCCCTCAGTAGAAGCCTTGCTCAGGACACAATCTGCACAACTGTAGGAGGTGGCTCTGACAAAAATCATTTCCCCCATCCTCACTTCCACCAGGTTTCCACTCTTTTGAACAACACTCCTGATTGTTGCAGGAAGGGGAGGGTGTTAACAGACTGCAGAAATCTCATCATAGGATATGTGTATACTTAATGTGACCAAGTAGTGCCATATTGCTTGAGCACTGTATACTTGGGCTGTACACAGTTATCCTTCTCAAATGGTTCCAGCATGCTTCATCCCCTTCCATACCTCAAACCTGTGACACACTGCCACCTCAGTGCCCTGGAGCCTGCCTCTTGCCTCAGTGTCTCTTGGTTAGCTCGCCAACCTTACATTCTAGGAGTTACTAACTCATATCTTTGGCTTATTGATGTTCCCTTTAAAGACTTCTGGGTCAGGGCTTCCCTGGTGGCACAGTGGTTAAGAATCCGCCTGCCAATGCAAGGGACATGGGTTCGAGCCCTGGTCTGGGAAGATCTCACATGCTGCAGAGCAACTAAGCCCATGTGCCACAATTACTGAGCCTGCGCTCTAGAGCCTGTGAGCCACAACTACTGATGCCCGCATGCTTAGAGCCTGTGCTCTGCAACAAGAGAAGCCACCACAATGAGAAGCCCACACGCCGTATCAAAGAGTAGCCCCCGCTCGCCACAACTAGAGAAAGCCCATGCACAGCAACGAAGACCCAACACAGCCAAAAATTAATTAATTAATTAGGAAAGAAAAGCCAATCAAAAACTGGGCAGAAGACCTAAATAGACATTTTTCCAAGGAAGACACACAGATGGCCAATAGACACATGAAAAGATGCTCATCATCACTAATTATTAGAAAAATGCAAGTCAAAACTACAACAAGGTACCACCTCACATAGGTCAGAATGGCCATCATTAAAAAGTCTACAAATAACAATTGCTGAAGAGGACATAGAGAAAAGGGAATCCTCCTACACTGTTGGTGGGAATGTAAATTGGTCCAGCCACTATGGAAAACTGTATGGAGGTTCCTCAAAAAACTAAAAATAGAGTTGCCATATGATCCAGCAATCCTACTCCTGGACATATATCCAGACAAAACTATAATTTGGAAAGATACATGCATCCCTATGTTCATAGCAGCACTATTCACAATAGCCAAGACATGGTAGCAACCTAAATGTCCATCGACAGATGAATAGATAAAGATGTGGTACATATAAACAATGGAATACTACTCAGCCACAAAAAAGAATGAAACAATGCTATTTGCAGCAACATCGATGGACCTAGAGAGTATCATACTAAATGAAGTCAGAAAGAGAAAGACAGATATTATACATATATGATATCACTTATATGTGGAATCTAAAATATGACATAAATTAACTTCCATGGAACAGAAACAGACTCACAGACATAGAGAACAGATTTGTGGTTGGCAAGGGGGAGGCGGGTAGGGGAGGAATGACTTGGGAGTTTGGAATTAGCAGATGCAAATTATTACATATAGAATGGATAAACAACAAGGTCCTACTGTGTAGCACAGGGAACTATATTCAATATCCTGTGATAAATCATAATGGAAAAGAATATGAAAATATATACATGTGTATAACTGAATCACTTTGCTATACAGCAGAAACTACACAACACTGTAAGTCAACTATACTTCAATAAAATAAACTTTTTTTAAAAAAGAAGTTATTGTGTCATCTCAGATGACTAATCAAGAAGAAATGGGCCGGGGACTTCCCTGGTAGCACAGTGGTTAAGAATCTGCCTGCCATTGCAGGGGACACAGGTTTGAGCCCTGGTCCGGGAGGATCCCACATACCACAGAGCAAATAAGCTCACGCGCCACAACTACTGAGCCTGTGCTCTAGAGCCCGAGAGCCACAACTACTGAAGCCCACGTGCCTAGAGCCCGTGCTCCATAACAAGAGAAGCCACCACAATGAGAAGCCCATACACCGCATCGAAGAGTAGCCCCCACTCACCGCAACTAGAGAAAGCCCGCGCACAGCAACAAAGACCCAATGCAGCCAAAAAATAAACAAATAAATTAATTAATTTTTTTAAAAAAGAAGAAGAAATGGGCTCAAATTAAGGCAAGGGAGATTTAATTTGGCTCCTGATGAAGTATTTCACAAAAGAGGAAACACAGGCTGGACTAGGCCATGGGCAGGAAGATGGAAATGTCATCTCATTCCAGAGTCCTTCAAGGAACAGAAAGAGCAGGAGACCTTGCCTAGTCTAGACTCGAGGCATGCCTGTCTGCAAGCAGCGGAAGGCCAAGGGGCCTTTCAGATCTGTTAACACTTCTGCAGAGTGGCTAGATACTCTAGCAAGCTGGATTTTTCATTCTTAACAACTGACCAAGAACCTATTCCTAGAGGATAAAGGAGGGCTGAGAGCCTGGCTAGGAGTCCAAGAGCTCAGACTACCTGCTCTGTCTGCTCTCTGGAACCCCTGGAGCATGGGCCTAGTCACTATTCATTTTCTTAACCACTTTTACAGGGCCAAGGGAAGGGGAATCTTAAAAGTTAATGTCCATTTAGTGGAAGAAACTTTCAAATAATCGAAGCTTTCCTGTTGTATCACAGCCATATTTACCAATTATCCATGTAGAGCTGCTATAAAAGGTTTCTCCTAAAGAAAACTTCCTGGAGGTATTGAACAATGTCATACACAGAAAAAATGAGATCACAGCAGTTCCTAATGAGTTCCTTGGAGAACACATATGAGCAGGTCCATCCTAAGAGCCAGCGGCTCCCCAGCCCTTCTCAGCTGGGGCCCAGCAAGTGTATGAAAAAGTTTCCCCCTGTTGCTTCAGCCAACAGCTAGGAAATCCTAGCTGCACATACCAGGCTCCTTAAGCAATGATGAATCTGCTTCACTTCCTCCTTTACTTCCTAACCAAGAGTAGCAGTTTCAGTGTAGAAGCCAGAAAGGGCTGACAACATCACCACTTCCCCACAGCAGCTCACTCCGTTATCTTAGCACATTGCTTAAGAGGAAAGTCACCCTCCTCAAACTTCCTTTTGAAAGCCAGAACTAGAGATTATAGCTCTTAAATGGGGCACTCAATCTATCCCTTGAATCCTATCAGACTAAAATTTTCAAAACAAACCTCCAAGGTAGATCTCTAGGACCTAGGTGGAGGTGGGAAGTTGGCTGGTAGAACTGAGACCCGGCTTCTGGTATCAGCCGTGCTGTATATACCTGGCGCAAGACCCTGCACATTCAGGGTCTTTGGATAACCTTAAAAATAATGCTATGGCCTTTCACAGCAGTAAAATTTTCTAGAACTCTATGCTAAAAGAGGAAAAGAGGCTGCAGTTGCTACAGAAGATTTCTGGAAGCAATTTCACCTACTCAGAAGAGTTAAAGCTGTGTTGGAGATATACCAATAAGAAACAAGACCCAGGGTTGTGGGCACAGCCACCTGGGGACAGGTCCATTGTCCCTTCCACTTAGGAATGAATTTTGGAACAACCACTGGGTGACTGGAGAAAATTGCTGCCATTCTCACCCCTGTTTCCCTCCTTTTCCCCTCCTCTCCCTTTCCCATTCTGAGACTAGATTATTTCTGTTTTACAGGAAGAAAAAATATAATGTATTCCCCTTAGTTTCAAAGAGAATCACTGTTGGTGACTAAGTGAACTCAGCTGTTTCTGACACATAAACCAACATTTAGATAATCACCATCTTTTTGCAAGTCTTTTCAAAAATACTGGCTTACACTGTTTGATCTCCTATTTTATACTTTTAAATTTTATCATTCTTGGAAAGTCAGAGTACTCAGTGCTATGGAGTGAAGGGCTGATTACATGGAATGTCCTGACATGATGAGATTACTTATCTAATGCAAGAGAGAAGGCAAAGGTGAAAAAACTCTAGGAATACAGATAAAAGGCAGGCAAATGCATAGGACATTAATCATAGCTCTACAGAGTTAGTATAGCCTTGGAGGCAGGTGATGGACAGAATAGTGTATAATGCATTACAAAGAGAAATTACTGGACTTGCACATTTTTCTAGAACCAATTCATCAGCATTTCTCCTTTTTCACTACAATACTCAACCCAAAATCTAAACATTGCTAATTCTGCCCTCTACATAAAGAGTGCTCATTTTAAAGTTATGTATAATTTAAAACATATAAAAAGTAGACCTTTTATAAAGCTAATAATTATTCACTAACATATAGTGAATAGTATGATTCCCCATGCACCCAGTATCCAGCTTCGACAATCATCAACTCATGACCATTATTATTTTATCTACAACCCCCCACTGACTTCCCCCATCCTGTGCCATTTTGAAGCAAATTCTAGTCATCGTACACTTTCATCAATAAATATTCATTATGTATCTCTAAAAGACAAAAACTCATTTTAACATAATTGTTCCCACATTTGAAATTAATAATTCCATACTATACAGGTGATTATCTTTTAGGGAGCAAGTAAAAAATGTTGACCAGTGCAGAGAGGTGAAATATCCCCATAGCCATAGAGATGTGAAATGGTCATTGCCACAGGCTCTGTGGTTAAATAGGACATGCTTCTAGCTTTGCTGATAAGACCCAGAAAGTGGGTTATGAGGTCTCACAGTCAACCTAATTGTTGTTATTTGTTTACTCTGCACTTCTGGGTGGGGAATCATGGGATGAAATCCTCCTGAAAGGAAGATTAGAGAGCCTGCCTTCTCATGCGTGATTCCCTTTGGACAAGTTGAGACTGTGTAATTAGCCCATGTCACTGTGTCACACATTGCCTCAGAACTACACATACAGCTCAGGAATGTGAGCAAGCATCTTAAGCCACAGAATTACTTGTAGATCCAGAGCACAGCCCAGAAGCAACAGTCAGAGAGTTTTTCCAATGCCTAATTCTACTGGTTTCTATTTCTTTGGAAATATTTCAGGAATTTATTGGAGATATAATAACATTTAGTGGCATTCATAAGGGTTAGAAGAGAAAGCAGAGTCCTGTAAAAAAGGGGGGTTTGTTTTAAGAGATATATACATATTCCCTATATTCCTTTGTAATGACTGATTCACAAATGTTCCTTTAAGAATGTTACATTAATACAGGGTGGTTTACACATTCACAGAAAGATAGACAAAATGAAAAGGCAGAGGACTTTGTACCAGATGAAGGAACAAGATAGAACCCCAGAAAAACAACTAAATGAAGTGGAGATAGGCAACCTTCAAGAAAAAGACTTCAGAATAATGATAGTGAAGATGATCCAGGACCTCAGAAAAAGAATGGAGGCAAAGATCGAGAAGATGCAAGAAATGTTTAACAAAGACCTAGAAGAATTAAAGAACACCTAGAAGAATTAAAGAACAAACAAACAGAGCTGAACAATACAATAACTGAAATGAAAGATACACTAGAAGGAATCAATAGCAGAATAACTGAGGCAGAAGAACGGATAAGTGACCTGGCAGACAGAATGGTGGAGTTCACTGCCGCAGAACAGAATAAAGAGAAAAGAATGAAAAGAAATGAAGACAGCCTAAGAGACCTCTGGGACGACATTAAATGTAACAACATTCACATTATAGGGGTCCCAGAAGGAGAAGAGAGAGTGAGAACCCAAGAAAATATTAGAAGAGATTATAGTCAAAACCTTCCCTAACATGGGAAAGGAAATAGCCACCCAAGTCCAGGAAGCACAGAGAGTCCCAACAGTATAAATGCCGAGATACATAGTAACCAAATTGACAAAAATTAAAGACAAAGAAAAATTATTGAAAGCAACAAGGGAAAAACAACAAATAACATATAAGGGAACTCCCATAAGATTAACAACTGATTTCTCAGCAGAAACTCTACAGGCCAGAAGGGAGTGGCACAATATATTTTAAGTGATGAAAAGGAAAAACCTACAACAAAGATTACTCTACCTGGCAAGGATCTCATTCAGATTTGACGGAGAAATCAAAAGCTTTACAGAGAAGCAAAAGCTAAGAGAATTCAGCACCACCAAACCAGCTCTACAACAAATGCTAAAGGAACTTCTCTAAGTGGGAAATGCAAGAGAAGAAAAGGACCTACAAAAACAAACCCATAACAATTAAGAAAATAGTAATAGGAACATACATATCGATAATTAACTTAAACGTTAATGGATTAAATGCTCCAACCAAAAGACACAGGCTCGCTGAATGGATACAAAAACAAGACCCATATATATGCTGTCTACAAGAGACCCACTTCAGACCTAGGGACACATACAGACTGAAAGTGAGGGGATGGAGAAAGATATTCCATGCAAATGGAAATCAAAAGAAAGCTGGAGTAGCAATACTCATATCAGATAAAATAGACTTTAAGATAAAGAATGTTACAAGAGACAAGGAAGGACACTACATGATGATCAAGGAATCAATCCAAGAAGAGGATATAAAAATTATAAATATATATGCACCCAACATAAGAGCACCTCAATACATAAAGCAAGTGCTAACAGCTGTACAAGAGGAAATCGACAGTAACACAATAATAGTGGGGGACTTTAACACCTCACTTACACCAATGGACAGATCCTCCAGACAGAAAATTAATAAGGAAACACAAGCTTTAAATGACATAATAGACCAGATAGATTTAATTGATATTTATAGGAAATTCCATCCAAAAACAGAAGATTACACTGTCTCCTCAAGTGCACATGGAACATTCTCCAGGATAGATCAAATCTTGGGTCACAAATCAAGCCTCAGTATATTAAGAAGACTGAAATCATATCAAGCATCTTTTCTGACCACAACACTATGAGATTAGAAATCAATTACAGGGAAAAAAACATAAAAAAAACAAACACATGGAGGCTAAACAATACATTCCTAAATAATCAAGAGATCACTGAAGGAATCAAAGAGGAAATCAGAAAATACCTAGAGACAAATTAGAATGAAAACACAACAATCCAAAACCTATGGGATGCAGCAAAAGCAGTTCTAAGAGGGAAGTTTATAGCAATACAAGCTTACCTGAAGAAACAAGAAGCATCTCAAATAAACAACCTAAACTTACACCTAAAACAATTAGAGAAAGAACAAAACCCCCCCAAAGTTAGCAGAAGGAAAGAAATCAGAAAGATCAGATCAGAAATAAATGAAAAAGAAATGAAGGAAACAATAGCAAAGATCAATAAAACTAAAAGCTGGCTCGCTGAGAAGATAAACAAAATGGATAAACCATTAGCCAGACTCATCAGAAAAACAGGGAGAAGACTCAAATCAATAGAATTAGAAATGAAAAAGGAGGAGTAACAACTGACACTGCAGAAATAAAAATAAAATAAAATCTCATTAGAGATTACAACAAGCAACTATATGCCAATAAAATAGACAACGTGGAAGAAATGGACAAATTCTTAGAAAAGCACAACCTTCAGAGACTGAACCAGGGAGAAATAGAAAATTTAAACAGACCAATCACAAGCACTGAAATTCAGACTGTGATTAAAAATCTTCGAAACAAACAAAAGCCCAGGACCAGATGGCTTCACAGGTGAATTCTATTAAACATTTAGAGAAGAGCTAACACCTATCCTTCTCAAACTCTTCCAAAATATAGCAGAGGGAGGAACACTCCCAAACTCATTCTACAAGGCTAACATCACCCTGATACAAAACCCAGACAAAGATGTCACAAAGAGAGAACACTACAGACCAATATCACTGATGAACACAGATGGAAAAATCCTCAGCCAAATACTAGCAAACAGACTCCAACAGCACATTAAAAGGATCATACACCATGATAAGTGGGGTTTATCCCAGGAATGCAAGGATTCTTCAATATATGCAAATCAATCAATGTGATACACCATATTAACAAACTGAAGGAGAAAAACCATATGATCATCTCAACAGATGCAGAAAAAGCTTTTGACAAAATTCAACACCCATTTATGATAAAAACCCTCCAGAAAGTAGGCATAGAGGGAACTTACCTCAACATAATAAAGGCCATATATGACAAACCCACAGCCAGCATCGTTCTCAATGGTGAAAAACTGAAACCATTTCCTCTAAGATCAGGAACAAGACAAGGTTGTCCACTGTCACCACTATTATTCAACACAGTTTTGGAAGTTTTACCCACAACAATCAGAGAAGAGAAAGAAATGAAAGGAATACAAATCGGAAAAGAAGAAGTAAAGCTGTCACTGTTTGCAGATGACATGATACTTTACATAGAGAATCCTAAAGACTCGACCAGAAGACAACTTGAGCTATTCAATCAATTTGGTAAAGAAGCAGGATACAAAATTAATGCACAGAAATCTCTTGCATTCCTATACAATAATGATGAAATATCTGAAAGAGAAATTAAGGAAACACTCCCATTTACCATTGCAACAAAAAGAATAAAATACCTAGGAATAAACCTACCTAAGGAGACAAAAGACCTGTATGCAGAAAACTATAAGACACTGATGAAAGAAATAAAAGATGATACCAACAGATGGAGAGATATACCATGTTCTTGGATTGGAAGAATAAATATTGTGAAAATGACTATACTACCTAAAGCAATCTACAGATTCAGTGCAATCCTTATCAAACTACCAATGGCATTTTTCAAAGAACTAGAACAAAAAATTTCACAATTTGTATGGAAACACAAAAAACCCCGAATAGCCAAAGCAATCTTGAGAAAGAAAAACAGAGCTGGAGGAGCAGGCTCCCTGACTTCAGACTATATTAAAAAGCTACATTAATCAAGACACTATGGTATTGGCACAAAAACAGAAATATAGATCAATGGAACAGGATAGAAAGCCCAGAGATAAACCCACGCACATATGGTCACCTTATCTTTGATAAAGCAGACAAGAATATACAGTGGAGAAAGACAGCCTCTTCAATAAGTGGTGCTGGGAAAACTGGACAGGTACATGTAAAAGTATGAGATTAGAACACTCCCTAACACCATACACAAAAATAAGCTCAAAATGGATTAAAGACCTAAATGTAAGGCTAGAAACTATCAAACTCTTAGAGGAAAACATAGGCAGAACATACTATGACATAAATCACAGCAAGATCCTTTTTGACCCACCTCCTAGAGAAATGGAAATAAAAACAAAAATAAACAAATGGGACCTAATGAAACTTCAAAGCTTTTGCACAGCAAAGGAAACCATAAACAAGACGAAAAGACAACCCCCAGAATGGATGAAGCAACAGACAAAGGATTAATCTCCAAAATTTACAAGCAGCTCTCATGCAGCTCAATATCAAAAAAACAAACCATCCAATCCAAAAATGGGCAGAAGACCTAAATAGACATTTCTCCAAAGAAAATATACAGTTTGCCAACAAACACATGAAAGGATGCTCAACATCACTAATCATTAGAGAAATGCAAATCAAAACTACAGTGAGGTATCACCTCACACCAGTCAGAATGGCCATCATTAAAAAAATCTACAAACAGTAAATGCTGGAGAGGGTGTGGAGAAAAGTGAACCCTCTTGCACTGTTCGTGGGAATGTAAATTGATACAGCCACTATGGAGAACAGTATGGAGGTTCCTTAAAAAACTAAAAATAGAACTACCATACGACCCAGCAATCCCACTACTGGGCATATACCCTGAGAAAACCATAATTCAAAAAGAGTCATGTAGCACAAAGTTCATTGCAGCTCTATTTACAATAGCCAGGAAATGAAAGTAACCTAAGTGTCCATCAACAGAAGAATGGATAAAGAAGATGTGGCACGTGTATACAATGGAATATTACTCAGCCATAAAAGGAAACGAAATTGAGTTATTTGTAGTGAGGTGGATGGACCTAGAGTCTGTCATACAGAATGAAGTTAAGTCAGAAAGAGAAAAACAAATATTGTATGCTAAAACATATATATACGGAATCTAAAAAAAAAAAAGGTTCTGAAGAACCTAGGGGCAGGACAGGAATAAAGACACAGACTAGAGAATGGGCTTGAGTACATGGGGAGGGGGAAGGGTAAGCTGGGACGAAGTGAGAGAGTGCCATGGACATATATACACTACCAAATGTAAAATAGATAGCTAGTGGGAAGCAGCCACACAGCACAGGGAGATCAACCCGTGCTCTGAGACCACCTAGATGGGTGGGATAGGGAGGATGGGAGGGAGATGCAAGAGGGAGGAGATATGGGGATATATGTATATGTATAGCTGATTCACTTTGTTATAAAGCAGAAACTAACACACCATTGTAAAGTAATTATACTCCAATAAAGATGTTAAAAAAAGAGAAAGAAACAAGAAAATTCTCAAATAAACAATCTAACTTTAGGCCTAAAGGAACTAGATAAAGAAGAGCAAACAAAACCCAAAGTTAGTAGAAGGAAAGAACTCATAAAGATCAGAGCAGAAATAAATGAAATAGAAACAAAGAAAACAATAGCAAAGATCAATAAAACTAAAAGCTGGTTCTTTGAGAAGATAAACAAAATTGATAAACCTTTAGCCAGAATCAACAAGAAAAAAAGAGAGAGGACTCAAATCAATAAAATTATAAGTGAAAAAGGAGAAGTTACAACAGACACCACAGAAATACAAAGCATCCTAAGAGACTACTACAAGCAACACTATGCCAATGAAATGGACAACCTGGAAGAAATGGACAAATTCTTAGAAAGGAGTAACCTTCCAAGACTGAACCAGGAAGAAATAGAAAATATGAACAGACCAATCACAAGTAATGAAATTGAAACTGTGATTAAAATCTTCCAACAAAGCAGCCGCATAGCACAGGGAGATTAGCTCGGTGCTTTGTGACCGCCTGGAGGGGTGGGATAGGGAGGGAGGGAGGGAGGGAGACGCCAGCGGGAAGAGATATGGGAACATATGTATATATATAACTGATTCATTTTGTTGTGAAGCTGAAACTAACATACATTGTAAAGCAATTATACTCCAATAAAGATGTTAAAATGAAAAAAAAAAATCTTCCAACAAACAAAAGTCCAGGACCAGATGGCTCCACAGGTGAATTCTATCAAACATTTAGAGAAGAGCTAACACCCATCCTTCTCAAACTCTTCCAAAAAATTGCAGAGGAAGGAACACTCTCAAACTCATTCTATGAGGCCACCATCACCCTGATACCAAAACCAAAGACACTACAAAAAAGGAAATGACAGACCAATATCACCGATGAAAATAGATGCAAAAATCTTCAACAAAATACTAGCAAAGAGAATCCAACAATACATTAAAAGGACCAAACAACATGATCAAGTGGAATTTATCCCAGGGATGCAGGGATTCTTCAATATATGCAAATCAATCAATGTGATACACCATATTAACAAACTGAAGAATAAAAACCATATGATCATCTCAATAGATGTGGAAAAAGCTTTTGACAAAATTCAACACCCATTTATGATAAAAACTCTCTAGAAAGTGGGCAAAGAGGGAACCTACCTCAACATAATAAAGGCCATATATGACAAACCCACAGCAAACATCATTCTCAATGGTGAAAAACTGAAAGCATTTCCTCTAAGATCAGGAACAAGACAAGGATGTCCACTCTCGCCACTATCATTCAACATAGTTTTGCAAGTCCCAGCCATGGCAATCAGAGAAGGAAAATAAATAAAAGGAATACAAATTGGAAAAGAAGAAGTAAAACTGTCACTGTTTGCAGATGACATGATACTATACATAGAGAACCCTAAAGATGCCACCAGAAAACTACTAGAGCTGATCAGTGAATTTGGTAAAGTTGCAGAATACAAAATTAATGCACAGAAATCTCTTGCATTCCTATACACTAACAACAAAAGATCAGAAAGAGAAATTAAGAGAAATTTTATTGCATCCATCATTGCAATAAAAAGAATAAAATAACTGAGAATAAACCTACTTAAGGAGGTAAAAGACCTGTACTCAGAAAACTATAAGACGCTGATGAAAGAAATCAAAGATGACACAAACAGACGGAGAGATATACCATGTTCTTGGATTGGAAGAATCAATATTGTGATAATAACTATACTACCCAAAGCAATCTACAGATTCAGTGCAATCCCTATCAAATTACCAGTGACATTTTTTACAGAACTAGAACAAAAAATCTTAAAATTTGTAAGCAGACACAAAAGACCCCGAATAGCCAAAGCAATCTTGAGGGAAAAAAATGGAGCTGGAGGAATCAGACTCCCTGACTTCAGACTATAAGACAAAGCTACAGTAATCAAGACAATATGGTACTGGCACAAAAACAGAAATATAGATCAATGGAATAGGATAGAAAGCCCAGAAATAAACCCATGCACCTATGGTCAACTAATCTATGACAAAGGAGGCAAGGATATACAATGGAGAAAAGATGGTCTCTTCAATAAGTGGTGCTGGGAAAACTGGACAGCTACATGTAAAAGATTGATATAAGAACACTCCCTAACACCATACACAAAAATAAACTCAAAATGGATTAAAGACCTAAACATAACACCAGACACTATAAAATTCTTAGAGGAAAACATAGGAAGAACACTCTTTGACATAAATCACAGCAAGATCTTTTTTGATCCACCTCCTAGAGTAATGGAAATAAAAACAAAAATAAACAAATGGGAATCTAATGAAACTTAAAAGCTTTTGCAAAGCAAAGGAAACTACAAACAAGACGAAAAGACAACCCTCAGAATGGGAGAAAATATTTGCAAATGAATCAATGGACAAAGGATTAGTCTCCAAAATATATAAATAGCTCATGCAGTTCAATATTAAAAAAACAAACAACCCAATCAAAAAATGGGCAGAACACCTAAATAGACATTTCTCCAAAGAAGATATACAGATTGCAAAGAAGCACATGAAAAGCTACTCAACGTCACTAATTATTAGAGAAATGCAAATCAAAACTACAGTGAGGTATCACCTCACATCAGTTAGAACGGGCATCATCAGGAAATCTACAAACAAGAAATACTCGAGAGGGTGTGGAGAAAAGGGAACCCTCTTGCACTGTTTGTGGGAATGTAAATTGATACAGCCACTATGGAGATCAGTATGGAGGTTCCTTAAAAAACTAAAAATAGAATTACCTTATGACCCAGCAATCCCACTACTGGGCATATACCCTGAGAAAACCATAATTCAAAAAAACACATGCACCCCAATGTTCATTGAAGCACTATTTACAATAGCCAGGTCATGGAAGCAACCTAAATGCCCATCAACAGACAAATGGATAAAGAAGATGTGGTACATATATATAATGGAATATTACTGAGCCATAAAAGGGAACGAAACTGGGTCATTTGTAGAGACGTGGATGGATCTAGAGACTGTCATACAGAGTGAAGTAAGTCAGAAAGAGAAAAACAAATGTAGTATAATAATATGTATAAAATGGATAACTAAAAAGGACTTGCTGTATAAAAAAATAAATTTAAAAAAGTACCATATATTAACGCATATATGTGGAATCTAGAAAAATGGTACAGATGAACCGATTTGCAGGGCAGAAATAGAGACACAGAGGTATAAAACAAATGTATGGACACCAAGGGGGGAAAGTCGCAGGGTGGTTGGTGGTGGTGTGATGAACTGGGAGATTGGGATTGACATGTATACACTAATATGTATAAAATAGATAACTAATAAGAACCTGCTATATAAAAAATAAATAAAATTCAGAAATTCAAAAAAAAAATACAGGTTGGTTTACATAGTTCCCCAAGATATGCAAAAAATTCTGTAAACCAAATCCTATTTTAAAAGCTCTCAAAGGGAACACATTTTGTAAAGCTAAAAATTATTTCCTAAATTATGTTCTTTTTTTAAGGGCTTTTTTATTATTATTATTTAAAAAAAAATTTATTTATTTTTATTTATGTATTTATTTGGTTGTGCTGGGTCTTAGTTACAGCAGGCGTGCTCCTTAGTTGTGGCTCATGGGCTCCTTTAGTTGCGGCACATGGGCTCCTTAGTTGTGGCAGGCGAACTCTTGGTTGCGGCATGCATGTGGGATCTAGTTGCCTGACCAGGGGTCGAACCCTGGCCCCCTGCATTGGGAGCACGAGTCCTAACCGCTGTGCCACCAGGGAAGTCCCTATGTTCTTTTTGAGTCTAGATTTTTAAACATGTTCTTATTTTTCTTAAAATGAAACAATCTCAACTAGGCTTGCAAGAGGACATCACATATTCTTGGGGCTCTGCATGCCTTTTCACTCCTGTACCACTACTACAAGAGCCACCTAACTGGTTTTTCTGCTTCTCATCCTGCTCCTTCACATCGAGTTGTCTTCCTAAAGCACATATCTAATCGTGCCACTTCAATAATAGGCATGTAATACTTCCATCACCTTCCAAAAATCCCTGATTCCTTAGGATAGCATTCCAAGTTCTCTGAGATGTGTCCCGGACTTATTGGAACAACCTTATCTCCCACTGTTCTCCAATCTCCACATATTCTATTCTCCAGCCACATCAACTAGTAAATATTTTTAGAACATGGTCCATGTTTTTCCAAACCCTAAAA
Organism: Pseudorca crassidens; assembly: GCF_039906515.1. Lineage (NCBI taxonomy): Eukaryota > Metazoa > Chordata > Mammalia > Artiodactyla > Delphinidae > Pseudorca > Pseudorca crassidens. Next base: position 111,776,328 of record NC_090298.1, read on the forward strand.
GACTTATTTCACTTCCTAGGAAAAGGAACAGTCGCAGCCAAAAATAAATAATTAAAAAAAAAAAAGAACAGTATAGCCCAGTGTTTAAGAGCATACCCATCATGTCAGACTAGATCCAATCCTGACTCTGTCACCTTCCAGCTGTGTGACTTTGATAAAATCACTTAATCTGCCTGAGCCACAATTTCTTCATCTCTAAAACGGGGATAATGATAGTGCTTTTCTCATAGAGTTGCTTGGAGGATTCTGTTGGATTATGCAAGCAAAATGCTTAGCACAGTGCCCAGCACATAATAAACATCCAATATATGATAGCCCTTATTTCAGTCTATTAAGGTCCATCTATCTGTCAAGAAACACTACCCCTTGAAGAATTTTTAGTTCCCCCAGTCTCATCTCTCCTTCTAGGATCCCATAGATCATTCATACCTCTTTCTCCACACTAACTACTTTCTGCCTTATATAATTATATTATTTAGATACATATCTTCTCTGCTTTACTTTACTGAATCCCTGCCATGTACTAAGTGCCATAGGGAAGAAAGGATGAAGAAAACTTGGTTCTTTGCCATACAACAGTTCACAATCTAGTTAGTAAACAGACATTGGTAACTCAATACAATTCACTCAAATACAATGATTGTTGAATAAAGCTGTGGCTCATTATCATTACTGTTATACTCTGTTTCCCTGAGGTCCTCTTGTACAGAATAAGCTCAAAGTATAAGCTAGATTTTAACCCAACGACCATGACCATTTCCCCTACTACCAAGCAGAATTTACCTCTTGAGAGCAAATACAGTGAAATACAATTGAACATAGCTGAGTTTAGGGGAATATCAAGGGAAAAGTTCTATCAGTGATGTTGTCAGATTCAAACGATATGATCAAACTATGACTTCCTCTGCACCCAAAGCTTTTTCCAAAATAAATGCACAAAGTGTTGGACCTAAAATATGGTACAGGGCTAGAAGCACTTTTAGCCTCCTTTTCCTGATGATGCAGTTGTGATGTGTATTCGTGGTGTGTTTGTAATTCGAGAGCAGAACAGATGGTGAAGGCTGCATATCCATGCTGCATCCTCTAACCCTATAGATTGTCAAGACCATGAGGTCAGTGATTACCATTGAGTTTTAGCTGCAGAAAGAGTCCTCTGCCTTGTACTAAATGATGCTTTATGTCAGTGCCAGGTTCTCAGTGTCAACATGACTTGAAGTGAGACCCGCTCAGGTCCCTGCCTCACCCAAATACCAGAAGATGACTCCTACAGCGCCTACTACAGCAGGAAACAATGCAGTTGGACAGCATATTGGGGGCATTAAACTGGGCACATGTCATCACGATGGCATCTCATGAAGTAATTGCTCTGGATTGCCAGAAAAAGAGGAGTGTCTTCTTGTCCCAGGCAGAGCTCACCTCCCCCTTTTCCTAGACTGCCGGAGTCCTACGACCAGGAGCAGAGCTAGGCTGGTTTTCTCCCTCTATCTCCAGAGTTCTAGCTCTGTGGGTAACTGTGGGAAAGGAAGCCTATTCAACTACAGGCAGTTTCGTGTTTCTGAAAACATATTCAAAAGTCAGGTGTATGGTCAAACATACATTTTGTTTAAATGTTTTAAGGACAGTTCATTCCCAGAAAGCTAAAAACATTATAAAATCCCCAATTATGTCTCACATTTTAATCTCACATTTTAAAAAACATTATAAAATCCCCAATTATGTCTCACAGTTTAATCAAACAATATATTTTCAGCACTTACAGATATTCTTTCTTTTTTTCCTTTCCTTCACAACTGAATACGTCATCTGACATGTGACATCTGGCATGTAAGAGTCCAGATGAGGCTTAAGATTAATTAGCACCCTCTTAGCACCCCTAAGGAGCTCATCTTTGTCTTAATGCGATCACATTCATGAGAGTGAGGCTTCTTTTGTGTGTGTGTGTGAGGAGTGAGGCTACTAATCACTAGCATCAGCAATCTCATTTTTCCACTGCAAATAATTTTCATTTTTACCCCCCAAAAAAGTAAAATATTCAAATTGTCACATAAGCACCACTATGGCAACAATGAGAGCAGCACTTTCAAGACTGCACCATGGACCTGGCAGAGGATACTAGACTGCAGTAGCCCAAATGATGGATGAGAGCCTGAATATAAGACAGGTGAACTAAGGAGAAGCTGGGATTACAGTGAGTACGAAAGTAAAATGTTTGAGAGAGGAGGCTGCTTCTTCTGTTAAAACAACCTGTGGGGCTTCCCTGGTGGCACAGTGGTTGGGAATCCGTCTGCCAATGCAGCAGATGGGGGTTTGATCCCTGGTCCGGGAAGATCCCATATGCCGCAGAGCAACTGAGCCCGCGCGCCACAACTACTGAGCCTGTGCTCTAGAGCCCGTGAGCCACAACTACTGAGCCCACGTGCTGCAACTACTGAAGCCCACGTGCCTAGAGCCCGTGCTCCGCAACGAGAGAGGCCACTGCAATGAGAAGCCCGTGCACTGCAACGAAGAGTAGTCCTTGCTCGTCGCAAGTAGAGAAAGCCCACGCCCAGCAACGAAGACCCAACACAACCAAAAATAGATAAATAAAAATAATAAATAAATTTATAAAAATTAAAAGAAAACAAACAAAAAAACCCCACAACATGTGCACAGATAGCACCTGATGGGTTACAGTCTACTTCCAGGTACATTATCATTTGGCCATCACCTCACTCTTTCATCTCATCCCACAACCCTTCCTTCGGTTTCAAGGAAGAACAAGGATGGTAGGATGATGGAAGTAAGTATTTGTTTAGCATGGATTATATGTAAACAGAAAAGTATTATTTATACCTTTCCTTGATATGGTAAATATTGAGTAACTGCATAACCATCTAATAGGCTGCTAAGAAGAAAGATATGTTACAGGAGTTCTTTACCCAAGGTCTATAAAAAGGACAAAAAACAACATTATCACAGAGTTAAATGATTATCAGTGATGAACAAACCAGGCATCTGTGGGAATGGCTGCTGGTTTCCCACAAGCCACCTGAAGAAGTCTAGATTCTGAGCCCATCAATGGAGTGAGTGAGCTGCCCTTCACTCAGAGTGAGATCTTCAGCCCCGCACATTTTCAATAGAACTTCACTCAAGATGGGCTACCCTTGCACAGGGTAGCCCATCAGCAGTTTAAAAAATTAAAAGAGAGCCTTGATTCAAACAAAATGTAAAATCAGGAGAAATATGGAATGTGAACACTGATTGGATATTGATAACATTAAGAAATTTAACAGGGCTTCCCTGGTGGCACAGTGGTTAACAGTCCGCCTGCCAGTGCAGGGGACATGGATTCAAGCCCTAGTCTGGGAAGATCCCACATGCCGCGGAGCAACTAGGCCTGTGAGCCACAACTACTGAGCCTGCGCTCTAGAGCCCACGAGCCACAACTACTGAAGCCCGTGTGCCTATAGCCCGTGCTCCGCAACAAGAGAAGCCACTGCAATGAGAAGCCCGTGCACCACAATGAAGAGTTGCCCCTGCTCACCACAACTAGAGAAAGCTCATGCAGCAATGAAGACCAAACACAGCCAAAAATAAAATAAATTTATATATTAAAAAAAAAACTTAATAACTGTTGTAAAGATGTAATTATGTCTTTATAAAAAGAGGACTTAGCTTTTAGATATACACATTGAAATATTTAGGAAAGAATTATACTGATGTCTAGGATTTGCTCCAAATTAATACAAGAGGGGAGGAAATAAGTGGCGGAATAGATGAAACAGAATTGGCCATGAGTTGATAATTGTTAAATCTGGGTGATGAGTACATGGGGGATCATTATGCATGTATCAGAATGATACTCCAGGGCTTCCCTGGTGGCGCAGTGGTTGAGAGTCCGCCTGCCGATGCAGGGGACATAGGTTCGTGACCCGGTCCGGGAGGATCCCACATGCCGCTGAGCGGCTGGGCCCGTGAGCCATGGCCGCTGAGCCTGTGCGTCCGGAGCCTGTGCTCCGCAACGGGAGAGGCCACAACAGTGAGAGGCCCGCGTACCGCAAAAAAAAAAAAAAAATTTTAAATGGCCAGCACCAACCATATGCTGCTTAAAAAAAAACTATTTATATGAAATATATAGCAATACTGAAAGTAAAAGGAAATAAAAATATGTACCATACAAAAAAGCTAGCGTAGCTGTACTGATAACAGATGAAGACTTTATGGCAAGAAGCATTACTAGAGATAAGATATATTTCATAATGAAATATGGTACACTTTACCAGGAAAATATAACAAATCTAAATTTTATGCACCTAAAAACATAGCCTTAAATGTATATAAATAAAAAATTGATAGAATCAAAAAGAACAAATAGACAAATCCACAATCATAGTCAGAGATTTTAACACACACCCCTCAATAGCTTTTAGAATAGGCACATGCCAAAGAAGCAGAAATGGTATAAAGATTTAAGCACTATAATTAACGCTCTTGACCTAATTGACATCTATAGAACAGTGCACCCAAATTTACTATATGCTGGTGTATAAAACAAGTAACTACATTTCAAAGGGCCGAAATAATACAGCGTGTTCTCTGACCACACTCTAATTAAGCTAAATTCCAACTTCAAAGATATTCACATGTTTGGAAACTGAGAAGCACATTTCTACATAGCTCATGGGTCAAAGCAGATATCACAAAGGAAATTAGAAAATATCTTTTACTGAATAATAATGAAAATACTACATATAGAAACTTTCAGTACAGTTAAAGCTGTGCTTGGAGGTAAATTTATAACTTTAAAATTGCTTATTAGAAAAAGAATAATGGCTGATAATCAATGACTTAAATTAGAAAATGAACATAAAATTTAACCTGAAGAAAGGAGAAGGAAAAAAATAACACAGAAGCAGACACAGAAAACAAACATACATAGAGTGGATCAACTTCATTGAAAAGACTCTGAAACTGATAAATTGCTGTCAAAACTTATCAAGAAAAAAATGAGAGAAACCACAAATGACCAACATTGATAACGAAAACTGAGACTTCACTACAAATCCTACAGACTTTTATAAGGGATATTATAAACAGCTTTATGCTGACAAATTTGAAATTTTAAATGAAATGGACAAACTCCTAGAAAAACATAACTTACAAAATTGACACAAGCAGCAGCAGCAAAAATAAATAAATAGGACTTCCCTGGTGGTGCAGTGGTTAAAAATCCATCTGCCAATTCAGGGGACACGGGTTCGAGCCCTGGTCTGGGAAGATCCCACATGCTGTGGAACAACTAAGCTCGTATGCCACAACTACTGAGCCTGCGCTTAGGCCCACAAGCCACAGCTACTGAGCCTGTGTGCCACAACTACTGAAGCCTGCATGTCCTCCACTTTTACATTTTCTCCATATCCCTGCATATTGATCATATGTTTTAATTTTCTGTATTTCTATACTTTGGCATCTTGAAGTCTTGCTGACCCTTGAGCGACTGCCTCCTCCTAGGGCTAGTCAATGCCTAGAAATAGAACTCACCTGTAAACATGTCTTTCATATGCAGTCAATCCATATGTGTCCATATGCCAACTAACTTTTTTATCAGGCTCTTACACTCCAGGCCACTATTCCCCTGCCCTAATCACCCCAGGGCCAGGTACAGGACAACTAAGGACAGCCTCTACCCCACAGAGCCTGCTGAAATAATTCAAACTAGCCATTCCTAAGATTGCTTACCTGCTTAGCACATTCTTCCCTGTGGAAGCCACAATAAAAGCTCTTTCCCAGGTTTCCCCCTCATTCCCTCTGCCTCCTGACCAACGCTGATGTTTCCCCTTGTGGCCCTCTGTGGCATGTTGTGCCTCCTTCTCTTGAGATCTGTTGAGTATAACAACAATCTTTTCAATGGTAGTTTTCTCCTGATCTGTTGGCCTCACCATACCAGAATAATAATAAAACCTGTGTTTAATACACCCTGAGTTTTAGCAATTTGATTATTATGTGCCTTGCTGAAATTTTGTGTTTATCCTGCTTGGGATTTATTTACCTCCCTGGATCTGAGGACTTATAGTTTTCAATGCATTTGAAAACATTTCGGTTATTCTTTTTCAAATATTTTTTCTGCCCTTTCCTCTATTTTTCTAGGAACACAATTACATGTATGTTACAATGATTAATATTGTACCAGAGTCATTTTGCTTTTATTTCAGTTTTGTTTCATTTTATTTCCATCTTCCTCTATGCTTCAATTTGGATGGTTTCTATTGCTATGTCTTAAAGACACTGATATTTTCTTTTACAGTATCTAATTTGCTTTGGACTCAATTCAGTGAATTTTCATTTCACTTCACATAATGTATTTTTTTTTTTTTTTTTTTCTTTTTTGCTGTACGCGGACCTCTCACTGTTGTGGCCTCTCCCGTTGCGGAGCACAGGCTCCGGACGCGCAGGCTCAGCAGCCATGGCTTACGGGCCCAGCCGCTCCGCGGCATGTGGGATCTTCCCGGACCGGGGCACGAACCTGTATCCCCTGCATCGGCAGGCGGACTCTCAACCACTGCGCCACCAGGGAAGCCCCCCATATAATGTATTTTTTAGCTCTAGAAGTTCCACTTGGATCTTTTAAAATATTCTACTTCTTTCTTCAATATGTTTCTGTTTTCCTCTAAATATTTGAGCATTTTATAATAGCTGTTCTCAAGTCCTTGTCTGCTAATCCATCAGCTTTTTTTTTTTTTCCTGGCCTCACCACATGGCATACAGGTTCTTAGTTTCCCAACCAGGGATTGAACCTGTGCCCCCTGCGGTGGAAGCACGGAGTCTTAACCACTGGACCACCAGGGAAGTCCCCCATCATCATTACTTTATCTCTTTCTATTGACTGATTTTTAATTTTCATTATGGGTCACTTTTTTGAGTTGTTTTCAAGTCTAGTAATTTTAGTTTGAATGGGAGGTGTTATGATCATTACATGGTTGAGTATTAGTATTTTTTTTTCCTTCAGAGAGGTTGAAATTTGTTTTGACAGTCATTCGAGTTACTTTCAGATCAGCCTCGTCTGTTAGAGCTTGCTTTTAAGAGAAGATCTAAATTGACCTTTATTCTATGACCTTTATTCATCCTGCTAACGTATGATTCTTCTGGGATCTCTACTGAATATGCAGCTATTCAACAACATCATTCCACACTGGCTGTCAGAAACTTGAGTTTCTGCTAGCTCGGTGTGATCTCTAAGAAGTATTCAGCTTATAGCTCCCTGGCAGATATTCTTTGACTGGCCTCATAAACTTCCTCTATGCATGCCTTGTCAGTCTGGTTACTCCAAGAAGCAGATGCCAAGAAGAGGATTTGACATGAAAGAGATTTATGGAAGTAAACACCTATAAGGAAAAATGGGAAGGGAGCCAGGGGTAGCTAAGAGAGTCATAAGATTGCAATGCAGGTCTAACCCTTGTGAAGGGGAGAGGAATGAAAGTAAGACTGAGTGGAAAACATTTACACCGCACTGTAGCTCCAAGGAAGTTTGGGAAGCTGATGTGGAATCCTCAAGCTTTAGTCTCCCATCAGGAAAACTGCATTTCTCAGGAACAGGCCTGCCTTAGATCCCTGATGAGCTCAGTCATTAACTGGGATTAACATGTGGGAAGTGTAGCTTTAGTGCAAATGCGGTGCCAGATTTCAGAGTGCAGCAGCTGGGGCTCACTTATGCTCTCCACAGTCAGAGATCTAAGAGGTACATTTTTGCGGCCACCAGAGATTCACCCATTGCACCACATATATCTACTTCTCACAATTTGGAGAGAGGTTCCTCCATGATTCCTGTTACCCTTCTTGAAAGGAAATTCAGAGGATGGAGAACAATGAGACAAATTACAGCCCTCATCACTGCAGTTGATCTCAGGGCTGCAACTGGTACTTATCCTCCTCCACGATTCATTTTGCATTTTCCTCACCTACAAGTCATCATTTTAGCAGGTCTTGGTGGTTTACCTGGTAGCGTGACCCAAACCTACATTCCTGGGCAGTCTGAACCCTTGGTAATCATACCGTCCTCAGTCAGAAGTTGCTACATGAGTCCATTCACAGTTACAGTAGTATGAGGGAGTAACACGGGGTACTCAAATGGATATCTTGGGTTTAACACATATCCCACCTTGCCCCCTTCGTGTAGCAGTAATCCTACCTCCTGCTGCTCAGGGCCAATTACCCCTACCAATATGGTGACTCCTCTTCTTGCTTGCCATGGGCACAAGGAATCCAGAATTCCATGGTGACAACTCAAATTTTTAGTTCAATGGGACTCTTGCTGTGGCCCCTAGCAAGAGTGTGCCCCTTCTGGAGACCAGGAACTCCAATTCTGCCAAAACCCTGGGTTGCCAGGGATGGAAAGTACAACATCCCAAAGTAGGTCATTAGGAGTGATGTTAAATGGAACTAATCCTCCTTCCATGCCTTCGTCCCCAAATCCATGGGGATCTAGCACCCTATTATTCCTTCGTCCCCAAATCCATGGGGATCTAGCACCCTATTATTCCTACTAGGGATACAGCACTCTACAAAATTCCTCTGATTTAACACATGTTCTGCATCCTGAAGAGTGGCATATCATCCTTTTATAAGATTGCCTCTGAGGTGTCACTTCAACTGCACCTTATAAAGCATCCAGTGTTCTATGATGGTTATGGGACCACACTCACACCTCCTTCAATGTGAAGTGGTTGGATGCTACGCTGTGTGTATTTCCATGCTTGTGGATCAGGTTTTCTGTAAGTTCCAGGCTACCAAGAATCTGCAGGCAGGAAAGCATAGCCATATTCAGAATGGGTATCTATCTCAGGGAGGATGAAACCCTAGCTCTTCAAGGATGGAAAGAGCCTGATATATTTGACTTGCCACCAAGCAGCCAGTTAGTCTCCTCAAAAAATAATGCCATGCCAGGGGCTCAGCATTAGTCTCTTTGCTGTAGGTTTCAGTATATAAGTCTTGCACTTCCTTTCACTAGGGTATTCTTTTTTTTTTTTTTTAAATTGAAGTATAGTTGATTTATCACCAGGGTATTCTTAATGGACTTGGTGAATGACGGGTCCCCTGGGTCCTCCCATGGAACATTATTGTCTGGTTGTCTTCTGGTCTTATATAATACATTTATTCTAGCAGGCCCACTTCCTTCAGTCTATTTATTTCTTCCTTTGTCACTGTAAGGGCAATTCAGACATTTCTACTTCCATGAGCGTTGGCCACAGTTTTCCCCGGGCTTAAGAGCAAGCACAGCAGTGTATTTTCTATACCCCCTAAGGTCCTTGCTAGGGTGTTAAATCTCGTGTCCTGAGAAGGTTCCCTCAAGTCAATGAATTCTTGCTTATCTAGGCTTATATTCCAGTCACCTTGATCAAACACCCAAAAATCTAATTCCAGGGGTATTTTCCTGAATCCTCCCAGTAAGCTAGCTAATTTTTCTTGTTTCTTTTCTTCTTTTTAAAAGATCAAGTCCTTTGTTTAAAAAATTTATTTGTTGGGGGCTTCCCTGGTGGCGCAGTGGTTGAGAGTCCACCTGCCGATGCAGGGGACACGGGTTCGTGTCCCGGTCCGGGAAGATCCCACATGCCACGGAGCGGCTAGGCCCGTGAGCCATGGCCGCTGAGCCTGTGCGTCCGGAGCCTGTGCTCCGCAACGGGAGAGGCCACAACAGTGAGAGGCCCACACACCGCAAAACAAAACGAAACAAAAAACAAAACAAAATTTATTTGTTTTATTTATTTTTGGCTCCATTGGGTCTTTGTTGCTGCACACAGACTTTCTCTAGTTGCGGCGAGCGGGGGCTACTCTTTGTTGCGGTGCTCAAGCTTCTCATTGTGGTGGCTTCTCTTGTTGGCGAGCATGGGCTCTAGGCACGCGGGCTCAGAGTTGTGGTGCACAGGCTTAGTTGCTCTGCAGCATGTGGGATCTTCCTGGACCAGGGCTTGAACCTGTGTCCCCTGCATTGGCAGGTGATTCTTTTTTTTTAGAAGATGTTGGGAGTAGGAATTTTTTAATTATTTATTTTTGGCTGTGTTGGGTCTTTGTTTCTGTGCGAGGGCTTTCTCTAGTTGTGGTGAGCGGGGGCCACTCTTCATCGCGGTGCGCAGGCCTCTCACTGTCGCGGCCTCTCTTGTTGCAGAGCACAGGCTCCAGACGCACAGGCTCAGTAGTTGTGGCTCACGGGCCTAGCTGCTCTGTGGCATGTGGGATCCTCCCAGACCAGGGCTCGAACCCGTGTCCCCTGCATTAGCAGGCAGACTCTCAACCACTGCGCCACCAGGGAAGCCCCTGGCAGGTGATTCTTAATCACTGCGCCACCAGGGAAGCCCCTAGATAATTTTTCTAATTCTTTTGGTTTAAGTTAAATTACACTCCCTGCAGTTGGAGCTCTGGGAGGTGCATTTTGATGTCTGCAACACATGCACAGATTACTACTCAACCAAAGATTGGAGGAGAAGCCATGCAGATTTCTAAGTTCCTTCCCTACATAGCTTTCTCTTCTCTTGTATTTTGCCTTGCAAACTCTAGCCACCTTGACCTCCCCAAACTTATATCCCTACCGCATAAACTCACCAAATGTGCCAGACTATCGGTGAATCACCATCTCCCTGTTTAGTGATCCAGAAATTGAAGAAAGCCTGTGTGATCATAATGATTGCTTCAACTCATTTTTCTTCTCTCAGAGATCAGTGTCCTGGGCTGCCTGTTGCCCAGTGTCCAAGACAGTTGTTTCATATTTTTTCCTATTATCTCAGAAATTGGCAGCAATAAAGCAAAACCTTTGACTTGTTAGAGTTTAATACAAATCACCACTTTCACTACTTCTCTGATAGCGCTAACTGTAAGGAAAGCTGGGAAAAGTAGATTTTATTCCAGGCATTCATGTGCTCAGTTAAAAATCAGGGATTTTATTACAAAAGAAGAAGCAAAGAACAGATATTTGGAGATGACTATTAATAACCTGCCTCAGTATTCCAAGTTTACAGGTATTTTTGCTCCATCCTTAGAAAATATTATTCCAACTTTCTTCTGACTTTCATTGTGCTGTTGAAAAGTTACTGTCATTACCCATCATTCATTTGTAGTTATCAGTCTTTGACTACTTTTAATCTTTTTTTCACTTCTTTGGTGTTCTGCACTTTCATGATGATGTATCTGAGAGTGGGTTTCATTTTAGTTATTCTTGGATTCACTGGGATTCCTGAATTTGAGGATTCTTGGGTTTTTTTACACAATTCTGGAAAAATTATCAGCTATTATTTCTTTGAATATTGTATTTCCTCGTTCTTTCTATTTCTTCCTTTTGGAATTCTGATTAGTATTATGTTAGACCTTCTCATACTTCATCCATGTCTCTTAACTTCTATTTTATCTTTTCTACCTCTTTGTCTTTCTAGGCTATACTCTGGGTAGTTTCTTTAGATCTATTTTATTTTATTTATTTATTAGTATTATTATTTTTTGCGGTACGCGGGCCTCTCACTGTTGTGGACTCTCTCGTGGTGGAGCACAGGCTCCGGACGCGCAGGCTCAGCGGCCATGGCTCACAGGCCCAGCCGCTTCGCGGCATGTGGGATCTTTCTGGACCGGGGCACGAACCCGTGTCCCCTGCATCGGCAGGCGGACTCTCAACCACTGCGCCACCAGGGAAGCCCTAAATAACATTTTTTTAAAAATTAAAAAAATAAAGTGCATTCCTCCAGAGAGTATTTGTGTTTGATTGATTCTGACAGGTAACAGGATTCATTATTTACCCATTAGCACTTTAAACCACATTCTAATCTTGGGTTTTTTGGATCACACGTGTAGTTGAAATGTGACACCAAACCTGTATGAAGGATGGTTATGAGTTCTCAGGTTGTTGGTTTGATTTTTTTTTTTTTTTTCCATCCAGAGCCAAGGACAAGACAAACAAATTTCTCTATAATCACACTTTGAGGAGTATATTTTGTCTAGTTCACTCTTTACTAAGGGTATCACTTTTTAAGGACTCAGCTTTATGTGTAGTTTCCAATACAACTTCTTACCTTGCTTAGGCCCTAGACTTTATCTCCAATGCTCTAAACCACCAGTAACTTTTGGCCATTAATGAGAAGTTTCATAATTGGAATTTTTCAGGATATCCAACACATACAGTCAGATATCTAGTACACGTATTGCCAAGAAAAAGTAGAATTGCTTTTGATCTGAGAAGGCTGAAACTTGATAAAAACTTCAACTAAGCCCTCCTAAAGGCACACAGAATTGTGAGTGCTCTGAAGTTTTAAAGAACTGCAACATGACACCACTAACTGCCAACCCAAGATCTCTTCTGAGAAGCTTGCTCTGTGACATCCATGCCTCAGATTCTTACTGATCATTTTTAACATCATTCATTGATTCTTCAGCAAGTCTTCAAACTACTAAGGTCATTCTGAATTTAAATTATTTGTTCCATACATATCAAGGTACACAATTATATGAAGGTACTGGGGGTAGGATGTAAAAGTACAAAGATATAAATTAAGAGGTAAGTAACTAACATCATAAAGCAGGATGTGAAACATAAATTTGTTTATATATAATATACAGTATTATATTAAACAATAAAAAACGGTAGTCTAATTTTATTCTTCAAGGTGTTAAATGCATCAGGGTACTTCCTATCACTGTGACTATATTCTATGTTCCTTCTTCCAAAGGAAAGGAAATGAGTGTCACATAGCAGCAACCTACTGAGCTACCAGTTGTAACCCCTTCCACTTACAACAACTCCACTTGGCCAAAGGATTGAAACCAGGACTCCTAATCATCACATGAATATCTACCCAACAGATTTCAAAACTTGACCTGGTTGACTGCCAATTCAGCTGCCACTGCCTCTGCTGTTCCCACTTCTCTGCATGACTTTTGGTAGCCACAGAGAACCAAGTAATGGCAATCCCATCAGCCCCGGTCCGGGAAGATCCCACATGCCGCGGAGCAACTAAGCCCGTGCACCACAACTACTGAGCCTGCGCTCTAGAGCTCACAAGCTACAACTACCAAAGCCCGCACGCCTAGAGCCCGTGCTCTGCAACAAGGGAAGCCACCACAAAAAGCCCGCGCACTGCAACAAAGAGTAGCCCCCGCTCGCCAAAACTAGAGAAAGCCTGAGCACAGCAACAAAGACTGAACGCAGCCAAAAATAAATACATTTATTAAAAAAAAAGTAATGTAACATTTTATACATGTAGAGCAGACATGTATTTGTCATCCATGCCAACTTCACATCTAAACAAATAGAGACCAAGGCACAGTTTCCCTCAGAATTTCACAGGCAGTGTACAACAACAGTAAAGGGCACCCGTAGACCTAATTTACTACCAAAGTGAAGGAAGTCAGGATAAACTCGGACAACTTGGACAAAAGAACTAAGATTAAAGACCATAATTCTGGGGAATTCCCTGGTTGTCCAATGGTTAGGACTCTGTGCTTTCACTGCTGTGGCCTGGGTTCAATCCCTGGTCGGGCAACTAAGATCCCACAAGCCATGTGCGTGGCCAAACAAACAAAACCATAATTCTGCATCTTTGAAGGAGACAACTACATTTCATCAGTACAGTACAAACTCACTATGTCCTGTGTGTATTAAACTTTATCTCAGTAAGTCCTCACAAAATCTCTAAGAGATAAGCTATTCTTGTCCCCATTTTCCAACTGAGGAAAACTGAGGCAACAAAATACCACACACATACTCCCCAGTGAAGAAGTGGTAAAAGCCATGATTTTAATTTAAGCAATCTGATTATAATCTGGACTCTGTTATACTATGTGGCTTTTTTTTTTTAAGATTTCTTTTCATGTGGACCATTTTTAAAGTCTTTACTGAATTTGTTACAATATTGCTTCTGTTTTACGTTTTGGCATTTTGGCTTTTTGGCCCCGAGGCATGTGGGATCCCAGCTCCCTGACCAGGGATCAAACCACCTCACCCCCTGCATTGGAAGGAGAAATCTCAACCACTGGGCAGCCAAGGAAGTCCCATACCACAATGCTTTTAATAAAAATTGAATGTTCATTCAACAAATATTTTTAAAAAGAAAAAAGCCCCAGAAATTTATAGGTATAGTTTCAATAAATATTCTGATACCACTAGATATTCTGTTTAAAGGACAGCAATTAAAAGGAACCAATTTTCTAAACTCAAATCTATCAAACAACAATCCAAGGAAGTCTATTGATAGCAGATTATTCCATTATAAATCTGGTTTTTAAGGTTTTTCATGAGGCAGCAGATGCTTTAAACATTTTAATAATACTGTTCAATGTAATAATTAGTAGCCACAAAGAAATTACTCAGAGATGCCCAAGAGATGCTGCCTGAAATTTATGTAAATAATCTAGGGCTTGGTTTGAAAGGTCCTAAGACTTTGGAGTCATTCACCTGAGGAAACCCAAATCCTAGCATGCATTTTTATTACATTTCTCATCTCAGGGAGTAAAAACCACTGATTTAGAGCAAAAAGCACTGCCTCATTAGGATCCCATCTTCATACACTAGTTCAGTCCAACAGGGAACTGAATGGCTAGTCCTGTTAGATCAGAGCTGACACTAGCGCCAGGTCCTGAAAATGCTGGACATTGAGCTCCCTCTGGAGGAGATTAGGACTAAGTGACTTCAAAGAGAACTTCAGAATCACCTTTACTCTTTGGCAAGAGGGCCACAGAGACCATGTAATAGCCCCTGGATAGCTGGAATCTCTATACTGTTACCCATTAAATGAAAAGCCAATTGTGAAGAGCAAGCACCTTAACCCAAAGTTAGTCTGAAAGTCAATCGGAAGCAAACTTCATTTTATTTACCTCTTTGAGTTATATATTTCGTTTATTCTTTCGATACTATCCAATTAAGCAAGCAAATTACTTCACTTATTCTAAGCCAAGAGAGTTAACTGAGAGACCTTCATAACACTGAGACAATACTCATATAATTTCTCACTCTATGACAAGTACTAAGGGTACTAATTTAGGACTTGCCTGGTCTCCTGACACGCAGTCACTAAAGAAACAGAAATGTGGTGACTTACGGTGGATAATCTAAAATTCTGACCCAGATACTGTAACTCACTTAGTAGAGCATTATTTTTTTTTACCCTTTCACTTGTCTTACCTGAATTTCCTTGTCTCTTTATAAATTTTGAGATACAATTTTTCTAACTTATCTGAGATTCCTCTGAATTCTGTTTCTAAAAAGCATCTTTCAGTTTTACCTATAAATGTAACTAAGTTTCAATTCCTCCATTAAAACACTAACAAACTGTAAGTTCACCTTGTCTACTTCACCTTTAAACTCCGTGCTGAATGACTGCTATTCATTCCTTGTTCAGCTACTTGAACAATGAATATTAGCATGCTATAGGAAGCACATTCTACCACACCAATAAAATTATTTCATATTTTATTCTTTGGTTTTTTTCAAGTGATTACTATGTAGGTGCTTAATAAATTCATTCATTCATTCACAAAGAAAATGCTATTAAGTGTCAATATATGCTAGGCACTATTCTATGCTGGGGAATACCGCAACAAACAAAACACTAAATTCCCTGCCCTCATGTAGTTCACAGTTTATTGGAGGGACACCATTAATAAATAAAGCTTGTCAGATAGAGAAATGCTATATGAAGAAGTAAAACAGGAAACAGAAATGGGAATGGGGAAAGTTGTCATTTTAAGTAACATGGTAGAGAAAGCTTCATATACGAGTAAAAGGAGGTTGTCCTGAACAACAGAAGAAGGTAAAGGAGGGAACCATGCAGTGACCTGAGGAAAGATATTTCTCAGCAGAGGAAACAGTAAAAACAAAGGTTCTGAGGCAGAAGCATAGTCAGGAACAGCAAGGAGGCCAGTGGGCCTGGAACAGAATGAGCAATAGAGAAGAGAAGTAGCAAATAGCGTCAAAGAGAGGGTAGAGGCATACTGTGTAGGGTCGTGGAGGTTATTGTAATGTCTGCGCTTTTCCTTTGTGTGAAGTGGGAAGCATGGGGGGTTTTGAGCAGAGCAATGACATCATCTGATTTATGTTTTATTAAGAATACTCAGGCAGGGGGAAGAGTCAAGATGGCAGTGTGGGAAGACACAGAGTTAGTGTCTCCCCACAACTAGGGCTCCTGCTGGCCGTTGGTAGGGGACTCTGACCCCCAAGAAGATGGGAGGAAGCCCAGAGTGAACCGGTAGGATGTAGGGGGACCAAGGGGGGAGGAGAAGTGGAGGCCACACAAGTTCAGCATCCCTGAGGCTGGGGAGATCAGGAGAGGCAGATGGGAGAGACTCTCCAGGAAGAACAGGAGAGGAGCGGAGGGCGATTGCCCCACCCACTTGGGCCCAGGGAGCCTGCTGAGAGGGTCCCCTGCCCTCCAAGACCCGCCCTTAGCCCTCCCTGCGCCCCCCCCCCACGCCGCATTGGTCCTGGGGGCATAGGAGGGAAGGGGGAAGTGGGGGGGTGGGGGATGGGATCAGGAGAGGCAGGTGGGAGGGGCCCTCCCAGACCCCAGACTGGAGGAGACTTGCCAATTTGTATTTTTAAGATTTAAAAGAAAAGACACTACCAAAAAAAAAAAAAAAATCTGTTCCTCTTCAAATTCTTCCCCTTACAATGGCCATCTCCACCCTAAAATTAGAAACCAAGCCAAAAAGTGGGATAAGAATGTAAATACATGTTGCCAAAACCTCGCCTGTATTAATGTTAAATTATATGTAACAATATATTCTATATAAACTATTAAATGATAAACATGCTGGTCAAGCCAAAAGATTTGCTTCAATGCTTTACTCAATTTCCATCCTTTTAAACAACCTTCATGATGTTTAAATACTGCTCCAGAACATCCAGTGTGAAACCAAACCCACATTTCATGCTTATCAAGTGTATTTGTTTGCTCAGAAATGTTTGGTGCTCCCAGACATTGGGATCTCACTTTATTACACATTTAGAAACTCTTCCATCTATAATTATAAAGTTCTGAACCAAAGCTAAGAATGACCACTGATCAAACATGACTGAGATAACAGGTCATCAAATAAAATTATATGACTTAACGTAAGCTGTAGTTGTATTAGGATGTACCAGTCAGGAAGTTTTTATAAATTAATGTTCAAATTAAGAAAACATGAATAATTTACAGATTAATAAATTTTAAAACAAATTTAGGTGAGTATACACATAACTACACAGGATTTACGATATATCTGTAGAATTCTCTAGTCAGCATTTTTGTGTACGTAATATTAATAAAAAGGATTTTTTTTAACCATATAGTGATTCTGGGGTTCCCTGAATTTTCAGCTGCTGCATTTTCTACTCTACATCTGGCAGGTTCTTCTTCCTTTCAGTTTGTGCATTTCCTGTATTCTAAACAGTAAATAGAAACAGGACCTTAACTGAGGAAATGGTGAGTCTTTGGCTAAGGAAATACAGCCACAGATAAGTACTTGTAATTTGCACCTGGGGGTTATTTTATAAGGTACAGGAAGACTATTTAGCAAAGTATTCCTTATTATCACCATGAGACAAAACTGAAGGTGGCTTTTCTATGGACTCTTCTCTCTTGCCTAACTCACTCATCAGCAGTAATTAGAATTTCTCTCTAGGTCACAGAGTCTATTCAGTTCATGTATATACTATTAACTGGGAAGTGCCTGGATGTGATTTGGTAATTCAAAAAGAAATCAATGAATAGAACAAATAAGTTGCCATTCCCTATCTTAGTTTTTTAAAACATGTCATATTCTCTCATGCTCTAAATTAGCAAACTACCAACTCGAAATTTAGGAAATTTTCTTAATTCTCACATTAATTTATTAAAAGCATTTGAACCAGTCATATGCAATTTCAGTAGCTTGTCAGAACTGCATTTGAATGATTACTACAAATAAACTACAACCATCATTGACGACTTCTGGATATTTCTAACACCTACAACTGTTTCAATGTTACTTTTTTTTTTTTTTTTTTTCCAGTACGCGGGCCTCTCACTGCTGTGGCCTCTCCCGTTGCGGAGCACAGGCTCTGGACGCACAGGCTCAGCGGCCATGGCTCACGGGCCCAACCGCTCCGCGGCATGTGGGATCTTCCCGGACCGGGGCACAAACCCATATCCCCTGCATCGGCAGGGGGACTCTCAACCACTGCGCCACCAGGGAAGCCCTCAACGTTACTCTTAAAAAGAGCGTCTTTTCAGGAGTTCTACACCATATGTACAAAAAGGGGTTTTCCTTTCCTACTTACTTTTGTATTTTTAAAATGACAGAACTGTCTTAAGAGTTCCTTTCTTCCTGCATTAAAATGTCATTTTAGTTCTGGGGGCTCTCATAGGACAGTAGGATAAACACATGTAGCACATTACTAGTCCGCCCAAACTCAAGAGCCCTAACTCACCCAATCATTCAAAAAATCTGCAAATGGTGTGCTGTTCAACATGCTGTGACCCAGGTTTAAAAGTTTAAAGCCACCTTATTACTTTTTATAACAAACTAAAAGATGACCATTAATGCCTTTCTTGTTCTACCTAGAAAATATTTCTTTTCTGCGAAGTTGACTGTGGACTTGTTAACAAGTTCTAGGCCAGGAATAAGGCATAAATGTCACTGTGAAAATATATCTAACAGTGTCTGATAACTCTTACCTGAATGTTGTAGAGATTCAATAGACTTAGTTAAAATACATCCTTACATAATTTCAGATCAAAGTTTCTATCTTCTAATTTCTTCAGATTTCCTTAGGAAGTATGTACTAATTTTATCATGAATAAAAATGTAGTCAATTTTATTTAGAAAATAAGAAACTGAGATAACAAAGTTAATGACCTCACAGGTGTACAGGATAGAAGACTGTCAATATAATTTAATTCAGTGGGTGCTCAGCATAATCCCTTTCCCTTAAAAGAGTACCTAAAGAGTATTCATTTAGATATTGATGGCTTCAAGATTCCCAAATAAAATTCAAGATTATCTGATAGCTGAGAGCAAATCTTTGAAAATAGGACAGGAGGTGGAGAGCAGAGATGGGGGAGTAAATTATACAAAAAAAACAGGAAGAAAAAGGCTAAAGACAAAATACATATGTTCTTGTGGCCAGTATAATCCTATGTTTATACCATTATTCCTTTCCTCTGGCATGGTTTACCCACCACCAGGTAGTATACATAACACACATACTATTTTCCCTGGGTACCATATACTCAATCACTCAACATTCAAATGAGAGTTCATATTTACTACCCTCAAAAAATAACTTCTAAAAATCTTTTGTAATTGGTTATTCTAGGAAATTTTAGTTCTGTTTCTAGAGGTCAGAGATTACAGAATTATGAATTTTTATCTGACTTTCCAACAGTAGTAACTAAAATTATATAATAAGTCAAGGGTTCTAAACAGCATTACTTAGTAAAAGCTATAAATAAAAAAGTCTTACCTCTTGTTTTTCTTGATATTGATCTGCATTAAGTTGGTATTTTAGATGAATCTGTTTTCTTTGATTTCCTCTTCATCACTTTTATCTGTTTAACTTTTGCAAAAATATCTACAACAATGAGAACTTTTTACTCCTACCTTGAAATTTTACTTTACTTTTCAAGAGTTTTAAATGGAAATTCTGATATACACTAAAGTCAGTTTCTGAGTTTATTATAAAGGAACTGAACAAATCATGAGTTGTAATGGTATTATGTGCCAAACATAAATGATTTGCTATATAATTTTACTAACAGTCTACCAGTCTGTCCTCTAAATAAAGAGGATATTTATTTATAAAATTCTGAGTATAACTGTTAAGTGGATCAGATAATTCTTCTTGAGCTATGCAAGTACTATTTTCTTGCTCTTATATTATCTTTTCACAAGGTGTCACTGTTCTTCAAAGAAACATAATAATAACACTGAAAAAAATGAGTTTCATTTTATGAGCTCAGTACATGTTATAAATCTTAATCTACTAAATCCTTGGATGCCTGAAGCACACATATCATTCCTCCTATTATATGCGCAAGTTATCACAGAGAAACAGAGGAAACTGATTTACCCTAGGTCATATACTAAACCAAAAACACCTTCCTCAAATACTGTTCTAACATTCCAACAAAATTGAGCTAATGAAAATTTTACTTTTTAAAGTTTTCTTAACACTGTTTTAAAGTTATCTCCTTTAAGTCTTACCCATTATTTCACTATGGGAAAAAATTTTTCATCAGCTGAAAATATTTTACATAGCAATATACTCCTTTCTACCTAAATCACATTATAACATCTAAGTTATATTACCAAAAAAGGTCTTGTAAAAGATTAAGTCTGTAGATTTCCAAAGCTATGCAACAAATGTGTACCTTCCATTCCTTTCATCCCCTTTGACTGTATTGTGAAAGGCAATTCTGGGAAATGGAATTCTTTCCTGTTAGTTCTGGAAAAATTCAGCTTCCTTTTGTTTCCATTTGCCATTTGGTCACTTTGACCTGTTCGCTCATTAAACACACCCTTCTCCATTTGGCTCTAAAAAAACCAAATAAACAAGCGTTAATTTGAAGAAAGGTATGTAACTACTTATTGAATGACAAGCCTACAAATGCCAGCCATTTGGATGGTATAAGATAGGCATACAAATAACTATCTTTGCAAGGTTATTTTAATAAGTAAGAAGTAGAAGAGAATACCATCAAACATATAAACAGATCAAACTCCAATAAAAATTTTATAAAGTAAACTTTTTCTAGCATATTCAATATGCTAAGAACAGTCTTGACCACGAGAACCACAGTCTCAACTTTTAATTTTTGATCCTATTCATTGCATTTTGACTTTGGACAAATTGCTTCAGTTCATTTTATTAATAACTTATTTTTCTATTTACAAAATGATGTGCTCTGGACACTGGGAAAACCCAAAGGAAAAAATTACTTGTGAACTCAGCATTCTGGAAAAACTTTTGTGTTACCTGTTTTTGCTCACTTGACAACAGATGATAGAAACTTTCCTAGGTTAATGAACACTCTTCCACAATGTAATGCATAGTATCCCACTGTGTGGATGTACTTTAACGTACTTAACCAGTCACTTGCTCTTGGATGGATCTGTGTTGTTTTCAATGTTTTATTATTATAAATAACACTGTTGCGGCCTCTCCCGTTGCAGAGCTCGGGCTCCAGACGCGCAGGCTCAGCGGCCATGGCTCACGGACCCAGCCGCTCCGCGGCATGTGGGATCTTCCCGGACCAGGGCACGAACCTGCGTCCCCTGCATCGGCAGGCGGACTCTCAACCACTGCGCCACCAGGGAAGCCTGTGTGCTTCAATTTTTAATTGAACTATTTTCCTATGTGAAAAATGAGGAAATGAACTACATTGATTATGTTTTCTTGTGAAAAGATGTAACTATTTGGTAATTGCTCTTAATCTAAAAAGTAAGATATTAAAATCATTTCTTGGAAGTGAAAAACCAAAAAGTCTTGTGACTTTTTTTTTAATATTTATTTATTTATTTGGCTGTGCCAGGTCTTCATTGAAGCATGCGGGATCTTTTTTTTTTTTTTTTTTCAGTTGCGGCATGCAGGATCTAGTTCCCTAGCCAGGGATCGAACCCGGGCCCCTGCACTGGGAGAGTGGAGTCTTAACAACTGGACCACCAGGGAAGTCCAGTCTTGTGACTTTCGGATTCCGACTCAGTCTTGTGACTTTTAAAGGTGAAAATCTTAACTTCTTTTCCCAAGTCACACATTAAATACACAAATCAAGTTATAAGAAATTAAAATTGTGAAAGCACTAAGGAAATGATGACCTATTTTCACTTCAGGAAAAATAAAAAAGGAAACTAAAAGTACGTTAAAAAAAATGTTAGAGCCCCAAACATAGAGAAAATGACAGAAGGTGGGGG
Organism: Pseudorca crassidens; assembly: GCF_039906515.1. Classification (NCBI taxonomy): domain Eukaryota; kingdom Metazoa; phylum Chordata; class Mammalia; order Artiodactyla; family Delphinidae; genus Pseudorca; species Pseudorca crassidens. The sequence continues at coordinate 111,798,207 of NC_090298.1, forward strand.
GATAAGTTGAAAGAGGCCATATTTTAATGACGAGCTTCTTGCCTTACTTGAGTGGGACCTGTATCCTCATGCCTATTAAATATAACTTGTCCAATAGATTGTGAAGAAGTACGTCTCTTTTTTGCTCTTTCAGTTAACCTATTATTTAAAAAAGAATGAGAAGTTATTAGAACTTCCCAGAAGTGCTTCTGTTTTAGCTTCAATAATGATGTTATACCATGGTAGTCTACTATTTGAACAATAAGTGCGAAAATGCAACTGTTAGTCCTTAAGTACCAATTGCTCTAAGTAAAGAGGTGAAAACAGTGCAGAGAACAACTCACACATGGCTAACATCAGTGGTGACAACCATGTTGTCAGGTTACTCCAGCTGGCCTACTTGGTCCCTTCTGTCTGTTCTGAACCTGGATCTCTTAACTACTGGGTTCATGACCTTCCGAGCTCTCTGACCAAGGCTAGTTTGTAACTATGGTTATTGCAACCATGGTTTAGGAGTCACCTCAAGAACGATTGGATGCCTGCTGTCTATATTCTGTTGTACAGACATGTCCACTTGCCACCTCTGCAGACCACTAAGCTTCACAACTTATAGCCCAAATCAGTCTGTTAGGATTGGCTTAGGATAACTGAACTAAGCCTGCTTCCCCAACTAGAGCCACAGTAATTTCCCTAAATTTAGAATGGGCCCTGATGCCTTGCTAGGCAGACCCTCGTCATCCTATACACTGCCCTTGATTAACCAGACTTATGGTACCAGTCTCTCAATCTGTATTAGTAGTTAAATCTAAAATCGGTCCAATATGCTGTTTTTATCCCAAAATTTGACCTTGAAAAGCTACTTGACTACACACGATTATTTTCAACTATCTTTTCTCCATTTAGACAATTTGCTATGATACGAATATAAAGCTTACTTTATTATTCAAAGGCACATCAATACCAAAACTGAGGTCACACTACATTTTTCTCTTCAAATGGGAAGTAATTTTTCTGAGAGACTTTTTTTTTTAATGAGGTTTTTCCAAACAGCATTAGTGAAAAACTAAACACCTAGAGAGCCAAGAAAAGTTAATTTCTTCTGTAGCATTCATACGAATCACTTAGTAATGGTCCATTATATGATTATAATTTCAATATACCTTCAAATTCAGTTTATATATAGACACTACGAAGTTGATTCTTTGAAATACCATTATATAAAAACACTGTATTACTGAGGTCCATTACCTTCTGTTTCTTTTCTGTTAAAACTCACCTTGAATTGTAGTGGAAGAGATTTGAAGCCATCAAATTCCTGCTACTTAGATTGATAGGTGGCATCACCATACTACTTCCAGCATGTGGATCGTCTTTCATGCCCATAGAGTTAGTGCTGGGATTGACAGGGTTTGGTGGTCCACTGATTACAGGTTTTATATCTTGAGACACAGTATGAGCAATTTCAACTGCATCCTGTTGAAAATGTCCACCTTCACACTCTATCTTTTTTGGTTCTAAGATATCTCCTTTTCCTCCTTTAACTTTAATAACTCTGACTTTGATCTCCTTGGGCTTTTTCTTTTTTTCCATTTCCTAGAAAAAATACATCCAAAATCTGAGTCAGGAGAACAGTTATTTTTATCATTAGAGTACTAACTATAAAATAGTTATACTGGCTAAAAAGAAGACCAATTTTTACCTTTCCCAAAACTGAAGTACTTAGCAGTGTATTGGTATAAACTGTTTTTCTATCATCTTTCATAAATTCATTTTCTTTAGAATTCTCTTTTGGCTTTATGAATGAATTGACTTTTCCTTCTTGTAGCAATTTAGCTCTCAGTTCCGGTATGAATCTGATAAAACAAGCAATATCAAATACTTTTATTTATGTTGATAGAGTATTTTATCTTTAAAAGACTTTCTAATCAATTAATTTGCATTTGAGCTACAGCATAAATAAGTTATCAGTAATGCATGCCAAGAGATGGCACAATATTTACCTAATACAAATTGTGTCCTGGTAAAGATACATCTTTCTAAAATTTTTCCGCGGTAATCTACTATTAATAAAATTTTACAAGATAGACTTATATGAATTAGATTCCTTTTGTGATGCAATGTTTACTTAATAAAAGCATCGTTTTTAATTTTGATAAATATACTATTATTTTCAAGGAAGACTCAGGCCACTTTGTCCCTTTTGTGGTTCTTCAAAGTAACAGGACTTAAAAGATGAACCAGTTTCTAAAATCTTACTCTAGACAAATATTTTCAGAACAAAATGTAATAGAATACATCAACATTGAAGGGAGATTGTTTTGGTTTTAGTTAGGCTTTTTTAAAGTTATTTATTTTTTAATAGAAAATCCATTCACATGGCTCAAAACTCAAAAGGTTATACCGAAAAGTCTCCTTTCCACCCCTCTCCCGGAGTTGCACAGTTTCCCTCCTTGAAGCAGCTACTGCCATCAGTTTGGGACTGAATGAATTCTACCATGAATGAATTCTTCCCTAGAATTATAGTAAAGGGTAGTGTGAGGAGATGAAGAAAATAACCAGTATCATTAGTTTGGCTGAATAAGAAAATGCACATTTCTGTTAAAACTTCCTTGCATTGCAGAAGGTCCATGAAAAAAAGAGGCCTCTTACCCAATTAAAAGGTCTTCCCCCAAACATTTTCTGAGGCTCCTATTATTGGAACTCAAGAACTTTCACCCCATAATAGTAAAATCCTAATATCTAAATACCCAAGAGAAATCAGTCTATGTAGAATTGATAGGAAACAATTTTTTTATTCAGTAACTGACACTTCTTATCAATGGCACTTTTTTTTTTTTTTTTGCGGTATGCGGGCCTCTCACTGTTGTGGCCTCTCCCGTTGCGGAGCACAGGCTCCGGACGCGCAGGCTCAGTGGCCATGGCTCACGGGCCCAGCCGCTCCACGGCATGTGGGATCTTCCCGGACTGGGGCACGAACCCGCGTCCCCTGCATCGGCAGGCGGACTCTCAACCACTGCGCCACCAGGGAAGCCCTCAATGGCACTTTTAATATATCTTCTCATTTTTTTAGATTAAAATTCCTGAAATGCCTGAAGTTCTAGTTACTCTCAAAGATTCCCTTTTCTTTGCCTTTTTCTATTTTGGTCTATCTTCAATGGAGGTCCTAGTCTTTTCTATGCCTGATCTTAACTCCATCACATTTTTAATTAATATTCATGTTTGTGACCTCGTATGCAAAGGCAAACTGAATGATTTTGCAATTAATGAGAAACCTTTCCTGTTTCTTTCAAAGCCCAAATAGAAAATGGTGTGTTTTTTTAAAAAGCATGGCTGACTTATGAGTCTACATTGTCATTATATATTTTAGATACAATGTGAGACAGAGACAGGCTTTAAGAGGCATGGTCCCTGTCTTCAAGGAACTTCCAGTTTGGTGGGGAGAATAAAACAACAGGAACTGCAACAGAGAATAAGTAAAGCAGAGAAAAAAAATCATCTGGGGAATGAATGCTAATTGTAATATATAGATCAGAGATGCTATCAGAGAGGAAAAACTGGACTATTCTGAGTCAGAGGTCTAAATGGAAACAAAGCTAGAAAGTATTTATTGTTTATTTAATGTTATCTCTGGCCTATAATGAGAATTGAAAATGCATGTGAAGAGCTTAGCACACTGCCTAGGACATAGTAACTGTGTAATGAATGTTATGTACACTTTTTTTTATTATTAGAATTTTCACCATGACACCTGTAAGTCTACCATATACTTAGTCAATACAGAAACTCAGTAAGCTTTTGATAAATTGAATTCTTCTGTTGTGTAACATTAACCTACATAGCAATTTTCATGCTAGCAAAACATCCTAATATAAAACACGAAAAAGTCCACACTCACTCAAAATGCTTACTTTTCAATAAATCCATCTCTAGTAAAATACTCATGATGCAAAAGATCAGTAGATGATATCCGCTCAGCAGGATCAATTTGTAAACAAGCCTAGAAAATGAAAAAAGATTCTATGTTAAACAAACTCTTAACAGGGCTCCTAAAGGTAAATGTTAAATTTATTTCACAAATGTAGGTGTAATTAATTACCCAGAGCTAAAATAGTTCTTGAAAAGATGGAATTAGACCTCAGGAATTTCTGACAGTGAGTTCTGACGACTTATTTCCCTAAGAAATTTGTACTTGTAAGGCATTATTACAGGTTAAATGGTCTGTGATTCTAGCCAAAACAGAAGTCGGTCTATTTCTGCTGGAATTAGCAGGAATTAATTAGCTCATTTTGATCCTCTTATCAGCCCTGTAAGGTGGAAAGTTCACGGATTATCATTTCCATTTTACAGAACTAGAAGCATGATTAGTGATTTGCCAAACTAGAATTTTAATTCATATTGTCTGATTACTAATCCAGTGCTCTTTCTACGGCATAAAACAGTTTCACAAATATCCAAGCCCCCAAATCTTTCAATAACGCAGTATCAGAACAGCTCTTTTCTGTTTCCCTAACTTGGGAGGACTTCAACTGAATAGAGAACCAAAAAAACCCCCACAAAACAAAAAGAGACAATGGAAGTAAGAGTTTTGGTTAAGGGGCTTCCCTGGTGGCGCAGTGGTTAACAGTCTGCCTGCCAATGCAGGGGATGCGGGTTCGAGACCTGGTCCAGGAATATCCCACATGCTGCAGAGCAACTGAACCCACGTGCCACAGCTACTGAAGCCCGCGTGCCACAGCTACTGAAGCCCGCATGCCACAGCTACTGAAGCCCGCGCACCTAGACCCTGTGCTCCGCAGCAGGAGAGGCGACCACGGTGAGAGGCCCGCGCACCACAGCGAGGAGTGGCCCCCGCTCGCCGCAACTAGAGAGGGCCCACGCACAGCAACGAAGACCCAATGCAGCCTTTAAAAATAAATAAAATAAATATAAAAATTTAAATTATTAAAAAAAAGAGTTTTGGATAATAAGATGCACATAATGAACCTATATATAATTAAATAATTATAAATAGAACACATTTCTTTAATCAAAATATTAAAGACAGAATTTGAATAAAAGCTATTTACCTTATAATATTCATTCTTCCTCTAAAAAGCGGCAAAACATACTACTAATAGTTAACTTTTATTTATGCTTACTATGTGCCATACAACACTCTATCTAGCCTCTTCCTATTACTTGATCCCAACAACAATCCTACAAGGTGGGTAGTATTACTATCCTCACTGTACAGATGAGAAGACTAAGGCCCAGAGAGGACAAGTAATTTGTCTAAGATCTCATAAATATAAAAGATAGTTAAAGTCCAGAATATCCAAAGTAACTGCATACAATTTATTACACTTTTGTTTATTTCAAAAGGTGTACGTTTAAATTGATTCACAGAAAAAGTCGTAGAGATCTGCTATACAACAATGTGAATATAGTTAACAACACTGTACTGTACATATTAAAATTTGGTAAGAGGACAGATTATATGTTATGTGTTTTTTACCACAATTTAAAAAAAGTTGACTCACAAAGTAAAACTGAGTCCATTATCTTTATGATGTGGGAATATTCAGATCCTTAAGACCGCAACTAGCTAAAAATACGTGCTTATATTAGAACATAATAGTTATCCAACAACAAAACTTAGGAAGAAAAATGCTAAAAGGTCATAGCCTATTAGAAGCAGATAGATATTCTTTCTGTGAATAATATAATTCACAAAATTTAAATACTTGCCCTAATTTGGAAAATGTAAAATACCATACTTTGAGAAACAGACTGGCAGTTCCCCCTGAAAATAAAAATACACATCTACACAAAGACTTATAAGTGAATGTTAATAGCAATTTTATTTGTAAAAGCCAAAAAGAGGAAACAACCCAAAACAGGAGAATAGATAAAAAATTGTGATATATCCATACAATGTAATACTACTCAGCAATAAAAAGGAACAAACTACTGATACACACAAAAACATGAACTGAATCTCTAGACTACAATGCTGATAAAGAAGCCTGACATAAAAAAGTATATCCTGTTTGATTCCATTTGTAGACTATTCTAGAAAATGTAAACTATAGTTACAAATAAATCAGTGGTTATCTGGGGATAGGAATGAAGGGAAAGATGGATTACAAAAGGACGCAAGAACATTTTGGGGAGTGATGGAAATGTTAGGTATCTTTGTTGTAGTGGTGGTTTCACAGGTGTATACATCTATCAACTCATCAAATTATACATCTGAAGTACATATAGTTTACTGTACAGAAATTATACCATAATAAAATTGTTTAAAAAATTTAAATCTAGGAAAAAAATACATGCTCTACACCAGGTATTAAGATGTATTTTAGGGAATTCCCTGGTGGTCCAGTGGTTAGGACTAGGCGCTTTCACTGCCAGAGCCTGGGTTCAATCTCTGGTCAGGGAACTAAGATTCCACAAGCCGTGCGGTGCAGCCAAAAAACAAAAAGATGTATTTTAAAGTTACACTAATCAATCAAAACTGTATCTGTACTAGAATAAAGAGAGAAGTCAACAAAATAGAAACAGACCCAAGCACGTATAAGCATTTTGTCTACGATAAATGTGGCATTCCAAATCATCAGATTATTCAAGTTGAAAAAAAGTAGTTACAACATATACAACAAAAGACTAATATGTTTATTATTTTGCAAATCAATATAAAAAGATACTTGAAATGACAAATAGGTTAAGGATTCTTAAAATAAGAAATACAAATGACCAATTAATATTAGTAAAATATCCAACTTTCCTGTAACGCCCTAAGTGCAATTTTAAGAAAGGTATTTTATTTCTAGTTTATTAAGTTGGCAAATATTTTTTAAATTATAATATTCTGGGACTTCCTTAGTGGTGCAGTGGTTAAGAATCCGCCTGCCAATGCAGGGGACACAGGTTCGAGCCCTGGTCCAGGAAGATCCCACATGCTGAGGAGCAACTAAGCCTGTGAGCCACAACTACTGAGCCTGTGCTCTAGAGCCCGAGAGCCACAACTACTGAGCCCATGCACCACAACTACTGAAGCCCACGCACCTAGAGCCCGTGCTCCTCAACAAGAGAAGCCACCACAATGAGAAGCCCATGCACAACAATGAAGAGTAGCCCCACTTGCCACAACTAGAGAAAAGCCTGCACACAGCAACGAAGACCCAATGCTGCCAAAAATAAATAAATAAAATTTAAAAATAAAAAAATTATAATAATCAATGTTAGATTGAGAATGGAGATTTATATCCAGTGCTACTTGAGTATAAATTAATGAAACCTTTCTGGAGAAAAAAACAGCAAAATATATCAAAAGTCCTAAAAAGTGTAAACCCTTTGGTCCACTAGTCACACTTCTAGGAATTTATCCCAACAATACAAGTTCATAAAAACATATAAAAGATGTTTACTGGGCTTCCCTGATGGCGCAGTGGTTGAGAGTCTGCCTGCCGATGCAGGGGACATGGGTTCGTGCCCCGGTCTGGGAAGATCCCACATGCCGCGGAGCGGCTGGGCCCGTGAGCCATGGCCGCTGAGCCTGCGCGTCCGGAGCCTGTGCTCCGCAACGGGAGAGGCCACAGTGGTGAGAGGCCCGCGTACCACAAAACAAAAACAAAAACAAAAACAAAAAGATGTTCACTGTAGCAACTTTACCAATAGTGAGAGAAAAAACCTGAAAACAAATGTCCAAATTGCAAGATCAGTTAAATAAACTATAGTACAGTCATACAATGAAACACTATGTAAGCCCTAAAATTATGATGTAGCTCCATACTTACTGACATGGTAGTATGCTTAAAATATACTGCTAAGTGAAAATAAACAGATTACATAGCGGTGTGTAAAGTATGATACCTTTTAAAAAGCATAAACTTCTATGCTTGTAGTTGGTTGGGAAAAGCCCAGAAGTATATAAACCAAAATGTTAATAGTAATTTTTCCTGGATTGTGGGGTTGGGAAAATCTTAACTTCTCCTCTTTGTTTATCAAGTATTCCTATTTTTCTTATGATCATTAGGTATTCTTTGTATGATCAAAACTATGACATGAAAAAAGAAAGAAACTGAAGTGAAAATGTAGTAAACAAGTCTTATCCTTTAATAAACTCTAGTTCTTTCCAAGTACCAAAGAAACAACTTTCTTCCTTTGATAATAGTCTTTAGATGTTACATGTCATATGTTTAATTTTATCTAAATAACAGCAACAACAGTTAACATTAACAACATTTGTTGATAGCTTCTTCAAGGCTCTGTGCTGAGAATATTTCTACCATTACCTCATTTAATCCTCCAGCTCCAGAAAATAAATATTGTTAATGTTGTTTTACAGCCCAGTAAACTGAGGCACGGAGACTGACTTGCTCAAGTTTACAGAGCTAATTAGTGACAGAGCTGAGTTTTAAACAAAGTTCATGTGAATCCAGAGCCCCTTCTTATAAACATCACACTATACTTGCTTTGAAATTTAGGTAACCACTTTTTTAAGGGCTGTACATTGGAAACAAGATACCTTAGTTGACCCTGGGAAAGGAAATTGGCTGGAAAGAGAAAATAAATAGAAGCAAGTAACTCTCTCACATTTTGAATTTTGTACTAAGTATGCTGGTATATTTATTATGCAGTTCAAAATAAAATTTAAATTTTAAACTAATTTAAAAGTGCTATATAATGTTTTGCTTCCTCTGATTCAACCTGAATTTTGGTACTGGTGTATCCTGAAACAACATTAAAACTGCAGCTGCGAACGCCTTGTGCGTACCTTAGAATACCACTGTACAAGGAACAAATCCCTTGGGTAGACTGCTAGGAAGACTGGCTGTTAAGAGGTGTTGATAAACATGGTAAGTCCTTAAAACTTTCCAGTTTATCCCTAATTATCAATAAAATTGGGATAAACAAAAAATAATAGACAGGATTACCCCAGGGGCCTTTCATTTCTAACAGCCTGTGACTTTTAATTTCTCTGAACTTAAGACATAAAGACAGAGGAATATAGTAACTTTTAACAGATAACATTACTTCATGAATCCTTTTGGAATCTCATTAAAGTAATATCCTAAAACTGTATTATAATTTATGCAAATTTCCCAGTATAAGTCCTTAATCTCTTAACATACATGAACAATATCTGCCAACAATCCATTTAGCTTTGGGTATTTTTTTCTTGCATTTTTGGGGTGTTGAACTTGAGGAAGGACCACCCCAGCAAAAATGGGATTCTTGGAAAAGATATTCTGCAAGTGAGGTGTCAAATTGCCTGAAAAGAGAAAAAATATATACATAAGAAAACCAGGAAATTATTCTACAATCAAAATAATAAATTGTTATGTAGTCTGCATTAAATTAATAAAAAGGGAGAATAACAGTTAAGTTCTTTTAATTTTTTAAAGTTGAACAAGAAACTATCTGAATACAGCATAAAAAAATGTGAGTTTCCCCAGTAATCTATTGATAGTACATAGGCAGTAGAAAATATAAAACCACATGTGCATATTCTTTTCCCAAAATACAAGACATATAATGCCATTAGAAAAGGCACATTCAAACTTTTACATATTTCTATAAGGGTATATAAATGGTTTAACTAGCAAGTGTTCATCAGCAAACCCTTACTCAAAACAGCTAAAATACTAAAATTATATATAAATAGGAATTCTGCAAAGAAGAAACAAGGCTATAGAGTAGTAGTAGAATGGAAAGAACTATAAATAGGAGTGGAGAGAGCTAAATTCTAGCACTAGCTCTGCTATAACTAATTCTGTGACCTTGGGCAAATCTTCCTTTTCTGTGCCTTGGTTTCCTCATTTGTAAAATAACAAAATTGATCCCACCGTCTCTAGAGGTCCTTCTAACATTAATCTCATAACCAGAACTTTAAAGATGACAGAAAAAAGTATGATGCTTTAAGGCTCTGAACTGTATCTTTAATCAATATTTACCCAGATTCACGGTTTTTATAGTTGTTAACAGTACCTTTCTCACGATCCTGTAATTACATGTTTATGTATAGCTTCCTCACCACAAAAAAAGGCTCCTCAAGCTCCTCATTCAGAGGTATATACATATAAAATCCTTGAAACTCCATGAGCAATGCTAATCATGAAAATGTTTTGGTAATCAAAGCAGATGAGCTCTCTGCTTATCTACTGTGGTTTAAAAAAAGTTTTCTCAGTAAATAATTGGTTTTCTATTTCCAAGCACTTTATTTATTTATTTATTATAAATTTATTTATTTATTTGTTTTGGCTGTATTGGGTCTTCATTGCTGTACGTGGGCTTTCTCTAGTTGTGGCGAGTGGGGGCTACTCTTTGTTGCGGTGCACGGGCTTCTCATTGCGGTGGCTTCTCTTGTGGAGCACGGGCCCTGGTTGCATGGGCTTCAGTAGTTGTGGCGTCAGGGCTCAGTAGTTGTGGCTCGTGGGCTCTAGAGCGCAGGCTCAGTAGTTGTGGTGCACAGGCTTAGTTGCTCTATGGCATGTGGGATCGTCCCAGATGAGGGCTCGAACCCATGTCCCCTGCATTGGCAGGCAGATTCTTAACTACTGTGCCAACAGGGAAGTCCTCCAAGCACTTTTAAAAAACATCAAAATCAACTCTATTACTCAAAAGTCCTCTCTGAAAGAAGCAAATATTTGTAGAAGCCAAAATTTTAAAACAACTTTCAGACAAATTGAAGTAGGTTCCTGTTTTACTATTTTTCTTAGTATCAACCATCAAAACATGGCATAGCTATTTGCATCCTGGCAAAGAAAAATATTATCTTCAAAAACAGAGGAGAGGGACTTCCCTGGTGGTGCAGTGGTTAAGAATCCGCCTGCCAATGCAGGGGACACGGGTTCGATCCCTGGTCCAGGAAGATCCCACACACCACGGAGCAACTAAGCCAGTGTACCACAACTACTGAGCCTGTGCTCTAGAGCCCGTGTACCACAACTACTGAAGCCCATGCATCTAGAGCCCATGCTCCACAACAAGAGAAGCCACTGCAATGAGAAGCTCGAGCATCGCCATGAAGAGCAGGCCCCGCTCACCACAACTAGGGAAAGCCTGCGTGCAGCAACAAAGACCCAATGCAGCCAAAAATAAATAAATAAATAAATTTATATTAAGAAAAAAAAAAAGGAGGAGAATTTTCTACCTTTTTTATCAGCCCACAGCATTCATCTACTCCCATCTATCAAAAAAATATGCTTCCCTGTTCTTATAAAGAAAACACTAAATTTGAAAATCAAGCAGAATTGATCTGGAAACACTTATTTGAGGCATTTAACAGTATATTTCAGTAATACCTACCTACTTTTAAAACAATTTTATGAAGTAAATCCAAATCAGAGCTGCTAGGAAGATAGGGATTTCCAGTGGCCATCTCAATGATCATACAGCCCAAAGCCCAGATATCCACAGGTCTAAAACAGACAACAATAAATCACTTTTCATAGAAAAATATATGAAACATCTTTTCTGAAAAAACTTTTTTTTTTTTTTTTTTTGGCTGCACTGTGGGGCTTGCGGGATCTTAGTTCCCCAGCCAGGGATCGAACCCATGCCCCCTGCAGTGGAAGCACAGAGTCCTAACCACTGGATCACCAGGGAATTCCCTAAAAAAGAACTTTTAAAATAAACTTAAGGCTAAAGAAAACAGAATGGTTAAGTGGTATCATTTATCAATTTTCACTACAATATCATATAGCAACTTTAGGATATATATTAAATATTATCATGTTTTATTAGTAACTTAAATAGTTTATATTTAAGTTGCATGAGAAGCCATGTAGCAGTCCAAAATAATTAATTATAATGCTAAAACTGTTTCAAATACTTATATAAGGACATTATGATAAATGGTTTATGACGTAGAATAGCTGAATACTAAAATCATCTTGTACTTAGTAAAAATCTTAAATATTTTACCACTTACTTTATTTATCTTAATGCATTGTGAGTCATCCATAATTCAAGCTTTTTTTCCCCACATAATCAGTTTTTTTTTTAATTTAATTAATTTATTTATTTATGGCTGTGTTGGATCTTCGTTTCTGTGCGAGGGCTTTCTCTAGTTGTGGCAAGTGGGGGCCACTCTTCATCGCGGTGCACGGGCCTCTCACTATCGCGGTCTCTGTTGTTGCGGAGCACAGGCTCCAGACGTGCAGGCTCAGTAATTGTGGCTCACGGGCCCAGTTGCTCCATGGCATGTGGGATCTTCCCAGACCAGGGCTCGAACCCGTGTCCCCTGCATTGGCAGGCAGATTCTCAACCACTGCGCCACCAGGGAAGCCCCTAATCAGTTTTTTAAATAGATAAAAAGATGCCCAAACTTACATTCAGAAGAAATTATAAATAAACACTATAAGGAGATCTATTTTTCACTGATCCAACTGACAAAAATTATAAAATTTGATAACTGCTATGTTGGTGAGGCTATGGAAAATGAATACTCACATGTACTGCTCTGGGAGTATAAATTTAAACAACTTCTTTGGAGGAAAATTGGCAAAAGCTACTAAAATTTTAAATGTACATACTTTTGACTAAACACCTTTATTCTTAAGAACTTATCCAAAGATCTACTCACACATGTGCACAAAGATAAATTATAAGAGAATTTCACTGCAGCACTGTTTGTAGTAGAAAGATTGGGAACAACCTAGACATCCATCAATACGGGAATAGCTATGTAAGTTTTTGTACAACCACACAATGAAATATTAGTTGTTAAAAAGAATAAGGTAGGTCTATCTGCATGTGTTAATATAAAGTGATCTCTGAAATAAGCTCTCAAGTAAAAAAAAGCAAGATTCATTAAAGAAATCAGAGGAGATCTAAATATAATAAATGGAGAGACATTCCATGTTCATGTATACGAAAACTCAATATTGTCAAGATGTCAGTTCTTCCCAACTTGATCTATAGATTCAACGCAGTCCCAATCAAAATCCAATTTGGAGAGGACTTCCTTGGTGGCGCAGTGGTTAAGAATCCACCTGCCAATGCAGGGGACACGGGTTCGAGCCCTGGTCTGGGAAGATCCCACATGCCGCGGAGCAACTAAGCCCGTGCACCACAACTACTGAGCCTGCGCTCTACAGCACGCAAGCCACAACTACTGAAGCCTGCGTGCCTGGAGCCCATGCTCCACAACAAGAGAAGCCACCACAGTGAGAAGCCCACGCACTGCAACAAAGAGTAGCCCCCGCTCACCGCAACTAGAGAAAGCCTGCGCGCAGCAACGAAGACCCAACATAGCCAAAAATAAATACATTTATTTTAAAAAATCCAATTTGGATATCAATAAATTGATTCTAAAGTTTATATGGAAAGGCAATAGAACCAGAAAAGCCAACATGATGTTGAACAAGAACAAAGTCAGAAGAAAGACACTATCTGACTTCAAAATATACTATAAAGCTACAGTATGTGAGACAGTGTGATATTGGTGAAAAAATAGACAAAAAGATCAAGAAAACAGTATACAGTGCCCAGAAATAGACTCACAGAAATATACTCAACTGATCTTTTTTTCTTTTTTTTTTTTTTTTGCGGTACGCGGGCCTCTCACTGTTGTGGCCTCTCCCGTTGCGGAGCACAGGCTCCGGACGCGCAGGCTCAGTGGCCATGGCTCACGGGCCCAGCCGCTCCGCAGCATGTGGGATCTTCCCGGACCGGGGCGCGAACCCATGTCCCCTGCATCAGCAGGCGGACTCTCAACACTGCGCCACCAGGGAAGCCCCTCAACTGATCTTTGACAAAGGAGCAAAGGCAATTCAGGAAAGAAAGTCCTTCTAATAAGTGATACTGGAACAACTAGAAATCCATATGCAAGAAGAAATGAACCTAGACATAGAGCTTGCACTTTTCACAAAAATTAACTCAAAATGGATCATAGACCTAAATGTAATATGCAAAACTATAAACTTCTAGACAATAATATAGGAGAAAATCTAGATGACCTTGTGTTTGGTGATGAGTTTTTAGATACAATACTAAAAGCATAATCCACAAAAGAAAAAATGGCTAAGAAGTACATCATTAAAATTTAAAACTTTTGCTCTGTGAAAGACACTGTTAAGAGACTGAAAAGAGAAGCCACACAGTTGGAGAAAATATTTGCAAAACCCATAACTGATAAATGAGCTGCATCCAAAATATACAAAGCACTCTTAAAACTCAATAATAAGAAAACAATCAGGGACTTCCCTGGTGGCACAGTGAATAAGACTCCACACTCCCAATGCAGGGGGCCCGGGTTCGATCCTTGGTCAGGGAACTAGATCCCACATGCATGCCGCAACTAAGAGTTTGCATGGTACAGCTAAGGAGCCCACGTGCTGCGATTAAGGAGCTGCTGAGCCGCAACTAAGGAGCTGCTGATCTGCAACTAAGGAGCCCACTGGCCACAACTAAGACCCTGTGCAACCAAATAAATAAAGAAAACAATCAAATTAAAAATTGGGCAAAATATCTGAACAGACACCTCACCAAAGAAGATATACACATGGCAAATAAGCATATGAAAAGATGTTCAACATCATATGTCATCAGGGAACTGTAAATTAAAACAGTGAGATAGATACCACCAAACACCTATTAGAATGGCTAAAATCTAAAACACTGACAATACCAAATGCTGGTAAGGATGTGGAGCAACAGAATTCTCACTCATTGCTGTTGAGAATGCAAAATGATACAGCCACTTTGGAAGACAGTTTGACAGCTTCTAACAAAGCCAAACATAGTCTTACCATACAATCCAGCAAAAATTGCACTCCTTGGTATTTAGCCAAATGAGTTGAAAAACTTATGTCCACAAAAAACCTGCAGATGAATGCTCACAGCAGCTTTATCCATAAGTGCCAAAACTTGAAAGCAGGTAAGATATCTTTCATCAGGTGAATGGATAAACAAACTGTCAGACATACATACGATGGAATATTAAATGATTACAAAGAAATGAGCTATCAAGCCATAAAAAATATGAAGGAACCTTAAATACACATTGCTAAGTGAAAGAAGCCGTCTGAAAAGGTTGCATAATGTATGACTCCAATTATACGACAGTCCAGAAAAGGCAAGTGTATAGAGAGATTTAAAAGATCAGTGGTTGCCAGGGGTCCAGGGAAAAGGAGGGAAAGATAAAATGGTAGAGCACAGAGGATTTCTGGGGCTGTGAAACTATTCTGTATGATACCATAATGGTAGATACATGGCATTATACACTTGTCAAGACCCATAGGAAACACAATACAAAGACTGAATATTAATATAAATGATGGACTTTAATTAATGATAATGTATAAATATTGGTTTATCAATTCTAACAAATGTACCAAACTAATGTTAGATGTTAATAATAGGGAAACTGTGCTGTGTGGGTGGGGGTAAAGGGCATATAGGGAAACCCTGTACTTTCTGTTCAATTTTTCTGTAAACCTAAAACTGCTCTAAAAAAGTAAAGTATATTAATTTAAAAAATTAAAAGAGAGAAAAAAAGCAAGATTCTATACAATATATATAGTATGTTCCTATTTCTGTTTAAAAGGAAGATGTGTATCTGTGTGTATTGCTAGATAATGATTTTAAGGAACAAATGACTTAACTGTGGTGTATACAATTTGTTAAGCCCACATTACAACAAAAACTGGATAATAGGAACTTAAAAGCTTGCTTACTTCACAAGTTTTAAGAACTTACAGCAGAAACTAACACAACATTGTAAAGCAGTTATACTCCAATAAGAAAAAAGGAAAAGAAAAAAAAGAACTTAATAGAAATTTATAAGTTTTAGTGAGAAACACTAAAATTAAGACCAACTTATTGCCTTCAAAGTTTTAAGTAAATTATTTTTAGGCACTCTCCCTACAGTATGAAATTCTTACTCACCTCCTCCACTTCTAACAGAGGCACTAAAAACACTCCTACACAAATACACAGCTTGTTCTGAACTTTCACAGTTCAGTTTGGTAAGGTAAGGCATCATCTGCAGAACTGTAAAGAATTATCTAGGCAGGCCTTTCAAAGAGCAATAGGAGACAAAATACATATAGTTGATTGTCACTGCAGTGCTAATCTTAATGGGCTCCCCCATTATCTGAAGTATGAATAAATCCTAGGATAACATGCAGGAATAAGAGGAGGATTAAAAAGAATCACATGGAGGAAGAACTTGGAGATCTGCTGACCTACTCTCCAGTGAAACTGCTGAAAATTATGAAAAAAAACCCACAATAATTAAAACCTCTAGAAATAGTCCTAAGGGCAAACAGTGGGGGAAGGACTTGGAGATCTGCTGACCTACTCTCCAGTGAAACTGGTGAAAATTATGAAAAAAAACCCACAACAATTAAAACCTCTAGAAATAGTCCTAAGGGCAAACAGCAAATGAAAAAAAATCTATTCAAGAAAATCTATGAAGGGACTTCCCTGGTGGCACAGTAGTTAAGACTCCAAGCTCCCAATGCAGGGGGCCCAGGTTCAATCCCTGGTCAGGGAACTAGATCCCACATGCATGCTGCAACTAAGAGTTCACATGCCCAACTAAGGAGCTGGCAAGCCGCAATTAAGGAACCCAAGTGTCGCAACTAAAACCTGGCGCAACCTAATTAATTAATTAAATATTTTAAAAAAGAGAAAATCTATGAAAATTTGTTTAAAAAGATGAGTCTGTGGTATTTGAATCAAGACCACTCTCTCCCTCCTCCACTCTAGCTCAGTAAGGCAAAGACACTACCCTACACAGTTCCAGCCAAGAACTTCAGGCTTCCTTTTTCCCTAGCTCACAGTCAGAGGGCTTTATTCCCAAGAGGAAAACTTCAGTATTTCTCATATTTCCCCCAGTCACCTGTTCCTGAGGCTAAGTCCTGGGTGAGTGTGGAGAAAAACTTCAAAACAGCAAGAGAAAAATAATTCATCACTTACAGAGGAATCTCCTTAAGATTAACAGTTGACTTCCCAATAAAAACAATCTAGGCCAGGGACTTCCCTGGTGGTCCACTGGGTAAGACTCCACACTCTCAGTGCAGGGGGCCTGGGTTCGATCCCTGGTCGGGGAACTAGACCCTGCATGCATGCTGCAACTAAGAGTTTATACGATATAACCAAGGGTCCACATGCCGCAACTAAGGAGACCGCGCATGCTGCAACTAAGACCCAGCACAGCCAAAACAGATAAATAAAAATAAATAATAAATAAATATTAAAAAAAAACAATCTAGGCCAGAAGGCAGTGGTACAACATATTCAAGCTGCTCGAAGAAAAAATTATTAACTAAAAATCCTATATCCAGCAAAGTTATCTTTTAAAAATGAAGGTGAAATAAAGACTTCCCCAGATAAACAAAAATTAAGAGAATCTGTTACCAGCACGCCTGTGTAACAGGAAATACTAAAGGAAGTTTTTCAGGCTAAAAACAAGTGACCCCAGACAGTAATTCAAGTCCACACAAAAAACAATGAGCCCAAGTAAAGGTACTTATGTCATTATAAAAGACTGTACATTACTTAACCATAAAAAAGAATGAAATTTTGCCATTTGCGACAACATGGATGGACCTAGACGGTATGCTAAGTGA
Source organism: Pseudorca crassidens (assembly GCF_039906515.1). Taxonomy (NCBI): domain Eukaryota; kingdom Metazoa; phylum Chordata; class Mammalia; order Artiodactyla; family Delphinidae; genus Pseudorca; species Pseudorca crassidens. Next base: position 111,815,750 of record NC_090298.1, read on the forward strand.
AATAATTCAGACAGAGAAAGACAAATACTGTATGATATCGCTTATATGTGGAATTTAAAAAATAAGACAAATGAACAAACATAGCAAAACAGAAACAGAATTATAGATATAGAGAACAAACATGTGGTTGCCAGAGGGGAAGTGGGTGGGGGAAGAGAACTAGGTGAGGGGAGTTAGAAGGTACAAACTTCCAGTTACAAAATAAATGCGCCAAAGGGATGAAACATACAGTATGGTGAACATAGTCAGTAATTATGTAATATTTTTGTATGATGACATATCATAACTAAATTTATCATGGTGATTATTTGAAATGTATAGAAATATCAAATCACAGAGGGTTATAGGTCAATTACATTGGGTTGGCCAAAAAGTTCGTTCGGGTTTTTCTGTAAGATGTTACGGAAAACCCGAACGAACTTTTTGGCCAACCCAATACTTTAGAAACAAACAAACTCATAGAAAACGAGATTAGATTTGTGGTTACAGCAGAGGCAGGGGGATGTGGGGGGAGGGTAAAATGGATGAAGGTAGTCAAAAAGTATAAACTTCCAGATATAAGATAAGTAAGTACAAGGGATAATGATAAATATAATTAACACTGCTGTATGTTACATATAAAAGTTGTAAGAGAGTAAATCTTAAGAATTCTCATCACACAGAAAAATTAGTTTCTACTTCCTTAATTTTGTTTCTATGTGAGATGATAGATGTTTACCAAACTTACTGTGATAATCATTTCATGATGTATGTGAGTCAAATCATTATGCTGTATACCTTAAACTTATATAGTGCTGTACGTCGATTACATCTCAATAAAACCGGAAGAGAAAAAGACAGTATAAATTCCTATTTTCCTCTTTTATTCTCTTGATTTATTTTAAAAGCAATTGTATAAAATACTCTGCATATAGTATATTGTTGGGCCTGTAACATATAGAAATGTAATGTATGTGTAACATTATTTGCCAATAACAGCAAAAAGGAGGTAAGAGAGAGCAAAACTGTTTTGGCTAAGGAAATTACTATAGATTATAAAGTAATAATTACAACAAGGTATTTTGGGGTTTGTAACATTAATAAATTATTATACACAGCAAAAATACCACAAAAAGACAGAAAAGGGAATAAAGCTATATAGGAGTAAGTTTTCTATGTATATATCACTGGAATTAAACTAATATAAATCTGAAGCTGATTATGATAATTTAAGGTGCACATAATAAACATTAGAGCCACCACTAAACAAATCCCCAAAACATATAGTAAAAAAAAAATCATTAAAGAAATTGAATTGAGGGACTTCCCTGTCTGTCCAGTGGGTAAGACTCCATACTTCCAATGCAGGGGGCACAGGTTCGAACCCTGGTTGGGGAGCTAAGATTCCCACATGCTGCACAGCGTGGCCAAAAAAAAACAAAAAAACAAAAAAAGAAATTGAATTGATACATTACAAGATATTCACTTAATGAAAAAGGAAAGCAGTAAAATGGGAACAGAGGAACAAAAAGGACATGAGACACAAATAAAGAAATAAAGCAGATGTATGGACTTCCCTGGTGGTGCAGTGGTTAAGAATCCGCCTGCCAATGCAGGGGACACAGGTTCGAGCCCTCGTCTGGGAACATCCCACATGCCGTGGAGCAACTAAGCCTGTGTGCCACAACTACTGAGCCTGTGCTCTAGAGCCCGCAAGCCACAACTACTGAGCCCACATGCCACAACTACTGAAGCCCGCGTGCCTAGAGCCTGTGCTCCACAACAAGAGAATCCACCGCAATGAGAAGTCCGCGCACCGCAATGAAGAGTAGCCCCCGCTCGCCACAACTAGAGAAAGCCCGTGCACAGCAACAAAGACCCAACACAGCCAAAAATAAAATAAATACATAAATAAATTTATTTTTTTTAAAAAAGGATATATTAAAAAAAAGCAGGTGTAAATCCAACTATATCACTAATAACATTAAATGTGAATAGATTCAACAATCTACTTAAAAGGCAGAGATTGTCAGCCTGAATTTCAAAAAAACATAATTCAACTATATGCTGTTTACAGGAGACACATTTAATAAATTTTACACATTTATTCAAAGATACAAACAGCTTGAAAGTAAAAGGAATGAAAAAGCTACATCATGCAAACAACAAGCACAAGAAACTGGACAAAGTAGACTTCAAACAGAAAATGTTACTAGAGATAATGTTATAATGATAAAAGTGTCAATTCATCAGAAAGCTGTAACAATATAAACATGTTGAGAACAACTGGACAGAAGATCAACAAGGAAATAGAAGACTTGAATAATACTATAAACCAGTTACACCTAATAGACATCTATCGAATACTTCATCCAATAACAGAATACACATTCTCTCAAGTCACATGGAACATTCACCAAGATAGACTATATGGTAGGCCATAAACAAACCTCAATAAATTTAAAAAGACAGAAATGATACAAAGTATATTCTCCTATCACAATAGAATACAATTAGATATAAGTAGCAGGAAAATTTGGGAAATGACACATTACTAAATAACAAATGTATCAAAGAAGAAATCAAAAGGGAAAACAGAAAATACTTTGAGATGAATGAAAATGAAGAAACAAAACAAAATTTAGGGTATGTAGGTAAAGCAGTGCTTAGAGAGAAATTTACAACTATAAATGCCTATATTAAGAATTAAGACAGACAACACACCTATCCCTATCTACACAGCAGCACTATATACAATAGCCAAGACATGGAAACAACTTAAATGTCCATTGACAGATGAATGGATAAAGATGTGGTATACATATACAATGGAATACTACTCAGCCATAAAAAAGAATGAAATAATGCCATTTGCAGCAACACAGATGGACCTAGAGATTATCACACTAGTGAAGTAAGTTAGAAAGAGAAAGACAGACACCACATGACATCCCTTATATGTGGAATCTAAAATACGACATAAATCAACTTACCTATGAAACAGAAACAGAAACAGACTCACAGGTTATAGAGAACAGACTTGTGGCTGCCAAAGAGGCTGGTGGGGTGGGGGAGGGATGGATTGGGAGTTTGGGATGAGCAGATGCAAACTATTATATATAGAATGGATACACAACAAGGTGGTACTGTATAGCCCAGGGAACTATATTCAATATTCTGTAAGAAACCATAATAGAAAACAATATGAAAAAGAATATATATCCATGTATCAATATAACTGAATCACTTTGCTGTACAGCAGAAATTAACACAACATTGTAAATCAAATACCCTTCAATAAAATTAATTTTTTTTAAAAAGAATTAAGACAGATATTAAATCTACAACCTAACCTTCCATTATAAGACACTGGAAAAAACAGAGCAAACTAAAACTACAGCAACCAGAAGGAAGGAACATTATTAGATTAGATTAGAGTGAAAACTAATGTAACAGAATTTTTTAAAATAGAGAAAATCAATGAAACCAAAAGATGGTTCTCTGTAAAAATCAACAGAATCGACATTTAGCTAGAATGACTAAGAAAAAAAGAGTGAAGACTCAAATTACTGGAATCAGAAATGAAAGAAGTAACACGACTACCAACTTTACAAACATAAAAAGTACTATCAAAAAATACAATGAACAGGGACTTCCCTGGTGGCGCAGTGGTTAAGACTCCGAGCTCCCAATGAAGGGGGCCTGGGTTCGATCCCTGGTCAGGGAACTATATCCCACATGCATGCCCCAACTAAGAGTTCGCATGCCACAACTTAGGAGCCGGTGAGCCTCAACTAAGGAGTCTGCCTGCTGCAACTAAGACCTGGCACAACCAAATAAATAAATAAATAAAATATTTTTAAAATACAATGAATAACTGTATACCAACAAATTAGAGAATTCAGATTAAAGGATAGTTTCTGAGAAAAACACAAACTACTGAAATTGGTTCAGGAAGAAGTCAACAGGTACTTCCTTGGTGGCCCATTGGTTAAGACTCCATGCTTCCACTGCAAGGGGCACGAGTTTGGTCCCTGGTTGGGGAACTAAGATCCCACATGCTGTGTGGTGCAGTCAGAAAAATAAAAAATAAAAAGACAATCTAAATAAACCCATAACAAGTGAAAATTCTGAATCAGTAATCAAAAGCTACACACAAAGGAAAGCACAGGCCCAGAGGGCTTCACTACTGAATTCCACCAAACATTTAAAGAAGATGATCATGTGAATTCTTTACAAACTTTTCAAAAAATAGAAGAAGTATGAACAGTTCCCAACTCCTTTTTAGAAACCAGTATTATCGCGATACCAAAATCAGACAAAAACATCACTAGAAAAGAAAACTACACACCAATATCTTGTACACATATGGACACAAAAATTCTCAACAAAATACTAGCAAATTGAATCTAGCAACATATAAAAAGAATTATACACCATGATTAAGTGGGATTTATCCCAGGAACACAGGTTAGCTCAACATGGAAAAATCAATTAATGTAATACATTATATCAATAGATTAAAAAACAAAAATTCGCATGATCATCTCAGCAGGTGCAGAAAAAGCATTTGACCAATACCCTTCCATGATAAAAACCCTCAATAAACTAGGAATTAAAAGGAAACTTTGTCAACACAACAAAGGGTACCTATGAAAAACCCACAGCTAACATCATACTTAATAGTGAAAAGATGGGGAGTTTTTCTCCTAAGATTTGGAATAAGACAAGGATGTCTGCTCTTATCACTTCTATTCAACATTGGGCTGGAGGTTCTGGTCAAAGAAATTAGGCAGGAAAAAGAAATGGAAGGCATCCAGACCAGAAAAGAAGTAAAATTATCTCTACCCAAAGATAACGACCTTTTATACAGAAAGTATAAATCCACTAAACAATTATTAGAACTAATAAGTTCAGCAAGGTTGCAAGATACAAGATCAATACACAAAAATCCCTTGAATTCTTTTACACTTGCAATGAACAATCTGAAAATGAAATTAAGAAAATTTGATTTACACTAGCATCAAAAAGAATAAAATACTGGGACTCTCCTGGCAGTCCAGTGGTTAAGACTCTGCACTTCCACTGCAGGGGATGTGGGTTCGATCCCTGGTCAGGGAACTAAGATCACACATGCCATGCTGTGTGGCCAAAAATAAAAAAATTTTTTTAAATAAAAAAATAAAAGAGGGCTTCCCTGGTGGCGCAGTGGTTGAGAGTCCGCCTGCTGATGCAGGGGACACGGGTTCGTGCCCCGGTCTGGGAAGATCCCACATGCCGTGGAGCGGCTGGGCCCGTGAGCCATGGCCGCTGAGCCTGCGCATCCAGAGCCTGTGCTCTGCAACGGGAGAGGCCACAACAGTGAGAGGCCCGCATACCGCAAAAAAAAAATAAAAGAAAATAAAAAATAAAAGAATAAAATACTTAGGAATAAATTTAACAAAATAATGTAAAATGTAACAAATGTGGCCTAATTAAACTCAAAAGCTTTCGCCTAGCAAAGAAAACCATAAACAAAACAAAAAGACAACCCACAGAATGAGAGAAAATATTTGCAAATGATGCAACCGACAAGGGATTAGTCTCCAAAATTTATAAACATCTCATGCAGCTCAATACCAGAAAAACAGAAAACCCAATCAGAAAATGGGTGGAAGACCTAAAGAGACATTTCTCCAAAGAAGACATACAGATAGCCAACAGGCACATGAAAAAATGCTCAACATCATTAATTATTAGAGAAATGCACATCAAAACTACAATGAGATATCACCTCACACCAGTCAGAATGGCCATCATCAAAAAGTCGACAAACATAAATGCTGGAGAGGGTGTAGAGGAAAGGGAACCCTCCTACACTATTGGTGGGAATGTAAATTGGTAAAGTCACTATGGAGAACAGTATGGAGGTTCCTTAAAAAACTAAAAATAGAGCTACCATATGATCCAACAATCCCACTCTTGGGCATACACCCAGAGAAAAACATGGTTTGAAAGGATACATGCACCCCAGTGTTCATTGCAGCACTGTTTACAATACCCAAGACATGGAAGACATAAATGTCTATCAACAGATGAATGGATAAAGAAGATATGGTACATATATATAGTGGAATATTACTCAGCCATTAAAAAGAATGAAATAATGCCATTTGCAGCAACATGGATGGACCTGAATATTATCATACTAAGTGAAGTAAATCAGACAGAGAAAGACAAATATCATGATATCGCGTATATGTGGAATCTAAAAAAAATGGTACAATTGAACTTATTTACAAAACAGACTCACAGGCTAAGAGAAGGAACTTGTGGTTACCAGGTGGAAGGGTGGTGGGGAGGGATATATTGGGAGTTTGGGATTGACATGTACACACTGCTATATTTAAAATAAAATGCCTTACCATGAAAAAATGTAAAATGTATGTGCTAAAAGCTATAAAGCATTGTTGAAAGAAATTAAAGATCTGAAAACATCTTATGTTCATAGATGAGCAGACTTAACATTAAGACAGCAATATTCTCCAAACTGATTTATAGATATGCAATCCCTATCAGAATCCTAGCTGTCTTATTGGCCAAAAACCCCACAAAATTGATAAATCTGATCCTAAAATTCACATGGAATTGCAAGGGTCCCGTAACAGCCAAAACAATCTTAAAAAAGAAGAACAAAGTTGCAGCACTCACACTTCCTGATTTCAAACTAGCTACAAAGCAATGGTAATCAAGACAGTGTGGTTCTAGAACAAGGACAGAGATACAGATCAATGGAACAGAATCAGAAGTCCATAAATAAACCATCTGATTTTCATCAAGCGTGCCATGACCATTTAATAGGGGAAAAAAATCATCTCTCCAACAAATGGTGCTGGAACAACTGGCTAAACACATGCAAAAGAATGAGGTTAATTAAATTAACTTCATTTAAATTAATTAAATTAACTTCACATTTAATTAAAAATTAACTCAAAACAGATGAAATACTTAAATGTAAGAACTAGAAGTATAAACCCCTTAAAACAAAACAGAGGGGTAAATCTTCACAACCTTGGATTTGGCAAAGGATTCTTAAATATGACACCAAAAGCATAGGCAACAAATGGAAAAAACAGATAGAATGGACTTCATCAAAATAAAAAAATTTGTGTGACAAAAGACACAAGTAAGAAAATGAAGAGACAGCTACAGAGTGAGAGAAAATACTTGCAAATATATACCTGATAAGGAATCTGTATCTAGAGTATGAAGAATTCTTCCAATTTAATAATAAAAGCCAATGTAATTTAAAAATGGGCTATGGATCTGAACAGACATTTCTCCAAGGAAGATATATAAATGTCCAATAAGCACATAAAAGATCAACAATGAAGTTCAACAATCATTAGTCATCAAAGAAATGCAAATTAAACCCATAATGAGATACCACTTCACACCCATTAGGATAACCAGAATCCAAAAGTCAGATAATAACAAGTCTTGGTGAGGATGTGGAGAAATTTGTAACCCTCATACTCTGCTGGTGGGAAAATAAAATGATGCAGACACTTTGAAAAACAGTCCGGCATTTCCTTAAAAAACTCGACATGGGGCTTCCCTGGTGGCACAGTGGTTCAGAGTCCGCCTGCCGATGCAGGGGACACGGGTTCATGCCCCGGTCCGGGAAGATCCCACATGCCGCGGAGCGGCTGGGCCTGTGAGCCATGGCCGCTGAGCCTGCGCGTCCAGAGCCTGTGCTCCGCAACGGGAGAGGCCACGACAGTGAGAGACCCGCGTACCGCAAAAAATAAAAACAAAAAAAAATTCGACATGGAGTTACCATATGACCCACAATTTCAAATCCTAGGTACATACCCAAAAGAAATAAAGACACATGTCCACAGTAAAATGTGTATACAAATGTTCACAGCAGTATTATTCATAATAGCCAAAAAGTGGAAACAATCAAAATGTCCATCAACTAATGAATGGGTAAATAAAATGTGGTATAACCATAAAATGGATATTATACAGCCAAAAAAGATAAAGTACCGATACATGCTGCAACACGGATGAATCTTGAAAATAGTTAAGTGAGATAAATCAGTCCCAAAGGACCAGATATTGCATAATTCCACTTATATGAAATGTCCAGAATAGGCAAATCCAGAGAAAATGAAAGTAGATTGGTGTTTGCCTAGGCCTGGAAGGGTTGGGAGGAAATGGGGAGTGACTGCTAATGAGCACAGGATTTCTTTTTGGGGTGATGAAAATGTTCTAAAATTGAATGTGGTAATGGTTGCATGACTCTAAATATACTAAAAACCACTGAATTGTACACTTTAAATCTGTCAATTGTATGGTATGTGAATCATATCTTTAAAAGAGCTGTCATTTAAAAAGGCTAGATTAAACTAAGTAGATACACTTTTGTGTAATAAAACTATTAAAAATGCAAGAAACTGATTATAATAAAAGTCAAGGGACTTTCCTGGTGGCGCAGTGGTTAAGAATCTGCCTGCCAAGGCAGGGGACACAGGTTCGAGCCTGGTCCGGGAAGATCCCACATGCCGTGGAGCAGTGAAGCCTGTACGCCACAACTACTGAGCCTGCGCTCTAGAGCCTGTGAGCCACAACTACTGAGCCCATGCACCTAGAGCCTGTGCTCTGCAACAAGAGAAGCCACTGCAATGAGAAGCCCGTGCACTGCAATGAAGAGTAGCGCCCGCTCACTGCAAGTAAAGAAAGCCCGTGCGCAGCCATGAAGACCCAACACAGCCAAAAATAAATAAATACAATTTTTTTTTAAAGTCAATATCATGGCTACTTTTGAGGTTAGAAAGAATATTGTAAGTGGAATATGGCACATAGAGGGTTTTATGGGGTAGCCTGCAAAACTCTATTTTTCCATCTCGTGATGGAAGTATACATTTGTTGTGTGAGCTTTTCTTGTATCTGTGTTTTATTTTACATGTTTTAAAATGTAAAGATGTTAAAATTTAACATGTTTTAAAAACTCACTAGCAAATTTATTTCAAACTCAATGTGAAGCCTTGCATTAGAATCCAAACTGACTATATACAAGGCATCAATTTTGGCTCTCTAGAATACAAGAGATTACACCTATCCTCAAGGAATTTATCTTTCAGCAAGAAGAATATTTTAAAAAGAGGTAGATAGAACTAGGCCATATTAAATATTAACTGGCACAAAATCTACATATAATGTACAACAGGATTTAGAGAAGGATATGATTTGGGGGGCAAGGGATAGGAATAAGGGGGTACATCAGGAAAGGAATTTAAGTAAATATCACAAACAGGGTAAAACTGGGAGAGATCTTACAAAGGCTACATTGATTGAGCATTTACTGCTTTTTCATTTTTCTCATTCATTAAATCATTTAATCCTCACAATAAACCTATGAAACTGGTTCCATTATTATTTCCATTATACAGATAAAGTAACTGAGGCACAGAGGTGGTCTGCATACGGTATCAGTGATAAGTACAGTTGAAAACATACCCTGGATAGACTTTGGGTAAATTAGTTTACTTTTCTTAGTAAACTTACTCACTTTCTTACTTTTTTAGTGTCTTACTCACTACCTGCCTTAGTGTGTCGTCTTATTTGAAATGGGGATAAAATACTAGCACCTTCATCAGAGGGTTGTTGTGAAAATTAGATAATTTAATGCATGTAAAGCATTTAGAACAGTTTCTAGCTTTAAAATAAGTACTTAATGATATTAGATTTAAAAATAAATAAATTTATTTATTTACTTATTTATGGCTGCATTGGGTCTTTGTTGCTGCGCGTGGGCTTTCTCTCTAGTTGCAGTGAGCGAGGACTACTCTTCATGGCCATGCATGGGCTTCTCATGGCGGTGGCTTCTCTTGTTGCAGAGCACAGGCTCTAGGAGTGTGGGCTTCAGTAGTGTGGCACGTGGGCTCAGTAGTTGTGGCTCACAGGCTCTAGAGCACAGGCTCAGTAGTTGTGGTGCACAGGCTTAGTTGCTCTGCGGCATGTGGGATCTTCCCGGACCAGGGCTTGAACCCATGTTCCCTGTATTGGCAGGCGGATTCTTAACCACTGCACTACCAGGGAAGTCCCGATGTTAGACATTATTATAATAACAGAACAATGGTTTCTAGGAAAAGCATGTGAGAATTATCCCCACTCCCATTTCTTGTATTCAGTTGTACAACTTGGTCCCTTTGTTCTTCAAGATTCATTATTTGTTTATTAGATTGTTGTTTCCTATACTGTTTCGCAATAGACTGAGACCTTTCTACTTTTTGAGGCATCTAGAACAGTTCAATTTAAAAATGATTTGCCAGTCTTTGCAAAGATTGTGCCGTATTCAAGAAGCAGGAAATCTGGCAGATCCTGTGGTAACACTGGCAGAGTATAGTAAATGTAGAGCCTACAGATAAGCAGAGGAGGCAACTCTGTTAAGAGTGGGGCACAGCTTAAAGCAAGCATGGATACAGCCTGAGGGGTGACTGCATAGGTCTTCCGGGGCTGGGGCCACTCAGCCCCAGAGGGCAAGCGTGGTAACGTCAATAGCAGGGCAGGTGCCTAGGGTCTCTCTGCTCTATTTTGGGGTGTCCCTTTTCTAGCCCAAACCCAGATGCAGAAGGCAGAGGATGTCAGTAGTATGGGTGACAGATACACCAAGGGAAAAAAAGAGACGGCTAGGAAAGGCCAAGCAGGATTCCCAAATATACTTACTTTCCATAAGATGTATCTTTTAATACTAATTCTGGAGCTCTATACCAGCGTGTGGCCACATAGTCCGTATAAATGTCTCCAGGAGCTGCTAGCGTTCGTGCAAAACCAAAATCACAGAGTTTAGTAATTCCTGACTGGGATACTAAAATATTCTCAGGTTTTATATCTCGATGAATGATCTAAAAACAAACAGAAGATGCAATAGATTAAAATGAGGTTTCATTATCTAGAAAATCTCTCAACAATTACATAGAGAAAATCTAGCTAATTAAGACAGGAAAGCTATTTTCTTACCAAATGCAAATGATTAAGTACACAATGCAAAAGCTAAATAGTTATATACTTTCAGTTCTTGCCCCATCCATCATCTCCAAACAAAGCCAAGAAAACAGACATAATACTGAAAAGGTAAATCACATTCATAAAAGGAAAAGTAATTAAAAGAACTTAATGGAAAAAGTTTAACTTTCCTTTAACCCCATGTCACACTCCAAGTACTGCTCTTTCTCTCATTTCCTTCGCAGCTAAACTTCTCGAAGACATTATTTTTACTCAGTCTTCACTTTCTGTCTTACCACTCATTCACTCCTCAAGGTAATGCAATCTGTCTTCTGCTCCCACATTCAAACTGCCCTAGCCAAAGTCATCAACATCCTTGTTGCTACATCCAACACACACCCCTCAATACATATCTTACTTGGTATCTTAGTGTAAAAGATATCAACCAGTCTTCCATTCCTGACTTCTGGGACCTAAAATTCTCCAGTCTCCTCCTATGGCAGTTCCTTTTTCTCTCTCTGTCCGTAAATGTAGGGTTCTGGTCTTAGGCTTCTCTTCTCTTACATCTTGTTTCCTGCACAATCTCAACTACTTTTTTTTTTTTTTAGCACTTTCTTCACTTGGTTATGGGAACACCATATTCTTTTGGGCTTCTTCCCATCTATTGGCTGTTCCATCTCAATCTCACCTACTATTACAGCCTTAGTAACTATCCATAAACTGATGACTTCCCTATTTCTATTTCTATCTTTCCTGGTTTCCACAAGGAATGGAAGTCCACAAGAAGTCCCACAGGGCTGAACCACACATCCCACAAACTCAGCAAATCCAAAACTAAACGCATCATCTTTTCTCCCAAACTCATTTGTTCTCAACAGTCCTTTAGCTCAGCAAATGGAACCAACATAGATCCCATAGCTCAAGCCAGAAATCAAGGCACTTTTCTCCCTCAGGTTCCATACTCTCTCAACCTGTCTACTTCTCTCCCTAGTTCAAGTTCCCTCAGTTCTCTCATCAAAATTACTAGCTTACCAAATGGTCTCCCTGAATTCACTCTAATCCCCTCCAATCCATTGTCCACAGTGAAATCACAGTACTATTTTAAAATCACATGTATGATTATGTCACTCCTTCAAGGATTCCCTACCTGACAGGACAAATTTGAAGCTACGTGAAATGGCTGGTAAGGCCTTATAGGATTTGGTCTCTGCTCACATTCTCAATGTCCCTTCGCTAGCCTATTGAATATTAGCTCCCCAATTCTCCAGGTTTGTGTCATTATTTTTTGCATTTGCTGATGCTGTTCTAACCTCCTAGAACACTTTGCTTGGCCAACTATTTCCTCAGGTCTCAGCTGAGATGCTTCTATTAGATGTTCCTTCTATATGTTCTCACATTATTCTGCACTTCCCCCTTCACAGCATTTGTCATGCTTATTATTAATTGCCTATTTACTTTTTTGTCACTCCCGTTAACTGTAAGTTCCATGAGGGCAAGATGTATGTCTGTTTTGTTCAGGCTATATCCCCAGGGCCCAGTACAATGCCTAAAACAAAGAAGGCATTTAAAACCTTTATCAAATGTATTAAGCATATTCTCGTCACCAGAAAAGTATCATGACACGAGTGAAAATATCTTGTTGACAGAAATCTGGGATCTTTCCTTTTTTATACAACTTGCTGCTATAAGCCTTTGGGGATGGCTCTTGTTCTGCCTCACTCTTCCTCCTAAATGGCCAAATAATTAATTTAGGGTAATGAGTCACCTTAAAGGAGACATCTATAAAACTACATTAGTCCTGTTTTACTTCTACAACTTTTATTGAGTGACTACTATATGCCAGGCACTATACCAAGATCTGAGGATATAACATGAGAAAAAATAAACATGGAAAAGCACGTTAAGATACCACTTCACACATTCTGCCTACTACACATCCATCACCCTCCTCCTCAGTGCTCTAAACATGGGAGAGAAAGATTCACTCAGCTGATGTCCTAATGTTCTCACTCGTTTTAACAACTAACACCATGACTACATGCAGAACTCTATCCTTGAGAATCAAGCACTCTCTAAATCCCAACTTTTAAAATTCTGTGTTTTGACAACATCCTCCTTGGTCTTCCACAATCACTGAGACCTCTATAAACACAGTATTTCTTTCTATGTGTCTAGATCTTTAATTTCTCTCATCAATGTTTAATAGTTTTCAATGTATAGGTCTTATATATCTTTTGTCAGATTTTCTCTAAGTATTTTATATTTTTGATGCTGTTACAATGGTATTTTTAATTTCAATTTCTGATTGTTTGTTGCTAATACAAAGAAATACAATTAATTTCAGTATATTGATTTGTATCCTACAACCTTGATAAACTTACAAGTTAGTTCTCTTAACTTTGTTGTAGATTCCATAGAATTTCCTACATAGATGATCATGTCATCTGTGAATAAAGACAGTTTTACTACTCAAAAAAAAAAAAAAAGATACCACTTCACACCCACTGGAATAGCTATGATCAAAAGACAATAACAGGAGGATGCAGAAAAACTGGAATACATTGTTGATGGGGATGTAAGATGGTACAACCACTTTGGAAAAAGTTTGGTAGTTTCTTTAAAAAGTTGAAACATAAACTAACCATGTGATGCAGTAGCATTCTTAGCTTGTCCTATTTCTATTGCTCTCTCCCCAGCTTCTGGTAGCTTTGTAAACCAACAGCCCGCCAAATCATGGTGAAAACTAGCAGCCTAGCAGCCACCAGAGGGAGTAAAATAGGGCTGTATCTCCTCCAAAGCGCCATTCCCAGGTAATAGTCATTATTTGACATGTCTGGCAGATCACTGGAAAATCATACTAGAAGTCTTGTCTTTACTGACCTAACTCAGAGCTGGCCCAAGCAATCAGCCTTCTTAGCAGCCACTATATGACATTATAGCCACCTGAGGAAGCTATAACAGGACAAACAACAAGCTGACCAAAATACTTAATTAAAAAGAAAGGCTGTTTAGAATGGATAAACAACAAGGTCCTAATGTATAGCACAGGGAACTATATTCAATATCTTGCATGATAAACCATAATGGAAAAGAATATAAAAAAGCATGTCTCTATGCGTATAACTGAGTCACTCTGCTGCACAGCAGAGATTGTCGCAACATTGTAAATCAACTATACTTCAATTAAAAAACAAAAGAAAGGCTGGAGTTGAAAGGTATTATAAAGTTTAAGCACAAATTGTGGTGAGACTAACAGGTTCAAATCCCTACTTTACCCCTTGATATTGTGAGAGTGGGGCAAGATTCATAAACATGGCTTCTTCATCTATAAATGGGGGTGAAATAAATACATATTTCCTAGTGTGGTTTTGAAGAATAGTACGTATGCCTTAATATCTGTAAAACACTGAAAACGTTTAAAATAGCGCCTCATGCATGCTGCCATAAAAATGTTGATTACTATTATGATTCTTCTGTAAAAAAGAATTGAAGACATTCTCTGTATTCTGACATGGTGTGACCTCCAAGATATAATGTTAAGTTAAAACAAAATATGTGTGTAAAACAAGAGAAAAGAAAGAAAGAAAGGCTGGGAGTGAGATGTCCGTAAAGGGTTTGAAAAGTTCCAACATATTCCTGAGAATCATGGAGGGTACATGCACAGCTGTGCACACACCCAGGGAAGACCTGAGATTGTCCCTAAGCTCTCAAGACTGGCGGACTTTAAGGTTCTACACAAGCAGGAAGGTAAGGCTAAGGCAGAGTTGTAAACTGCCTGCCTGAACATTGAAGACATGGCCCAACACAGATAAAGAGCCCTCAGTAAATATGGCTGAGAGATTTACTGGTTTCAAGAATTGAAGGAAATTTCTGTCCAAACCTTAGCTGACCACTAAACTAACTGAGCAGAGATTTTAGTGGTCACACTTGATAAAGAATTCAGACTTCACAGAATTAGTTCAGCAAAGTAACTAAACAAATAGCAAAAACTACAAACCCTGAGAGATGGGAAATTCTGACTTCCAGAGTTAACACATATTATTTTAAATGTCCAGTTTTCAACAAAAAATTACAAATGTCCAAAGAAAATCCCCCCAAATAGGTGTGCAAAGAAACAAATATGGCCATGCACAGGAAAAAAAAAAAAAGCAGTCAATAAGAAGCTTTCCCTGAAGAAGCCCAAACATTGAAGCCACTAGACAAAGACTATAATTGGCTATTTTAAATATGTTCAAGGTTAAAGGAAACCATGTCTAAAGAACTAAAGTATGAACACATCTCACCACATAAAGGATATCAATAAAGAGAAAGAAATGATTTTTAAAAAAACCACTATCAAGAAGGCAAAAAGGCAATCCACAGAACGGGAGAAAATATTTGCAAATCATGTATCTGATAAGGATCTAGTATCCAAAATACAGAAAATACAACTCGACAATAGAAAAACAAATAATCCAATTTAAATATGGGCAAAGGACTTGAAGAGACATTTCTTCAAAGAAGATATACAAATATAAACTTGCCTATTCTGGATTTTTCATTTAAATGGAATTTATACTTATGTCTTTTGCATTTTGACTTTTTTCATTCAACATAATGTTCTCAAGGTTCACTCATTTTGTAGCACGTATCAGTACTTCATTCCTTTTTGTGTTTGAATAAATCCCACTGTAGGGTTGTACCGCATTTTGTTTATCCATTCATCAGCTAATATACATTTGAGTTGTTTCCACTTTTTGGCTACTTTGAATAATGCTGCTATGAACATTCCTGGGCAGGTTTCTATGTGAACATATGTTATCAATTCTCTTGGGTAGATACCTAGGAGTAAATGTGCTGGGTCATATGGTAATTCTATGTTTAACTTTTCGAGGAACTGCCAAGCTGTTTTCCATAGCAGCTGCACCATTTTACATTACCACCAGCAGTGTATGAGGGTTCCAATTTCTCTACTTCCTTGCCAGCATTCATTCTTGTCTGTTTTTTAAATTACAGCTAGACTACTGGGTGTGAAATGGTACCTCATTGTAATTTTGATATGCATTACCATAATGACTCAGGATATTGAGCATCATTTCATGTGCTATCAGCCATTTTTATATCTTCTTTGGAGAAATGTCTATTGAGTCCTTTGCCCATTTTTAAATTGGGCTGTCTTTTTATGTTGAATTGTATTTTATATATCCTGGATACTAGTTGCTTAACAGATATATGATTTGCAAATATTTTCTCCCATTGTGTGAACTGTCTTTTTACTTTCTTGATGGTGCCCTTTGATGCACAAAGTTTTTAATTTTCATGAAGTCCAATTTGTCTTTTTCTTTGATTGCTTTTGATGCATTAATACATGATCACACACAGACTTACACCTATGTTTTCTTCTGAGTTTTATAGTTTTAGCTCTTTTTAGGGTTTTGATCCATTTCAACTTAATTTTTGTATATGGTGTGAACTATCAGACTTTGGATTCAGTGAGTTTAATTCTTCTTTATTTTGTAGTGAAATGCTCCAAAACTACATAGAACTCCATATTACAATGATTTATAATAACTCTGCTCCATATGCTTGAATATTTTTGTTTAATTTTTTTTTTCCGCTGCACCATGCAGCTTGTGGCATCTTAGATCCCCGACCAGGGATCAAACCCTGGCCCTTGGCAGTGAAAGCACAGAGTTCTAACCACTGGACCACCAGGGAATTCCCCTTGAATTTTTTTGACTATTGATTCACTTTCTTTGTTAGTTTTAAGATCATTTATATTTTTTTCCATTTGGATTCCATTAAGGCATTTTTGTTTGTTTTAGTGAACTATTGTTGACTTACAATATTGTGTTAGTTTCAGATGTACAGCAAAGTGATTCAGTTACATACTTTTTTTCAGATTATTTTCCATGATAGGTTATTACAAGATATTGAATATAGTTCCCTGTGCTATACAGTAAATCTTTGTTGTTTATCTATTTTATAGTAGTTTGTTATCTGTCAATCCCATACTCCCAATTTATCCCTCCCTCCCTTTCCCCTTTGGTAACCATGGTATGTTTTCTACGTCTGTGAGCCTGTTTCTGTTTTGTATATAGATTCATTAGTATTATTTTTTAGATCCCACACACAAGTGATATCATATATTTGTCTTTCTCTGATTTAACTTAGTATGATATTCTCTAGGTCCATCCATGTTGCTGCAAATGGCAATACCTCATCCTTTTTATGGCTTAATAATATTATATATATATATATCTATTTAGATATAGATATATCATCTGTCTAAACCTATCATCTGTTGATAAGACACTTGGGTTGTTTCCCTATGTGCTTGAACTTAAACACCCATATAAGTTCAAAATTGTTACCTTAGTTTTACCTCCTCTTTGAAGTTTTCTACTCTCAGTCTAGACCATACTGGTGTCTCCCATTATTCAACAAATATTTTTAAAGTCTACTACAGGCAAGACACTATAGGGATACAGATAACATATAACTATTCCTGACTCCTTATCTGCACTATTTAATGAGCACTTAAAACACACCTAGTGTTAAACACTACCTACTACCTAATTTGATCTTTATAAAAAATCTGTGAGGTACTATAGTATCATTTTACAGATGAGGAAAATGAAGTTCAGAGAGGTTAGATAACTTCCTGGGGCCACAGAGTAATGGGGCTACCATCTTTCATTGTGCAAGTGTGAACTCCACAAGTTGTGTGGTTATCCATACATAAGCTGGTGGGTGAAAATCCAGGACAGTCTGATTCCAAGGACTGTGTGCTCTTAACTATTACATTATACTGCCCCCCCATGGATCCAGTCGGCAAGGAAATTACAATCTGAATTTCCAGTTGCTATCACCACCACATTTTTCAAAGCTGCAACATGAGATGCACTATTACCAAGACAGCAAATTAGAAATTAAGGTATCTGAAAAAGCCTAGGGTATATAGATGTTATGCCTATATCACTTACTAATAGAACTATTTTTGAAGCTTGTACTGTTATTTCACAAACATACATCTAACTTTACAGAAAGTAGAGCTCATGTTGGGAACAAAGTATGTCCATAAAAACCTGCTGAGATAAACATTAACTAAACAATGCTAAAAGGCAGCACTAAAAATCAACAGTTGATCTTCTTTCCTTTCTTGACTTAAATGACAAGGCTTTACACCCCTCAGCCACTTTATTTCTCTCTGTTCTTTCCCTAAAGGCATCCACCTTCTCTTGCCATTCCCCTGGTCTAGTTTCCAGTTCCTACCTCCAAACCTCCCTTCATCTGAGCTGGCTTGACTTTTGATGTTTTAATGTACTTTCATTAATAAAAGATGCCCCAGTTGACTGCTGATTCCTCTGTACCTCCTTTAGCATCCCATAGTTGGTCTGCCCTATAGTTATACTATGCGTTCAATACGTTTTTTGGTTCTGCAACTGAATTATAAGGTAGTAACTCCCCTGATCTCTCCATTTTCAGGATGTCAATTAATATTGTCCAGAAAAATAATTTTAACAACTTTCATAAAAACAAAACAATGTTTAAAGGGCACTTACAATTCATATTCATCCTACAGTTTGGCTTATTTTTAAGCACTTACATTATTTTTTAAACATCTTTATTGGAGTATAATAGCTTTACATTGTTGTGTTAGTTTCTGCTGTATAACAAAGTGAATCAGCTATACGTATACATATACCCCCATATCCCCTCCCTCTTGCGTCTCTCTCCCACCCTCCCTATCCCACCCCTCTAGGTGGTCACAAAGCACAGAGCTGATCTCCCTGTGCTATGCGGCTGCTTCCCACTAGCTATCTATTTTACATTTGGTAGTGTATATATGTCAATGCCACTCTCTCACTTCGTCCCAGAAGCACTTACATTATTATTGTGAAGATATTCAATTGCTCGAAGAATCTGGAAGAGGTATTTTCTAAGTCGTTTACTCTCTAGTCCATGACAATAATGTTGTAACTCATCTAATACTGTGTGGTCAATAAATTCAAACACCAAATGAATTTTCTTTTTCTGTCTAAAAACTTCAATCAGATTGACCAGGTTTTCATGACGAAATTGCTATTAACAAGAGAAATGGATTTTTAGTATTTCATGCACCATAATTTGCACATATAAGACCCATATAATTTTTAAAAGAAGAAATATTCTCTGCTTCTTTTCCTCCATGCATTTCAATAAAAATTTCTCAACTGGTTTGCTTACATTCCTATTTTTTAAATGTTAATTTATTTAATAATTAATATTTATAGAACAGAGGGAGATGTATTGCTTTACTTCAAGTTGACATTTGGTTGCCTACTAAAACAATTCAGAGTTAATGTACTAAAATGAAACTTGGTATTCTGCTAAGAGATATCTTCCTATCTTTTAAATTGGTTTGTGATTAAAAGGTCCTTATGATTTCAAATGAGAATGGATTCCAGTGCCACTGAGCATGTAATCTGAATTTACAGAAGTTAATTACTCTCTGAGATTTGTCCTGAACTCTCAAGAGTAAAATATAAGTTCCAGGTGGACGTTATAAATTCACCACACTGTAACAAAAGGGTATCAAAATATCCAGAAACTTTTCATATATGTGAGATACCAATTTATATCCATAGGAACTCTACATAAATATACAATTATTTGTGGGTACATTTTTGTTCATTGTCTGTAATATTCTATTAAGCAACCAAACACATTTTTAGAATGCTAAGCACTCACTGTCAAGATAATTTCAAAATGTCAAAAATGGCATGTATCAGCTTAGAAAACAAGAGGTTTATCATTTTATGCTGCTAATTCTATTTTTTAACACACTGACTTAATTATAATCAATTCTCAAATATTTAACTTTCTCAAATTACCAAAAATATTTATTCATTTGGCTAAAAATTAAGGGGTATATTTTTGATGTTGGATTCATCAAAAAGCTTTACTTGTAAGAAAAAAAGTTTGCCTTTATTTCAATGGCACAACATCCATTTTTCTACTTATCTGTACTAATACATAGACTAAATTCCTCAAGACATGACTAATAGAAAAACATGCCAAAATATAATGCCGGACTCCTTTCCTATTTTTGCTCCCAATCCAATTTCCCTGGTTGGTGGGGTGCCAGAGTGCTGCAGCAACAACATGCTGGCAGTAGCAAAAAAAAAAAAAGACTGCCTTTAGACACTATAATATTAATCCTTCAACTAAGGAAAATTACTGGTGTCTTGACCAGTCTTAATTTTAAAGGCAAAAGCAGATAACGATGAATGCAAGTTAATAAGCATTAAGGAACATCCATCCAGGGGTAAGGAATCAGTGACTTTCTCAGATAAACCATAAAACCACTAGAAATACTCCATTATCCTTTTTCAGCTTGTTTACTTTTGTTTTCCTTTATAAATAGAAAACTTTTCTACAGATATTCTCACTAATTACTCTAACTGTAATTTACTTAATGAAATTCCAGCAGATAAAACTTTAGTTCTAATTAAGTCATTATGGCAGTGTTTTTAGACTAAGAATGTTAACTAATCCAAGAAATCTCTCGTGGAATTAGATCTGATGAAACTAAAAATTCTACAAGAAATAAGCCAATGAGAAAAAATAGTTAAGCTATCTCTAAATAGTTTGCATAATAGTTGTAATAGTACATTTTCAAATTCATCTCTGTGTTCTTGCCACATATTGGTTATTTTTACAAAACAATTAAGAAGCAAAAAATAATTAGCTTAAATGAAACAAAGATGAAGAAAGAGCAAAAGATATTGCCTGGGAAAATGTCTCCTTCTAGTCAGATTTTCACTTACAGTGCACAAGTTGCCTTACAGTATTATTATGCTTTAGGTCATCAGGATAAGGACAGGTATCGCTCACAAAATCATAACATCTTTACTGACTTTAACTTTCCTTTTCATTGTCTAGAAATAGAGCAGTTCCAACAATCTACACATGCCTAATATATTTCTTCTATTTAGAAAGTAAATTGATCCATCATATCTAATATAGACTTACAAAGAAAGAAGAGAATATTACTTTTGTATCAGATAAAAAAGAACAAGAACAGTATCTGTTTTCTTCATCACATGTAAAAACATCTAGGCAATGAACCTTAAAGCATCTAGATAAATGCCAATAAACAAAATACATATGTATATTTATTTTTTAAATCACTAGTTTTGTACTCAATTGCCAATGAATCTTAATGCTCCTTTCTTTACACTCCTGAGGTCTTTCCACTAAGTGGACCAATCATACCTACATGAAATTCTATCTTGTCCCCTGATCTCTCCTGTTATTGTTCTCCACCTCTAAACGCCTACCTATCATCTTTACTGCACTGTATTCCTGTCACCTCAAATTCAACATTTCTAAAACCGAACTAGTTCCCAAACCATGTCTCTTTTGGGTCTTTCATATTTCCATCAATGGTAGCAATCACTGAATCTCAAAGATACCTTTGATTCCCCTTCTGTTTCCTTCTACACTTTCATGTCTTTAGTAATATATTATGTTCTAACTCTACTTTCCATTCAAATTGCTGCATTCTAGCAAGGACCGTCACATTTAACAGGATTCCTGAATTAAAAACACAACAGATCTCCCTATTTTTACTTTCTCAGTCCTCCAATCTATTCTAAAAAATAATGCTAGATTAATATTTACAGTTTCTTTACTCTGAATTCAAAACCTCGCACCTCTCACAAAATCAAGTTTTGATTCCTTAGCCTAAAAGACAAGACTTTAAAACCTACCTCCAGCTTACTTCTCTAAAATCACCTCCTTCTATTTCCATATAAGAAACTCTACAGGCAAATGCACTTTGTCCTTTCTGCTCTGCTCTTTGTCCTGCCTTCAGCCTCTCTGAGCTTATGCCGTTCCCCTAACCTGGAATACAACAGTCTCTCCCTCTTTCCTAAATTCTACATACACTTTAAGGCCAAATTCATGTTCCATTTCCTCCAAGAAACATTCCCTACCCAACAGGACTTTGTGTTAATCACTTGGTTTTTATTATCAGCCACTTAATAGTCAGTATTATTTGTATATGCCCTCTTGTCTTTCTAATTAATAAAAGTCCTGAAGAGCAGGTACTGTCTTTTACATCATTATAGTCACAGCATCTGGCACAAAACACTGCACAAAGCAGACATTTCTACTAAGTATTATACCTGGATATTTCTGAATAATTATTTCACAATATTTGGCATAGCTTTTGTTACATTATACATAAGAACATATATCTAGTATCACTGTAAAATTACAAAACGTACACAGTAAGGTAAGCTATGACACTTGTTTTTCTATTAATATGTCCAAATACATGTTAACTGAAATATTCATTATATAATTTTTTATTCCATAACAACTCCCCTTTTGACTTACAGAGAGCAATTAAGGCAAAAGAAGCAAACCTTTAGTAACTTTATTTCTCTCGTTGCAATTTTGTTGACAGACTTTTCTGGTTTCTCATAAAATACCTTAATGGCCACTATCTGCCCAGTATCCTTATGTTTACATTTCATGACTGTTCCATAACTTCCCTCTCCCACTTTTCCAAGGGTTTCATACATCTCCATTTTCAAGCCCAGCTTCTTCTTCATAAAAAGAAAGGGGGGGGGGGGAGAAGGTTAAACATTTATACCTTTATTTATTCAAGGCGGATAATGCATTTCCACAATAAACCTATACTTAAAAATACGGAAACAGGAAAAGTAGGAATCTTTTCACAGATTCTGTTTGTCTTTGGGAACTCTGCCAGTTCGGCAGTAAGGGGTCCTGTGGGGATCTGGCCCCCACCAGAACTTGGGAAGCTTCCTGCTGTCAAGATCATTCCCACCAAGAGTTAAGATTCGCTCACTACATGTCACCTATTCATTATGAGTGGGGTCCCCACACGTCCAGTCATGCCCGCGTCAAATATGAGGTTCCCGCAAAGCTGCAGTCGCCAACAGGTCAGGCCTTGGGGCCCAAGAAAACCTCGGTCCCACCCGCTCCTCAAACCAGGCGTCTTAGGGTCCTGGACCAGTGCCGCGCCCTTTGCCCCTCAGTCGACCTCGTCCGGACAGCCGCCGCCGCCTCAGCCTCAGCCCATTCTGCAGTCCCGCCGGCCCGGCTCCGCGCAGTCTCAGCCGGGAACCAGACACCGACCCTACCTATCCAGTCAGCTCCCAACGGCCTGCTGCCATGGCAACGGTGCACCGGGCCTCTCGCTCGGGGCCTAGGGCGCAAGACCGGAACACCGGCCAGGCCCGAACCGGAAGGAAAAAGAGGGAACAAGCAGAAAAGAGTTCCTGGTGGGCACTAACTGGAAGCCTCCTTGAGGGTGTAAGTGGCGAATACGAGCTGCTGTTGATCAAACTGGGGCCACTACACAAGGTTGGTTTTGAGTGGCGATGGGGGAGGGTCGCATTTTGACGGCAGCTTGAGTGACTGCAGATCCTCTAGGGAAGGGGAACCGGCGTGGAAGTTTATCCGACCTGCGTCTTAGATGCCCCCAGGCCCGTGAACACTTGCCACTTGTGTCGGATCCTAAAAGGATGCCTGGTGTCACCAGGCAGAGATTTCTTATAAAACGAAACTTCCAAGGAAGTCTTGTGTAATTATAGTTTTCTAAGTTACCTAGTTACGTTAATATTCTATAGATCTGATTTCGACCTCAGTTGTTGACATTCATCCTTAAAACAGGGATAAAACGATTCATCAATCAAGAACATTTCTTGAACACCTCTTATATGCTTAAAACGTTTTTTTGAACTCATAGTAATCCTCCTTTTAAAAAACTCCCTTCCTACATGTCAAAACTCTAAAAGTCCCTCTTGAAAAGCAAATAATTCAGAGGGCTCCACCCCCCCCCTGCAAAAGAGGCCTTAATCTAATTGCTTAAGAACTAGACATGAGGTTCTGCTGGAGTGCCAGCCTCCAATGAATAAACTGAATATCACTGGAAGCGCCCAAGGAGTGCTGTCTTTGTTAGGGCTTTCATTTCTTTTTTCTGTAAAAAGAAGTTAAGTGTAAGAGGCCAAATCTCACTGTGCTGCTCGGAAATAAGATAAAGCACTATTACTATCCGATAAATGCTAATCCAGTTGGTCTCACCCCACCATGCACGTTAAAATCACACCTACAGAGCTTTTTAAAAGGTCCCATCCCCAGAGATCCTGATTTAAATGAGTTAGGGTAAAGGAACTGGTATTTTAAAACCTTCCTAAGTGTTTTCTATGCTGGTAAGGTTTATACTGAGAGACGTGTGGGGAAGGAGAGGTGGTCATGGTTTTTTGCTTATCACCACCAAAATATTCAGAATTGTCTTTCCTTTTGAAAAGTTATTCAACCATGTTATAAAATACTTTCTATCTATGTATAAGAATATCATAGTAGGGCTTCCCTGGTGGCGCAGTGGTTGAGAATCTGCCTGCTAATGCAGGGGACACGGGTTCGAGCCCTGGTCTGGGAAGATCCCACATGCCGCGGAACAACTAGGCCCGTGAGCCACAACTACCGAGCCTGCGCGTCTGGAGCCTGTGCTCCGCAACAAGAGAGGCCGCAATAGTGAGAGGCCCGCGCACTCCGATGAAGAGTGGCCCCCGCTTGCCACAACTAGAGAAAGCCCTTGCACAGAAACGAAGACCCAACACAGCCAAAAATAAATAAATTAAGAATAGAATTCTTTAAAAAAAAAAAGAATATCATAGTAAATCTTACAGTGGACCCAGACTTGTTGTAAAGCACATTTATTAAATATTTGTTGTTGGCTTAATATTGACAAGGGACAAAGCATGAATCAGAGTACCTGCTGTCAGTGAGCTCACCATCTAAAGCTACAGTCTCTACGGTATAAACTTATAGCTTTAAAACTATTCTTTCTACAAATAGGTTATAGCAGGCCTGGTAACCAGGACAGCCTATGATTCTTTCTTATACAGTAAAGCTCTAGGACTTAAATGAAATCTCACTTGATTTTCTCAAAAGCGTTACTGCATTTTGGAAAATCATAATCTGTAGATTTCCAAAACAATTATAATAAATTGCTAGACAAATGACATAACGGATTTAAAAAAAAAAGTTTCTCTTTGGCATTTCACTGTAGGTAACCCTACCAGTGTGTCTTCATCCTTAGTTATAGGGAGTATAAGGATTGCTGTGGCAGGAAGGCAAAAAAAATAAGAATATTCACCTTGTTAGAGAACTACATTTGTGAATGCGTGTCTATCAAGAGTTAGGCCTGGCTAACTTGATTACCAAGGCAGTTAAAAAACAAGAGAAAGAATTCAGGGATTGAAGAAAGGGAGGTACCAGCGAAGTAGAGAACGTTAACCCTTTCTGGTTCCATGAAAGTATGGGCAACACTAAATTCCTCATTCTATTTTCCTATAACACCTTGGGCTGAGGAATTGCCCCAATGGGTTAAAAGAGCTCAGAGTTCAGACCAGCAAAGCCCTGAAGAACAGAAATTGGCGGCAATAGAGAAAAGGAACTCAATGACTAGAAGTAATGTCAGAATCCCAATGGTCAACATCCCTGAACCCCCTAGAGGGGGGGCGGGGGGGGGGACATTTCAGGTCATTTACTTGCTAGTGTAGAAAACCTGAAATAAGTTACTCAGGCTAGATACATAACCCCCACCCATGTTCGCATGCTCTCTGCCCCAGATCTGAATCACAATATTAGGTTTCTCTGACAACCAACCACCTATTGATAACACTCTCTTGCGATCAACCCATTTCCGGACAAATACGACGGTACCCTATTGTACACAAATCCACGGACTCACACAAAACCTCAAATAAGAGGAGATCCATAAAGGAAAAACAATTCCGTAATTCTATGGGGATTGTAAACAAATATTAGATAATCTATACACGCGTTCTTTTATCTCTGCCCAGAATTTCCAACCCTGGAAACCCACTGCAATGCACATGCAGGATTTTTGGTGGCCCTAAGGAAGCATTTCAGGGGATTTTACTTAGTATGGGCCTCAGCATTGAGTTGGGGAAAACGGAGGTCCCTTCAGCGTTCCCCACATACCAGATTTGATAAGCCATTGAGCCAACTAGGGGGCATTTTAAGTCCAAATTATTTTTGGCTCTATTTTAAAGATTTAAGAAGCAAAACAAACTATTGCTTCCGACACCACCTCATCAATTGCCGTTCATTGGACAAACTGGACGGAAAACTAATAAAGGTGTATACCCGCCCTCAGCCCCGTAAATTTAACTACCCGGTTCAAAGACCTGGCAGAAACTCGGACCCAGGCGACGCTCTCACGTGATCCGTTCTAATCGCGTCATAGGGACACGTGGTTCTAGATACTTCGTCCCCTCCCCCTCAGGCGTGGATTGTTGACAACACCGCCGGCAGTCACGTGATCTTACGTCATCCTACCTCCTTTCCCTGATATCTCTGGCCCCGGATGCGTCCCTCTCTCACCACCCGGTTGAGCCTAAACTAGTAAAAGAGGGGGAAACTGGTTGGTGTTTCGGTTTCGGTATTTCTTAATCACAATCTCCAGCCTGAGCACAGAGAACAATAATTGGTCGATTCGTTCAGGAAGCCAAAATGGATAGCGTCCTTGCTAAAGGGCTCCCATAACGAGCTCTCCTACGTCCCGTCCCCTTCTCCCCATCCCTCACTCCATGGTACTGGCGGAGGGCGGAGGGATCTGGAGGCGGCGGAGGGAGACGTCATTGCAGGGTTGTTTGTGCAACCTCGGCTGAGGCAGTGACCCACAGTGATTCGACCGCCGCGCCGGGGGGTGGGGGGGCTGCGCGGGACTCTTTTTTTTCAGACTGACCGCGGGGCAGCTGGGGAACATGTCGACCCCGGCCCGGAGGAGACTTATGCGGGATTTCAAGCGGTAAGGGCCTTCATCTTCGTCTGGATGACGGCTCCTCCCCAAAGCTACGGGGCTGCAGGGCGGGGATCCGGGAACCTTCCTCTCATGACCCTAGGAGGGCCGCTGTGGGCCCAGCGGGACGGATGGAAGCCCAGTCCTAGCCCCTGTTAGCACTCTTGTCCTTGCCTGTTCATTCGTCCGACGTAAGAAATTTCGATACCTTCTCGCCACCCCTTCCCCCTCAAAAAGTAAAAAGATGGCCATGGGCTGTCCTAGGATTCCCTGCTGCCCACTTGTCCCAGTTGCCCGGTGTCTCGCCCTGGCGTTCAAACCTCCTCCCCCGCCCCTGCACCTTGCCGTACCTCCTCTCTCTGCCTTAAAAGCAGGCCCTTGCAGAAGCCTTTCCTCTCGCTAGCTGCACCAGTTAGCTTTGTTCGATGGCCTTGCGGTCTCCTTCGAGGGCCAGGGTTGGGGCCAAACCCTCCCTCCCTCCCCATTCTTTCTGCAGTGAGGGTGGGGTCTGATGCTCTGGGGCCGGGGGTTAACCGATCCTCCGAAACCCGACTCTCTCCCCGCCCTCCTGAAAGGACCTTGAGAACTGGCTTAGAGGGCTGGGACTCGGGCTGGCAACCCCAGCTGCCAGTGCTTTCTGGAACTCAGCTCTGTGGCCTGGTGTATAAAAGCCCTATCTATAGCCTCCAAAGCCTGGGGAAATGCCGCCCTGGAGACTGGCGCTAACCTGATACTCCCTGGGCCTCCTTTTGTAAAGTAGTGTTTTGTTAGGAGGTGTTGGGGTTAGTGAGGAGGAAGTGACTTTTTTACAGTTGTTTCCCGTTGATTGAATGCTTGGAGGTACGGGGAGAAAAATGACCGAGAAAACTTAGCGCTACGCTCTTCTGCGCATTTTTAAGTGTTTTTCTAGAGAGACCCGCCCTGCTTGAGGCAAAATACCTAGTGTAAAAACTTAGAACGGCGGCTCGGGAAGTAATCTCTCAACTTCATTATAAACTCTTAAATGAGGCACTTGGAAGCCATTGTTTGGGGCTTTGGCCAGTTTATCATTGAGTGTATTTGTAACTTAACCTTTATCTTTGGTGGGCGGGCTTCAAGCAGCATATCCTGTAACGCTTCTGTTCGTTGTGGCCTATTCTGCTTGAGGTTGACTAAAAAGAGCCATTCTGGGGGGTGACTAATATCAGGTATCTTACCACATGGCAGTCTGTGTGTGTGTGTGTGTGTGTGTGTATATATATATATATATATATATATATATATATATATATATAATGTAGCATTTATTTTTTACTGAGATGACAGTCTTTAAAAGGAGATGCTCATTTTGGTGCAGAACTCACTTTCTACAGCTTGAAACCAGTACATTTCAGGTTAACTCCCATGAGTGAAATTCAAATATTAAAACTTCCCAGTTCGTGGCCATTGTTACCCTGGTTTCTTACTGCAATTCTCTGCTTAATTCTGAGTTGTATACTTGGCATCTTTGGTAGTTTTCCAAGGGTCTTCGGTTGCAAGAATTTGATTATGACAAATGTTGGAAGGTAGCTTTGTATTGAGTTGCATGATCTGAGAGGTAGATTTAGTGTTGGTACAGAGCTTTTAAAATAGGGACTGAGGGGAAAACCTAACCAAAGCTTTGATTACTTTAAAACCTATTGCCAATTGAAGCAAATGGGATAAAGTAACTCTACTGCTTAAAACTAGTTTCCTAATTAAATTGGATATATGTGTCTTTTCAGTCATTTAGTGTTTACACTGAGGTGGGTTTCTTTTGGTTTTGGTTTTGGTTTTGGGGGGAGGAATATTTGGTGACCATGTTGCACAAGTAACTGTGGTTAGGACTCACGAAGTCTTTGCATGTTCACAACAGTAAAATTGTTTTTTCATTTGAGGTTTTTACTTTGTTGTTACTGTTGAAGGCAGTTCTTGAACAGATATCTTAACTTTGGTGATATTTGAAGAGGGATGACTCCAAGGCGCTTTTAAGTCATGGTTTATTCCAGCCCAGCACAAGAACAAGGAAATTGATTTACTTTGTTTCTCAAAGTAGATGGTGTACAGTCCATAGGTGTTCTGTTTGGCGTTCTTAGTGGCCTTAATGTTCAACTCTTAAAATTTCTACTCTGGATTTCTAGATTGCAAGAGGACCCACCTGTGGGTGTCAGTGGCGCACCATCTGAAAACAACATCATGCAGTGGAATGCAGTTATATTTGGGTGAGTTGAAAGAAATGACAAATGGTAGGTGTGGTGATTCTTTTAAGAAAAGTGAATGTATAACAAGTAGGAAAGGAAGCTGAGGGATCAGGGATCTTACAAAAACTGCAAGGTAAAAAAGAATTCTGAGAAGAGTTTCGGCAGTTACATAAAATTTATGATTTTATGATCACTTTGGGCTTTACTTGATAAAAATGTCATTTGAGACTAAAGGAGAAAGATAATTATTTTGTGGAAAATGTGCAAGCAAATTCTTATGCTTGCATTCTACTAGAACTGTAAAAAGGCTAGGAACCAAAAATACTAGAACTTCCACCATGGTAAGGATTTAAATGAAAAATGTTTCACACCTCAGTGTGAAATAACTGAATGGAGCCTTTTGAGATGCATTCTTACCTTTTACAGATAGTATATATTTTATATATGCTTTTTAATTTAAATTTTCCATATGGTTTTTCTTTAGTTTTCTAGAACTGGATTGTATTTTCTTTCACTCTTTTTAAACTAGGGTTTTGCACTAAAACTTTAAAGGATTACTTTTTGTAAACAGAATTCTGAATTGCTCTTGAATCAGTTATGAGAGTCTACGTTAAACACTAGTGGAAAAATGAGGGTAGTTTACACTTCTAATTCAGGCTGTTAGCATGCTTCTTTGAGATCCTGAATGTGCCTTGCAAGTGGTAATTAAACTTCATGTTGCTGCTTAGGAAAGATGAAATTGGAATGTGGTAGCAAGAAAAAGATTTGGGCAAAAGAAACTGGCTTTCTTGGTGACATCAGATAAATCCAGTCGATTTGAACAAGAGCTATTGCTCTTTTGAAAAGCAGGACACTTTGGTGTCATAATTATCTTTTTTTTTTTTTTTTTTGCGGTATGCGGGCCTCTCACCGCTGTGGTCTCTTCTGCTGCGGAGCACAGGCTCCGGACACGCAGGCCCAGCGGCCATGGCTCACGGGCCCAGCCGCTCCACGGCACGCGGGATCCTCCCGGACCAGGCCACAAACCAGCGTCCTCCGCATCGGCAGGCGGACTCCCAACCACTGCGCCACCAGGGAAGCCCTTCTTTTTTTAATATAAATTTATTTATTTATTTTTGGTTGCATTGCTGTGCATGGGCTTTCTCTAGTTGCAGCGAGTGGGGGCTACTCGTTGCAGTGCCCAGGCTTCTCATTGCGGAGGCTTCTCTTGTTGCAGAGCACATGCTCTAGGTGCGCAGGCTTCAGTAGTTGTGGCAGGCAGGCTTAGTTGCTCCGCGGCATGTTGGGATCTTCCTGGACCAGGGCTCGAACATTTGTTCCCTGCATTGGCAGGCGGATTCTTAACCACTGCATCACCAGGGAAGTCCATGGTGTCATAATTATCTTAAACTAAAGGGTATTGATTTCCATCTTACATTGAAAGTAAGACTTTTCCTCTTAAGAATACAGATATTTACAAAAGCGTTGGTATTTATGAACTGAATTCTTTTTGTGCTAAAATTATGACAAGTTTTTTTTGTTTTGTTTTTTGAAAAGCCACCCTAAAAGGAAAACTTTGAAAATTAAAGTTACCCTTTATGTCTACATCAATAAAAATCCAGGGCTATGATGATACTAAATTAATAATAACTTAAATACTCCACAAATTACCAGAATGAGCCCCTCTTTCTCTGAGTTTATTCTTTCCACTTGTGAAAATCAGGAAAAAGCAGAATGAAAAACTTCTTTTAATCAGAAATCTTCTTGTTTTCAGACCAGAAGGGACACCCTTTGAAGATGGTAAGTCATTCTCAATGTTTTCTATTAAGAGGCTTCTTTTAAGTAAGGAATTGTAACACCAACCTATCTAGTTAACTAGTTTCTATTGTTAATAGGTCAAATTGTAACTAAATAATGCTACTGAGAATTTATAGTTTACAAAGGACTGTCTTCTCAAATCAGCTTGATCACCTTCATTACTAGTTCCCTGTTACTTTGATATTGGCTGTAGAACTCTAAGCCTAGATTAGATGGTGGGGTCTATGTTGAGAATAGTTTAAATGGCTTTGTATCATGCTAAAAGTGTCCCTGAGGTAAACATCAGAAGGGTAATCATGCTTTTTTAACTTTATGTATATTGATCAGGTGCTGAGCTGAAATTGTTCTTAATCATACACAGCGGCCAGTAGCTTCACGTAACAGCTAGCATTTGACACCCGTAAATAGTTACCATTCTGCAGGACCTTTTGCGTCTTAAATTCAGTATTTTCACCAAGAGCCAGGAAAATGGAAAACTCCTTCTAACATGTTTTTATAGTTGAACTTCTCAAATTGATTTTAACCAGATACTTAGTTTCCCTAATTATAGCATGGATTTTTAAAAATTGTTAAACAGGTTTGTCTTAGTTATCACAGTGGCTTCAGAATTAACCCATCAAGGATATTTGTACAAATAATGATTGCAGAAGTATTTTTAAGGAGATAACCTGAATGTTCAATAGGAGAAGTGGTTAAGCAAATTATGATATATCTAGACTCTAGAATATTATATACCTATTAAAGAATAAGGTAGATCTGGACATATATCTGAGGAGACAAAAAAGTTGCAGAATGTATGTTGTAATACCACATTTTTACTAAATACATGCATGCAAGTGTGTGTGGTTAAAGGGGGTTATATACCATACTGTTACCAGTGGTTACCTCTAAATGGGGGTTAAGGAGTTGAAGGGAGGTACTCAAGGAGTTCAGCTTTTTACTTTATACCAGAGGATTCTTAAGGGTGGTCCATAAACCCCTTAAGTTCCCTGTGACCCTTTCAGGGGTTCCATGGGATCAAAACTGTCTTCATACCAGTAGTGAGACATTTGCCTTTTTCATTGTATTAACATTAGCTCTGATGGTACAAAAGCGACAGTGGTTAAAACTGGCCCTAAGCAGTTTAGCACCTTGGCATATATCAAGACAGTGGCACCAAACTGCTGGGAGTCATTGTATTTTTTGCATTTTAAAAGATGCCAGTTTCAGTTTAAAATGTCTTCATGAAAAAGTGGGAATTTATTAATATTACTAAATTCTGACCGTTGAGTATGCATCCTTTTAACATTCTGCGTGATGAAGTTGGAAGTATGCATGAAACACTTCTCTTGCATACCAAACTATGATGGTCGTCTAGAGGGAAAGCAGTTCTGCAGTCGTTTGAGCTGCAACTTCAATTACTGCTTTTCTCGTGGAACATTTTTTACTTGAAGGAATGACTGACAAACTCTGGTTATTTAGACTCGAGTATGTATTTGGTTGACATATTCTTAAAAGTTACCAAAATAAGCTGTTAGGTCAAGCAAAGTGACTGACAGTATTTGTAGCTGCTGATAAAATGACGGCTTCCCAATACTTTTAAGACTTCTCTCATGAGATCAGTAGGTGGTATTACCTGTTGTGATTTTTTTTTTGATGGAGTGTATATGTAATGAAATATGGCTACATTTAGACGATTTGGATAACTCAGTGAACCAATATTTTCCAAATGGCCAATGTATTAGAAAATTATGGATGGATAAAAGATATATGCAGTATGCAACAGTTGTTAATGTAACTGATGCAGAAAGTTTATGTGGTTTCAGATTCTATATTGCAGCTAACCTTTAAAAACGTACCATTTCTTCGGTGTAATATCAAAGAATATCTACAATTATCTGAAAAGGCTATGAAAATAGTCTTTTCCTTTTTCATTTGCATATTTCTGTGGGGCCTGATTTTCTTCCTGTACCTCAACCAAAACAGCACGTTGCAACAGATTGAACGCAGAAGCAGCTAAGAGAATGCAGCTGTCTTCTATTAAGCTAATCATTTAAGAGATTTGCCAATATGTAAAACAATGTTACACTTCTCACTAACTTGGTTGGGGGAAATATAGTTATTTTCATTAAATGTTACTTAGGTTAATGGGTATACAGTTGTTAATAAATATGTTAAGTTTTCCTTGAGCTATAGTTTCTAATATAGTAAATATAGATAGAGCCTGTGATGTGCTGGAGGCAGCTTATACCGATTATGAGAATAGATTGTTTAAAAGTTTTGGGGAATTTTTGCAAGTTGGTTATTAAAGAGCCCATATTTTAAAATTATTTTCAATTTTTGGTGGAAATACCATAAAATAGTATGCTGTTGCATGTATCTCTTCCCAACTTCACATTCAGTGACTTCACTTTGGAAACTTGGCGTGGTTGGGAGTAAGAGTATAAAGGGGTCCTGAGACCCCATAATGTGAATTTAAAAAGGTTAAAAAAAGCTGTTTCATATTTGTGTTTGTCTGAAGTGTTTATGTTGTACATTTTTATAATTAAAATCAAAACTGTAAAATTATAGAATTAGGTATAAGGCTATCTTTGCTAATGAACTGTACATTTCATAGAATCTATTAATATATCAAAATGTGAA